>NC_056477.1:21459637-21765178 GCF_008729295.1 Plectropomus leopardus | reverse complement strand
ACATCCACAGGGGAGACTGGAGTTTTCAGGAAGCGGTTGCTCTTATATAGTTAGATATGATCACCATAGTAACAATGGAAACACAAGCTGCTTCTATTTTTCTCATTTGCTCGGCTTGCAAACTCGTGTGTGCTATAGCTGCACACACAGTTTGATTACTGTGAGCAGGTTTTTCAATAAGACTCTCACTAGCAGTTAAACAAAAATGAGATATACTATGTGATATACACTATATTCTGAAGTAAACGACTCCTCTTTCATATCCTGTAAAATATTATTCAGTATGTACACTCATGTCTTTCTTGAAAATGAGATCCCAATCTAAATGGAATTTATGTAATTTCTTTAAGGTTATACAAATATGTATAAACTGGGCTTAGAGGTGTAAATTGTAAATATTGTGAACAGCAGCATATATTTGGAAACTAAAGCTCATTTAGTTTAGCAGTTCAATAATTTGCTTGCTTCACCTTCACCAGCTAGCAGTGATGTGGAGCCAGTGAAGAACACCAGATTTTGAATAAAACATAAATTAAAAGATAAAGTTTCTTCAGGAGTTTCTGCAGCATTTTATTTTGGGTGTTATTTTGGGTGGCAAGGTGTCTGCAGGTCCTAAAAAGTCTCATTCAATTTTAGAAACTCATTGTAGAGTCTTAAACTTGAATTTGTGAGGACTTAATTACCGCAAACATTTTATCTAATTTCACTTATCGATCTTTTAATTGTTTTTTATATCACAGTGAGCTTTGTGAAAGTCCACGTTTGATGTTTAAAAAAACCTTAAACCTGCTGTGGAACCCAAATATCTTTTTACTTTACACTTGCACTCACCTGTTGGCAAAATCTAAACAAGCCTAACTCACTCTAATCATATTCCTACATAAAAACCTACCTCTGCATGGGGACTACACATGTATTTACCTTTATACTTTTGTGCAATGCATGAATAATAAAACTAAAAATATGTCTTAAATTTGGTGTAAAATCGGTTTAAGAATGGTCTTAAAGCATTAAATTTGATGATACCTATAGACACCGTCTCTAGAGATTGCAATGCTGGTCAGTTGGTCAGTCCACCACTTTGGTCCAGACTGAAATCTAAAATATTTTGTATGAATATTCATCACCCAGCGGTTGAATCTTACTGACTTTGGGTGGATGGCAACACGCAAAACTAAGAGAGTGAACATGGTAAACATCACACCTGCTTAACATTAGCATTTTGCATTAGCATGTAGCACAAAGCACAGCCTCTCAGAGCTGTCACGGCTGTAGACTCTTAATCTTGTTTATCTTTTTGCTCGTCTCAATGAAATATCATCTTTGCACATTTATATACAGACAAGCACGTGGGTGAGCCGGTGCATTTTTAATAATGTACCAATACTTTTTTTTTTAAAGAAAATATCATTTATAGGAAATGTCACTGAACCAAGGTGTCTGTTTTCTGTGAGCTCTTTAAGCTGCAATATACTTGCTTTTTAAAAATTGACTCCATGACAAATCTAGTCATTAGATCAGCTCAGCTGCATACAGATACCACAGCAAATCGTCTCTCTGGCACACTCGCCAAACCTCTGACTGCTTTCAGCTTACAAGCTCCACTGATCCATCTATCTGCCAGATCACCAACACGCTGCCCAGCTGCTGTAAGGATGCTGTAAGGAAGTAGGCTGTGAGTGCAGTCATGTCTGCCCAGGTCTTATGATTGTAATTGTTGCTGTAAGATGAAATAAACTCCACTTGCCAGTGTTTTAATTAACAAGGGTCGTTTTATACTCATGCACGTACTTTGTTGGCATTGCACCATTGAGCACTCAGCACTGTACATCACCTCTGTGCACATATTAATCAGAGTTGCTTTGTTTTGCAGTTACACAGTGCTGCGGAAGGACGTCCGCGAGATGAACGCCGACTGTCCTCCAAAAGCTGACGCAGGACTCAAACCAGGTGAGTTAAAACGCACGCTTCAAGATGGTTTATAGCAAATACTTTGTCCCTGACATCTGTGGGCCGGTCTGTGTTGACACACTTGGCAGAAGACGCTCAGAGAGTGAGTCGCAGCGAGTCAGACTGAGGAAGAGAGGAGAAGTTTTGTTTTTGTTCTGGGGAATGCAGCGGCTGAGAGCTCCTGTCACTGTCGAGTCTATTTTTATTTGAAGTCCTCACTCGGCTTTTTATATATTGCCCCCGTTTTTCTGCTGCAGAGCTCTCACTCTTTTATAATTACAGTTAGGAAGCAGCTTTGTATTATCTCAGCCTTCACAGGTGGTTGACTCACAACTGTGATATTTTTCCGCATTACAGACACGTAAGACAAGCATCTGCCAAGGTGGTTAGATGCTACTTAAAGCCACCTGTGACACTGTGGCTAAACGCGCCTGCTGCTCTGCGTCACTGCAAACACTCCTGACAGATTTTCATGCTGCTTTCTTCCACGGCTGCTTTTCTCTCATGTTTATGTCGAGATGTATTCCTATTCTGTCCTAGTTTTGTGTATGGCTCTATTATTTTACAATGGCAGTAGCATTTTTATAAACTTTTTCTTTTGCAAAGTAGTTTTTGTAAACCTATATCGACTGCCAGTTATAGACTTCTGCCTAACGATGCTCTGGTTTCCTTCAGCATAAGTCACTCAGTAACTTTGCAGGCACAAATATTCCCGTTCTTGGCCTTATTTTAGAAAAGACAATACTCCTAATAAACTATCTACGTGGCTGTTGAAACAAAATAATCCACTGATATTCTGCTTTACCTGCAGCCATGCATACTTCAAATAAGGTGCCCTTACATTTCATTTATCACAAAATATGGAAAAGTGGAATGCCTGGAGCAGCTTGTGCCATTTTTCTGCTTTGCATCAAAATAGGATGGAAAAAAAAGAAAAAAATTAAGTGCTCCCCCTTGGTGGTGGACTTGTTCAACCGTGCAAACACAGCCTTCCTCTTTCATTCATTCAACCACCTTCTTTAAAAAGCTCAGACATGCAATATTTGCGCAAATAAAAATCAAATATGGTAATATTTTTTATCAAATACCTCCATCAACAGAACAGCTCGAACAGTTTGATAAGTTCAGAAAATTACAACACTTCATTGTAATGCTGCCTTTAAAACCAAAAAAATACGACACTTACAATATTATTATATCATGATATACTGATACAATATCATTATATAATACCCAGGTATTGATTTGTGCATGTCAGAAAACCTGTAGATATCCAACTGTTTAACTGAGTTTAAAGCAGGTGTGTTTCTCCTTTTGACCAAAAATGTGGGCTTTTATTTTGGGCAAGCATCTGTACCACTTTTGGCCAGTTTGTTCATGTGCAATACACAAAGCTGACCGTAAACTGGCCAGAGGCCATGCGTTGCAAATGGCAGTAAAAATCCCAAATGAGATGCACATTCTGAATGTGCCATATACATGTCCAAAGAATGCTCCTAAAACCTTGTTTGGCACAAACCCCAGCAAAGCCAATCACCATTTTTATATATATGTTTGTCTAACTACCATTTCTACCAAAATCACAACTGCAATATTTGTCAAAAATAATTGTATTTTTATTTACTTATTTAGCTCTAGTTTGATTACTTCAGTACCGGGCTTACACATGTACATGAACACCCAGCATCCTCACCCTTTTTAACACCCAGTGACAAATGTTATCAGGTTTAAATCAAAAACGGCTCATTATAAATTTAGGATATCTGCCGTGTTTTCTGTTGATTCATAATATTTTGTCACTTCAAGCATCATATTGTTTGTATTACATGTGTAAGATGTAAAGAGCAATCTGACTGAAACATCTGGTGTTTGTTTATTTAGCATGAAAATGGTCCTCTCTGCAGATTTATTCCTCCTGCGTTTTTCGTGCATTTTTGATGATAGGCAGCTCCTATTGTGTGTGGTCAATATGTAATATAATTCCTATGTGTGTGTTTTTGACAGCACTGGACGCAGCCTTGGAGTTCCTGCAGCAGTTTGTGGTGCCCAGCACCTGGAAAACAGAAGTAAAAGAAGAAAGTTCCAGCAGCGAGGATGAGGAGGAGGAGGAAGAGGGCGAGCAGGAGGAAGACGCCAGCGGTGAAGAGGAGGAGGTAGAGGCTGAAACCCCGCTCATGCTCTTATCCGCACAACTTCTCAAGTAAAACAAACCCCTCAAACTGTCTTGTTTACTGTCTGCAGGAGGAAGTGGAGCCGTTCCCAGAGGAGCGGGAGAACTTTCTACAGCAGCTCTACAAGTTCATGGAAGACAGAGGTGAGCCCAGAGTGCACACACAATCAGTGTTTCTTCAAAACAGGCATTTGTTTTTATTTTTAAGGTTTAAGGTGCAGCTTTCGAGTTTAGCACCTGTTGCTAGTTTCTCTGAAACTGCAGATACTTCACAGGAGTTCTATACTTTTACTCAGAAGATCAGATTTAGAGGCTGCTGCACTAAATTGCTTCGCTGCTCCAAATAAAATCTCCACTCCACTAACCACCACTATCCATGATAGGATATTGATATTGTCGTGTCACCGCAGTGAAGATGATAGTATAAAATCAGGAATTACATGTTTTCTTTATAAATGTTAATTGGTCTTGTTTATTTAAAAATCAATTTGTTTTTTAAGCATTCAAAACATGCTGTATGTAAATAGCAATTGTAAAATATTTTTCCCACTTAAAGATTTTTTTTTTTGCAAAATATGAAAGAAAGTAGTTCATTAACTGCTTCTAAAATGTTTAAAAAGTTGGCACATAAATTATTCAATAAAGGGGAAAGTGTTCAGTTTATACCCTAAATGGGCGATGTATCTTGGATGATACAAACTGTAATTTAGAAAAAAAAAGTCATATTTTAGAAAAAAAAAAGCCCATTTAAGGGTTGCAAAACCATTTTCAGCAGATCTCTAATTTAAACTGTATCTTTGTGTCTACCATCTCAACCCGTGACGTGTTCCTCCTCCTCAGGAACCCCCATCAACAAACGGCCTGTCCTGGGCTACAGGAACCTGAACCTGTTCAAGCTCTACAGGCTGGTGCACAAACTGGGAGGCTTTGACAACGTGAGTGCCGCTTTGACAGCGCCTCCTCGCATCGTAGCACGTCTTTGGTCACACTTGTCTCGTTTGATGTTTACTGACTCTGGATCTGTCTTCCGCTGTTGTCCATGTTTGAGCAGATTGAAAGCGGCTCCGTTTGGAAACAAGTTTATCAGGATCTGGGAATCCCTGTGCTCAACTCCGCCGCTGGCTACAATGTCAAATGTGCTTACCGCAAGTACGTACGAGCGCTGCCCTCACAGCTCCTCAAAGCTTTCACCGTTGTGCAGATTTTGTTTTTGTAGTCTTTTGTGCTCTTTGAATGCTCATCTGGATGAATTTTGTATTCTTTTGTTTTTTAGCAAATACTTAAAGTATAAATGCAGCTTTTATCTTTGCAAGCTTAACTTTAACGTACATCTTTGAGAGGAGCAGTGAAATTAGACTTTTCTGTTGATGGGGAATGCTTTATCGCACAGGTACTTGTATGGATTTGAGGAATATTGCACCTCCACTGCCATCACCTTCAGGATGGACCTCCCTTTGAAGCAGCCTCCGAAGGCGGAGGTGAAGTCTGAGGGGGAGGCTGGAGGAGCACCTGCGACCTCTTCGGGCTCAGAAGAGCAGAAAGCTCAGGTGGATGGAGAGCCTTGTAGCGCACAGCCTGTAGTCTGCAAGGTGCATAAATACCACTCAATTCAAATCTTTTTTTATATTTATATTAGATCAATTTCTCCAGAATTCGCTTGTTTACGATAACGAAATCATCCTCCTCTCACAGGACGAGAAACCTGATTCGACCCGTAACAAAATGGAGCTGGAGCCGTCGAAAACAGACGGAAAGGACAGCGGAGAGGAGGATGACGACGATGATGTTCCCCTAAAGGGAGACGCGGATGAGGGCTCTTCAACGGCTCGCCTCGGAGCGGAGAACGTGAAGGAGGAGCGCGACGACGAGCAGGAGAGCAAAGACAACTCTGGGTAGGTGGTCTGAAAGGATGGTCCCTCCACCACGGTGGTAAAGAAAAATCCTCATGGCACAAACACAAGCTCCATGCAGAGCTCCTGCAGGAACTGTGTTAATTTTTCAATCTGACCTTCAGTTAATCAAAAGTTTTGCCAAACTTAAGGACCTGAGGCATTGGCTTTCCTTGGTGGCAGTAAAAATCTAAAAGACCATTAGCAGATGAGGAGCAGCGTCCCCTCTCACCTTAATGACACTAATACCCAGTATACCCACAATCCACCTCTACCTGCTAACCAGAGAGAGGAGAGCTCTCCCCTCTCTCTCTCTAACTAAGCTCTTACCCACTGCCCTCTGTGCTATTATTATTTCTCGTGGCTTAGTCGGCATCAGCTGGCAGAGACATCTCAGAGCACCAAAGCCTGACTGCTACCTTTCACCTGGCATGTCATGCTGTGCTCTCTCTCTCTCTCTGTCTCTCTCTCCCTCTCTCTCTCTCTCTCTCTCTCTCTCTCTCTCTCTCTGTCTCTCTCTCTCTGTCTCTCTCTGTCTCTCTCTCTCTGTCTCTCTCTCCCTCTCCCTCTGTCTCTCTCTCTCTCTCTCTCTCTGTCTCTCTCTCTCTGTCTCTCTCTCTCTCTCTCTCTCTCTCTGTCTCTCTCTCTCTGTCTCTCTCTCCCTCTCCCTCTGTCTCTCTCTCTCTCTCTCTCTCTGTCTCTCTCTCTCTGTCTCTCTCTCTGTCTCTCTCTCTCTCTGTCTCTCTCTTCTCTGTGTCTCTCTCTCTCTCTCTCTCTGTCTCCTCTCTCTCTCTCTCTCTCTCTCTCTCTCTCTCTGTCTCTCTCTCCCTCTCCCTCTGTCTCTCTCTCTCTCTCTGTGTCTCTCTCTCTCTCTCTCTGTCTCTCTCTCTCTCTCTCTCTGTCTCTCTCTCTCTGTCTCTCTCTCTCTGTCTCTCTCTCTCTCTGTCTCTGTCTCTCTGTCTCTCTCTCTCTCTCTGTCTCTCTCTTTCTCTCTGTCTCTCTGTGTCTCTCTCTCTCTCTCTCTGTGTCTCTCTGTCTCTCTCTCTCTGTCTCTCTCTCTGTCTCTCTGTCTCTCTCTCTCTCTCTCTCTGTCTCTCTGTGTCTCTCTGTCTCTCTCTCTCTCTCTCTCTCTGTCTCTCTCTCTCTCTGTCTCTCTCTCTCTCTCTCTCTCTCTGTCTCTGTCTCTCTCTCTCTCTCTCTCTGTCTCTCTCTCTGTCTCTCTCTCTCTCTGTCTCTCTCTCTCTCTCTCTCTCTCTCTCTCTCTCTCTCTCTCTCTCTGTGTCTCTCTGTCTCTCTCTCTCTCTGTCTCTCTCACTCGGTGCACACAACATGGCTGTGCTCCTCTCTCTCTGTCTCTCTCTCTCTCTCTCTTTCTCTCTCTCTGTCTCTCTCTCTCTCTCTCTCTCTCTGTCTCTCTCTCTCTCTCTGTCTCTCTCTCTCTCTCTCTCTCTCTGTGTCTCTCTGTCTCTCTGTCTCTCTGTCTCTGGCTGGGATTGTCTGACCGTCTCACTCGGTGCACACAACATGGCTGTGCTCTTCTTGATTTCTGCTCTTTCCTGATCTCTCTTTCTCTGTCTGTCTCCTCTCTCATTTTTTGGCTTTTCGATGTTCAGCTTTATTAAATGTTCCATGTGTGTGAGTGTTGTCACTGATGCATTAGCACGTTAGACGCAAGATAGAGCTTCAGAGGCAGTAACCTTTAACAGGAGAAAAGTGACTTTCGGCGTTGAAAAATGAAATCAAAGTTGTGGGAGGTTGAGTTGTTTGGTCTCAGTTTGCCTGCTGAAACCTGAGCAAATTGGCTTGATTTCTTTCAAAAACACGGGAAGACAGCGACAAGCAACTTAACAAAATATGGCCCAGAAATTCACAAGAAATTTGCAAAAAACCTACAAGAAAATTAACAGAAAATACATTTAAAATAAGAAAGAAAGATAATTAAAAAAAAAACAAACAAGAATATATATACATAATGAAGCGAATAATAAGTATGGTTTTCTGGACATTTTTCCCTTGTTTTTTTGTTTGTTGTTTCCTGATCTAATAATCACCCCCAACAAATGCTCAGATAATTTCCTTGTCATCTTTTACTTTTTTTTTCAGTTTGTGGGGCATTTCTTGCCAAGTTGCTCTATATGTTTTTGCCCGTGTTTTTGAAAGAAAAAATAAATAAAACCAATTCTCTCAAGTTTTAGAGGTTTAAATTGTAGAAGGTGTTTCAGTGCGGCACAAGAAAACTGATGTTGATCCAGGTGTTAATAGGTTAGCTTGTGTGATTTCTGCCTATTTTCAGCTGTTTGTTCATTCTCCTGTTTGACACTTGTGTTTGAGGTTGTTTTGGTTACTGGGGCCCGGCTGGAGAAAACATCAACAGTTTCTTATGTGCAACTTGATGTTCTTATCAGACTCTGTTGCTCCTAGTATCCCCAACTCTGTAGTTTTTATCACCTGTGGCTTTGGGTTCGCGACAGTATGATCACGGCGATTACCATCTCACACGGATTTCTGAGGTTCCCTGATCCTCTGGCTTTGTCAGGATCGGCGGTCCTCACAGACGATGCAGCTGTGTGAGGGTTTATGGATTCACACAGCAGACAACCTGCAGGCTGATCTGATCTTTCCTGATGATATCAGACCTGTTCAATGTTTACAGCCTGTAATCTGGACCTGCGGTGTTTGTGCATCACGTTTTCATTCCAGCAGCACAGGCTGCGTGTAGCCAATGAGAGCTGCTTTATAAGAACTTAAATGGGAAAATTGTGTTTTTAATTTATATTAATGAGAATAATTAATTACACAGAAAGAAACTCCTGTTTGACAGTAATTGTTAGTAAGTGCTATTTAGCTTTCACCTTTGTTTTTTTCTTGATGAGGCCTAATCAGCTGCTCACTCCCACTCGGAGTGACTCTCTGGCTTTTTCTTTGTGGGTGTTTCAGTGCATAATAATGCAGATTGACTGAAGTCGTGCAGGTTCTGAGGAAGTCCAGATGCAAGAGAGGCTTTGTTTAGGGCTGCAACTAATTATGCTTTCATTATTGGTTGGTCTGCTGTCAGCTTTTTGATTAATCGTTTTCTCTTGAAAATATCAGAACACAGTGAAGATGAAGAAGTGAAGATGTCCATCACAAGCTGCTAGAGCTCGAGATGATGTCATCACGTCTTGTTTTGCCAATCAACCAAACTAGCGTTGCAGCGGTACACCAGTTTGCTTCGAAAATTGATAGTTATACCGTGTACATTTGTTTACCTACAGTACTGAAAAAATTGCAACCAGATGTGGGGCGAGCTTTAGCTCACCTGGTCGAGTGGCTAAGGCCTTTGCAGCGGCGAGGTTCGATTGCAACCTGCAGATCTATGCTGCATGTCACCCCCTTCTCCTTACTATACATCCTGTTATTATCTTATGATGTACAATCATTAAAGGCATAAAAAATTATAATAATAATATTTAAAAACGAACTTTAAAAAAATAGATTTAATGAAGAATCTCACCTTTGATACTGTGGAGCTGTGATATTTTCTGAGAAGGTAATCATACCATGAAAAATCTAATACCGTTGCAACCCTAGTCCAAACCGCCCCAAAATATTCAATTTACCAATCTTCAATTTAAAATTTACTGGAATGTAAGCGCAGCACATTTTCCCATATGAGAACCTGGAGCCAACAAATCTAATCAAAAAAAATACTTAAATGATAAATCACTTAATAAAACACTTGCAAATGATTTTCTGTGGCTTCGCTGACTGATTATTCGACTCATTGTTGCAGCTCTAAAGGCGCTGTATCTCAGTGGTTGATACCCTGCCTGTGCTTGTTTGTGTTTTCTGTGTGATTTATCACGGAGGGGTGGAAAAGGTCTGTAGAATTGATTATGTGCGGTGTGCTTTTTAAAATCAGTTGGCATTTTGAAGAGTAGTGTGTCCCCCAGTCTTAGGGTGGTAACAGCTGCTTCAGCTGTCACACTCTGACTGCTGCACAAAGAAGTGCATCTCCTTCACTGTGGTGTGTTGAAATCGAGCTGCCAGCAGAAGGCACACGCTCCGAGCAGTTAGGTACGAGAGGGCTTGTGAGGAGCACTGTGCTCTTCTGTGGCAGCAGACCAAATTGGTGCTTCCTCTCAGCGCTGTAGCCTCGCTTTAAGTTGCTGCGCCGCCTGCCAAGTTATGCTTTTGCCGTGCTAACCTGCCCCTGTGGCCCCCTGCGCCTAAACCACTTACTGGCACCCCTGCACCGCCCATATACCCTCCAGCTTTGACATCTCCTGTTTCCCACTAGCTCCTCCCTGTGGCTGCTTTCGTTTCGTACAGCGTGTGTGTGTGAGTGAGAATCCCAGAGTATGTGTGTGGATTTAGGGTTAGACAGTCTTAACAGTAGTGTTATTCCCCATGTAAGATGTTTGATTTTTTGCCATGAAAGAATGTTTTATTCACTGTTCTGTTCTTTGACTGGTTTACTGTAAATGAACAGTTGTTTTTACTGCAGTTTGCTGTAGGTTACACTGGAGGAGAGCTAAGACAGGACTAAATGGGAAGTTTCTTTATAGGAGAAGGCCTAGTGTTGTAATGGGAAGGCAAGGCAAGTTAGTCAGAACAGCAGGAGCAGCAGGTAGTGAGTCGGGTGGGCGGCTGTGGGTGGGGCTCTGTGGTGCTCACTGGGGCCAGCCTAGGGTCAGGAAGTGCTGAACTGTTTTTCTTGCAGGGATGACAGCAGTCAGGAGGGGGAGGAAGGGGAGGAGTTTGAGTGTTACCCCCCGGGGATGAAGGTGCAGGTGAGGTATGGGCGAGGCCGCAATCTGAAGACGTACGAGGCCACTGTGAAAGAGGCAGACGTGGAGGGGGGAGAGGTGCTCTACCTGGTGCACTACTGTGGCTGGAACGTCAGGTAAGACAGGACCTAGGGAGAAATCACCTAACGTCTATATTCACCCAAAAAAAGACATCTTTTAACCTTTAAGGGGATCACCGCTCAGAGGTGTGGACTTGAGTCACAAGACTTGGACTCGAGTCAGACGCAATTTTCACGACTTTAGATGTGACTTGACCAAATCAAAAAAGACTCGCGCCTCAACTCAGACTTTGACTGGTTGCCAAGGCCAAAGATTTTTTTTTTTTAAAGGATGCTATTTGCCACAAATGAATACATTTCCTGAATAATCAAACAGGTGTTATTCATTCCCAGCATGTCAGCTTGTTCTCATTCCCAAGTTGTCAAATACTGCCTCTTGGTCATTGATTTCCACATCAGACAGAAGCAAAAAGGCACCTTTTGTGGCGGTATGATACGTTGCCTTGCAGTGTCAGTTTATAATGCAGCTGGTAACAATAACGGGCTGGAAAGTCCTTATAGGGTGGGTGAGAGCGAAGATGTATGCATCCAACAAACCCAGGACTTTCACCCAGGAGCCTACTGTTCCCTAACCGTATGAATGTCGAGCCAAACCATAATGTTTTACTGTAAACCTAACCACATGCTTGTGTTACCTAAACCAAGCTATGTGCTTGTATTGCACAACAAAATAAATGTAAATATAAGGAGTTTTACCAAAGTTGTAAGTCTAACTAATGTTACATTACTGAATTATTTTTGTACAAAAACTATGCAATAGTCAACAAACAACATATTGCAGAATGCAAAGCATGCGGGTCAAAAATTACAGGCAGAAATGCAACAACTTCCAACAAACTTAGTTGTAACAAGTAAGTTTAAAATTTTAAAAGTGTTTTTTATTGTTTCTATACAAGGTTCCCACGGTCCCACAGTCATGGAAAATCTAGAAAAGACATGTAATTTTGCAATCTCATTTTCCAGGCCTGGAAAGGTCATGGAATTAGTAAAAATCACAGAAAGCCTTAATAGTCATGGAATTTTGTTGTGTGAAAGGAAATTATGATTGTAAACTTTCTTTAAATAACTTTTTACGTTATGTTACAAAAATAACCAACTATTAGAGATTGAAAAAGGTAGCTGTTTTATACCATAGTTTATACCATAGTTGACATTTAGAATTAAGTATACGATAGGCTACAGTTCTGTTTGTGTTTTACTTTGTGAATGGTCATTAAATCTTATGATGGGTCCTTGAAATGCCATGGAAAAGATTTGAAATTTTGTACATGAAAATGTGTGGGAACCCTGTCTATATTATTATCCCGTTGTTAAAATGGCAACACATTTTGTGAAGAGTCCCTTATGACTTGTTTAGGACTTGTAACTCAGTTTTAGGACTTGGGGCTTGAGTGCAGAGACTGACTTGTGACTCACAAAACAATGACTCGGTCCCACCTCTGTCACCGCTACATGGGTGTCCCCTCAGCAGTAACTGATACATCCCTTCCTCACAATTCTGCTTCACCTGATCCAGTCCCATGGTCAGTACTCTGATTATGGAGGCCATCTAGTGGCAGAAACAGAATTGAGTATTGGGTTGATGTGGATCATTCCTCAGCTACCCTCACTCAGTTTTGACTGAATCCCCTGTCTGTCTGTCCCCCAGCTGTCTGTCTCAGAACTAAACCTACAGACAGACTGATTTTTTGAACCAATTTGACTCTTGGAAGTAACTCATCAGTTTTTCAAAAAAAAAAAAAAAAGCTACTAGATGATATGTGAATGTGAGCTACCCCTTGAAAGGCCAACCAAAATGCTTCTACACTCACCTCTACCTCTCAACCCTCTCCCCCCTCCCCAGCGGGTCAGGGTTAACGCAGTGTTAAGTAGAGTGTTAGGGTACCATGACACAGAGGTTAACTAGTGCAAATAGCATTTTCATCGTCTCAATGTTGTTGTGTGGTCCTCTAGCACTCTATAAAAGACAGTGGGATGTTCTCTCTGCATTGTGTCTGTCGTGTGCGATGTCGTGAAACTTCCATTTCCCTCATACGACCCCCCCACCCCCCACCCCCAAGTAGCACCCTTGGTACTGTCGGAACTCTGTTGAATATGATTTGTGTGGTGGTTGGTGTAAATATTGTTTCTTTCTTCATTGTAAAGGTCTGTCTTTTTTCCACATAACACCATGGGATTTCTTCCTTTTTTTTTTTTTTTGCTGTTGAGGCTTTACTGTGTCACAGCAACATGTCGGGGTCAGACAGTAGAGGTGTCTGTGTGGTGGGTGGTGTGAGAGGATGTTTCTTCGCTTTTCTCAAAGATCTGAATGATGAAACTGTCTCTTGTCTTTGTACTTAGATATGATGAGTGGATCAAAGCAGACAAGATTGTGCGCCCCGCCAATAAGAATGTACCAAAAATAAAGCACCGCAAAAAGATAAAGGTACGAGTCCCGAGGGGGGGGGGGGGGTAACTTTTTCAACTTAAATGTGGTTTGATGTGATGAAGGGAATCACTGACTGTGTTAAAATCCTGACAGAACAAAGCGGAGAGGGAGCGAGACAGGTTGGAGAGGCTCAATGACAGAGACGTCCTCGGCCCTTCGCCCAACGCTAACCGCCTCCCACGCTCCAAATGTGGCCTGAGTCAGGATGTCTTTTCCAAGATGGACGAGGGTGAGGACAAAGGGACTCAGCAGTCTCCAGTCAAGTCTATAGAAATTACTTCTATCCTCAATGGCCTGCAAGGTAGCAACACTCATTAGCCTGTAGTCCTCATGCACACTTAGCAGTTTGGGATTGTGTCTCTCTGAAGTGGTTTATTTATGCATGTGTGCCGAAACTTAAAGTTGTGTCTCATTTGTCTCAGCCTCTGAGATGTCCACAGACGAGAGCGAGCACGAGGATGAGGAGGGAGAGCATAATGAAGAAGATCGCCCAGGTTGCAGAGGCAGCCTCAGAAAAGCCCCACCGGAGCCACCGCAAGGGTCAGAGTGCTGGGAGAGCGGGACCCCTCCTGAAGCATCCAAACCTCCTCCAGTCTCAGGAAAGAACCAGGATTTAGTGAGTGCAGAGAGTGCAGACGCCGGGAAACGCAGAAGCCAACCGGAGTTAGAGGGCGAGGCGAGCAACAGGAAGAGGAAATCTGACGGTGCAGCAGAGAGGACCCCAAAAGCTCAATCCAAAGCTAAAACCAGGAGCACCAGGAGCGCCGACTGGTTGCCTGGAGGGTCTCCGAGGAAGCTGGAGGAGAGAGCGGCTGGTCCCGGGGAGGAGAGAGGAGCCTTGTCTAGTAGCAGTTCAGATGACGAGGGAGCACCGCTGGCAGAGACCCAGGCTGAGGAGAGTGAGCGAAGCCGGCCAAAAACCAAAGGTTCCCCTTCCAAGAAGTACAACGGGATGAAGGAGAAGACCAAAGGTGGCAGACAAGCCGGCTTCTGGGAGATTCCAGAAAAGAGGGCCAAGATGTCTGGGAATGCAGAGGAAAGGCCAGCCGTCCGCTCTAAAGGCCAGAAGGATGTTTGGTCCAGCATCCAGGCGCAGTGGCCGAAGAAGACTCTCAAAGAGTTGTTCTCCGACTCGGACACAGAAGCCGCCAACTCTCCTCCTCCACCTGTACCTCCATGTCTGGAGGAGCCGAGTGTTGAGCAGGATGTCGGACCGGAGGACGAAGCTTCAGAGGAGCAGATGGAGAACGACAAGCTACAGGAGTTTCCGAGCAGTGGGAGCAACTCTGTGCTCAACACGCCACCAACCACACCCGAGTCGCCGTCAGGAGGCGGCAGCGCTGTGGAAGACTCCGGTCCAGTGCAGCCTTCCTCGCCACCACCGTCCATACCCGCCGCCTTGCCTTCAGAGCCGGTTTCTGACGCTCTTCCCCCCGGACCCATACAGGAGGAAGTGGCAGGGGGACGCAGTGAGACAGACAGCAGCACGGTGGAAGTGGAGAGTCTGGGTGGGGAGCTGCAGGAACTCCCTCAGGACGAGGGGGCAGGTTCCCCCTCCAAGGTGTTTGACGTCAGCCTCTCCTGCAACAGCAGCAGCAGCTGCAGCCTCGAGCTGAGCAGCAGCAGCCAACAGGAGAGTGAGCAGAAGTCCAAAGGTAAAGTAATACCCGATCTACTGTGGTCTTGTGACTTCTTCCATTGACAGAATTCATTATTTTTCTTTTAGATGGAATACTAAAGAAATACACGCTGACAACTCATTTCACAGTCCGCCTGTTCCCTCTTGCATTTTCTTTGTAGCGTCTGTGAGTCAGAAGCGGCAGAAAGAGCCACAGACAGGTGGAGCCGCAAAGAAACACAAGCCAAACCGCAAGAGCCTCGGTGTGCCTCCAAAAAAGAATAGGAAAACAGGTAAGAGATCTATAGATAGAATTGCTGACAACCTGCTTGTCTTTTCATTTTAAAAGCAAGCGGTACATTTATCAGTCGTAGAATTTCTTTTGCTGAATTATATTGTTTCCTGACATTAAATTACAGATTTCAGGGAATGACAATTTGCTTGATCAGTGTCCTTTTTTTTTTTTACCTCTGCTATTCTCTCTCCTCCAGCCAACAGCAGTGACAGTGAGGACCAGTCGGTTGTTGAGGGCACTGCCAAATCAACTGCCTCTAAGAACAACGCACCAGAGGTGAAGGCTGCCACTTCTCCCAAGTGTCACGGACGATCTCCCCCTTCGAGCCATAAGTACCACAAGCAGGGTGACGCTGACCACAGCCAGCACCGAGACAGCCATGGAAGATCGCCACGCGTGTACAAGTGGAGCTTTCAGATGTGTAAGTGTCACACGTTGAACTGATTGGCTTTGGTAATTTATGTGGCCAACGTCAGCTTATTAACAATTTCTGTTAAAAAAAAGTTACATTTTTTATGATTTGGATGAACGGATTTATTAATATAGCAGCATTTTTTTCACTGAGTAAGTTGTGTTCCAAATATTGTGTTTATGCCCTAGTAATCCTAAAAGGCATTATTTACGTTCCACTTAGCTGATCTGGAAAAGATGAGCAGTCTGGAGAGGATTTCGTTTCTTCAGGAGAAACTGCAGGACATCAGGAACCACTACCTCTCCCTCAAGTCTGAGGTGGCCTCCATCGACAGGCGAAGAAAACGCATGAAGAAGAAGGAACGGGAAAGTGAGTCCGCTCTTTGTGATATCAACACCACTATGACAAGACTAACTATTCTTAAGGGGAAACTTAGGTACTTTTAAACCTGTATCCTATTTTTTCCATGTTTTTGTATCTAAATGACTAATGGGAACAGTTTTTGAAACTGGTTCTGTATCGAGTGAGAGCACTGCAGTCAGCAAACACAGCGTCAATTTACGTCATTTAAAGTGCTTGTTTTTGCCACTGAAATGCTCAGAATATTATTTATTCATATAATTTAATTTATATTTATTATGTAAGTGTTTGACATTGTTATGGAAAGGATTCCTATGGAGATAAATCTTTGTTAACTTTACGTTTTTTGTTTAACTAGAAACAGACCTAAAATTGCTATTGCCAATACACCGGACTACATATAAATAAACTGTCATTATATAAAATGATATAAAATGACCGGAAAACACACTTCATTCAAAGTTGATAGAAATGAAATAACACCCAAAAAAATCACCCAGTTAGATGGATTCATAGATCTATACAGGCTAAAATGATGTTTATTTAAGTGGAGTCTACTGGGTTTGGCGAAAATGGTTTTGGGGACTTTTTCTGGTTAAAGAAATGGATCTTACTTTTAAGAAAAAGCGTCCATCTCTGTGCGGATCCTTTCCATAATGTTGTCTGAAATTTGTATTAATAGATCTGAGCCTGTCAGTGGCAAAAACAACAACACTTTGACTGGACGTAAATTGGCATTGCACAAATGCCCCAGGTGGTTACACTGCAGCCTGTTTTTGCAGCTGCAGCCTTCTTGTTCAATACTGGACCAATTTCAAAACCTGCTTTTCCTATTAGTCACTTAGACTCAACATGATGGGAAAATAGGATCAAGGTTGAAAAATACAGAAGTTACCCTTTAAGTTTGTGTAAAGATCTGGTTGCACCGTTAAACCACACACACTCACCTCCAAACTGCACATAATCAAATCTGTTTCTGATCCGCAGGCACTGTGGCTGCTTCCTCTTCATCCTCCTCCTCCTCCTCCCCGTCCTCCAGCTCACTGACTGCAGCAGTCATGCTGACACTGGCTGACCCCCCAGTGTCATCCTCATCCTCCTCATCTCAGAACTCCGGGGTATCAGTGGAGTGCAGGTGACAGGACGAACCAGCAAAAAGCCACCGCACTAAGCACTTAACCAGCACCCCGGGGTAGACGCCCCCATTCCCCTCCAACAGGACGGACAAGTCAACCTACATACTGTAACAACTGGGGCACAAAATCCAGACCAGAGACAAAAGAAAAGCAAGAAACAAGCACTATTTTCTAACGACAACTGTTTCCTTGGCAAGCTAACGGCACTTAAGTGCACTTTTATGAAGATTGTGTAGGGGGATGAAATTTGTCAAAAAAATACAAAATTGTCTTTTGCGCTCTCTTTAATTGAACATTTATAAGAATTGTTTTTGCAAGCAATAATTGTTTCCATTTGATAACGTTGTATTGGTAAGGGATGGTTTCCAGTGAAGAGCCCTCTGACCTCACAGCTCCACACGGCGCCGCCTGTGCTCGCCGTGTTATTGTGGGGAATTCAGAGGAACACTGCCACATTGGCATTAAGAGCGTACGAAATGTAACTTTGCCACGTTTCTCTGTCCACCCTCATTCAAAAAGGCCTTCATGTGACTGATGATGCTCTTCTGCAAAAGTGTGGTCCTGTACATGTCTGTAGGTGTTGATGGGTAGCGTTTCAGACCATTGTAGGTCCGCTGACGGCCTCAGTGGATGAATATGGAATGATACTGTAGTGCCTTTTTGTTCTTTTCCGTGGGGCACTTTGAGAAAGGACAGCACTTTTTTCCTGATCCTCTTCTCAAACCAGAGTCAGCTGGAATCATGTGTCCCTTAAAGACTGAAGAGTGCCGTATGAGTGAGCAGGCAGTGAAGGGCTGACAGATAATAATGGTTTTTATCAGCGTATGGTAATATTTAAAAAGTATAATTGCAAAAGCAGAACTCCTATACTGGATCACATGTAATCTACTACTGAATACTCATCCAGCTTGGGTGTAACTGTTGAGTTTGGCAGTATAAAATGTGCAATGATGGAGGTGGTCTCATTACTCCAGTTCATCAGCCTTTTTAAAGCCCATCTGCTTTATTTGATGATGTTTTTTTTTTTCTCCATTGTTTTCACTGAACATTTGCAACTGGATCAAGTTGATGTCATGCATGTACTCAGTACTGCTGGACGCATCGGTGAAGCTGAATGCCACATTCTGCAGTGTTTCAAACAAACATGAAGTTATTTAATTAAGTATATTTTTGCTTCATCTTATAAAGCAACCCCTTTTGGCATCTTTCTAATTTCACATACTATCAAAACCGTCGCGCCAGCCTCCTCTCATACTCATCCCTACCAAAAACTGTTTGGTTTTGTTTCCTGTACTATGACCAGATAAAAGGTAAAGATATTGTAAATGTGCATTTATATCATTAAGTGACGTATGTGTATACATTTCTGAAGACATCTCCAGTGTTTCCTTTGTATAGACCCCCGACTGTACGATAACCTGAAGTTACATTTTGTTTGGCACTTGTAAGTAATTGTATGCTTTTGTTATACATTTGTATATTGAGAAGTGTTTTGAGTCAAGCTATTTAATATCTTGCACTGTTAATAACATGTACCTTTCTGTACAGACAGTTTTACGGTTTTAACTGTAGTTTGAGTGTAAATACTGAGGGTTACAGCATGTTCGTTCTCCCCTTCGTCCTCATTCTAGTTCTTTCGTAGGATTTATTTGAGTTCACTTATGTTGTTTTGTTCTGCCTCTTTTCCTGAGTTTACTCTTTTTTCTTTCTTCCTTTTTTTAATTTCTTGTTTTGCTTTAGTTTGTATTCTGTTTTGTTTTTCTATAGCTTGTGCTTGTAAGAGAAAAATGGTGGTTTTGGATGAGGCGGAACTATTTTCCAACCTGTACATGGCCTGAAGCTTCAGCTGTATGAACCTGTATATGGAAAATACTCTGGATCATAGATTAAGAGAAAGTAATGGGGCTTATTGAAAAATGCTCGATAGTATTTATTAGGCTCATCTGATGATGGTCATTGTGTAATTTATTGTAAAAATGTAAGCAAAGCAGAAGCCTCTGTTTGAAATAAATGCCATAGTTTGTGAAGTATTCAGCGTGTCCTTTGCTGTCAGTGGTGGAAAGTTACTCTTACTCAAGTAGCGTTCTTATGAGGTACACTTCAAACTCAACTATGGTTGGATTTTTTTTTCTTTTTACCCTCCTTTACTCTAGAAAAACACGATTTACTCCACTATATTTATTTGACTGATAAAGTTCTTAACCTAAATAAAGTAAAATGAAGTAGTTATTTTTGCAGGTGGTTTCTACATATGACAAAAGGATGCTTTGCACATTTATATGAAAACAAGTATGAGCAGGACACAACTTCAAGATAAACTCCTGCACATTGTCTAACTTGCAAAAATAATTAAAAACGACATTTAGATAATTAGACTTTCATCAGGCAAACAGTGACAGTGTCAGCGGGAGTTTGTCTTCAAGGTTTCTACAAATAGAATATAAACATAGAAAATAGGATACAGTGTCAAAATTGACTATCCAATAGTAAATACTATATAAACCAAAAACGTAAAGTACGTAAAACTTGATGCCTTAAAACTACTTTTGATACTTAAAGTGCATATTGATTGATAATACTTTTGTTGTATTTTATCTTTCTATAAATGAAGTACTTGAACTTGTATCAGAGCATTTAACACTTTTTTCTTTTCTTTTTTTTTTTCCTTAAGGCATGGCTGGTTAAGTTGCTAAATGTTCCTGGGGCAAACTTTTTAAATAATATTCACTGAAGAAAAAAAAACATAACATGTACACACAAAATTATCCATACCATAGGTTTATATATAGACTGAAAAATATATATTTAAAAAAAGACGAAAAAATATAGAAAAATAAGGCGAATATAGAATAGCGTATCATTAGTTTATCTGATTTTTTTTTCAAATATATTATTACTTTTAATTCCTTTTTTATTTTTTAATATAATATGGCCTTGAAGCAAGCTGGAACTTTTTCGGCGTCATGATGACGTACTTCCTCTCCGCACTTCCTTAGCAGTCTGCTAGCTGCTAGCCAGCTAGTCCGCTGCGTGCGGTGCCTATGAATAGTCTCAGATATGATGAACGGTCGTACAGGCGCGATAGTTGCCGGGGTGTGTGGAGCCGTTTTCATAGCATATTGTATTTATTTCGACAGAAAGCGGCGGAGTGACCCTCTCTTCAAGCAAAAGCTACGTGAACGTGAGTGTTTGAGCGAGCAGAGGAAGTTAGCTCAGCGGATAACTATTAGCACGTTAGCTTCCATGTGGCGAATAAGCCGCAAGGACACTGTATCGGAAATTGATAGAAAAAGCGATATGTTCTCCGTCATCCTCAATAAACCCTACCGTAGAGAGTATAATTTTTTACTCCAACTTAATTTCTTCGGTAGTGTCCCAGTAAGTCGTGCAAGAAACACGCGTTAGGAGTTAGCTAACAGCCTAACTTGTACCCACGTGTGTCTTGATTTGTAACTTTTCAACAGTAAACTTAACATGCCAGTACAATCTAAAGCCACTGTTGTCTCGCAGGTAGAAGAAAGAAAAATGTTGCTAGTGACAAGTCTGGACTGGCAAGGGTGAGACAAATGGAGATCTAACAATTTCAGATATTTTTTGCGTCTCACTGGGGCCTGAATGTGCATTTTGACAACGTGTTCATTGAATTTGAAGCTGCCTGACTTGAAGGATGCAGAAGCCGTTCAGAAATTCTTTTTGGAGGAGATCCAGTTGGGAGAGGAGCTCCTGTCACAAGGTTAGCCACGTGTTTATTCATACACCAAGTATGTCCACTCATGTGCATAATACACACGTACAAGACACATCCCAGGAAGCCTAGAGAGCACCTCTTACAAAATGTAAATAATTCATTGACACAACCTGTGCTGCACTTAATACTTTACCACTTTGGCTTAAGGACTTAATTATTTAGTTTTACAAAGTTTTCAACAGGCAGGTCAGTTATTTCCTGCTGATATCTGTGGTATTCACATGCCCACTGTGGGGGCCTGCAGAGCAGACCATTGTAGCATTATAAGAAAATAATTTACAGACATTTTGTGTCAGTATCTAATAGATTTCCCACAGTTACAGTTAAAATGAGGACCACAGTGTAAATTGTTTACCAGTAGCCTCCTGAGTTACACTATGAACTTCTTTCCAACAAAATCAAGTGTGTTTGACAGTTAATACAGAGATTTGGAAATATTTTCTGGAGTTGAATAGGTGTAAAACAAGTCTTTTTTTTTTTTTAATGTTAGATTTAGGTTATTGTTGTCGTACATTTTGGAAAGCTTCCACTGTAAACCTTGCTCTAATGCGCAAAATTGAATGTAACACTCAGATCACATTGCCAGAAAGATTTCTAAATCCTTTCTAATCCTAATTCCAGGTGACTTTGAGAAAGGTGTGGATCACCTGACCAATGCCATTGCAGTATGCGGCCAACCTCAGCAGCTGCTTCAGGTGCTCCAGCAGACGCTGCCACCTCCAGTCTTCCAGATGCTGCTCACCAAACTGCCCACCATCAGCCAGGTGAGGATCCCCTGCACCATTAAAATTTCAGATTTTTTCTGATTATGTTGAGTAGCATCCTCAGTAAACCCCCCAGTTGCATTTTGTGGTCTCTGGGACAAGAGAGGGTGCAAGATCAACCTTAGAATCATCCAAAGCTGAGAGCTGTGTTTCAGTAGCTCTTGGTTATTTCACCTCTAAGACAGAAATGCTGAAATTGAAACAACTGTTTGTTAATGTCCTTTGTGGTTATAGAGAGACTTTTTCACACAAGTGTAGCTGTGCTATAAGCAGTGCTATTCACTTTTGCCAAAAACTCACAAAGATATTATTTTCTGTTTTTCAGCGAATCATCAGCTCTCAATCTTTGAGCGAAGATGACGTCGAATGAACTTTTGTCAGAAGGAAGTGTGCTCGGTGAGAATTTTCTGCATTCCCCATTATTTGTTGTTGTTGTTGTTGTTGTTGTTGAGCATCCTTAGTAAACCCCCCAGTTGCTATTTGTGGTCTCTGGGACAAGAAAGGGTGCAAGATCAATCTTAGAATCATCCAAAGCTGAGAGCCATGTGTCAGTAGCTCTTGGTTATTTCACCTCTAAGACAGTAATGCTAACATTACAAAAAAAACTGGATAGTAATAATAGTTTAACACAAGTTCAGCTATTCTACAACTGGTGATTTTGGCATAATGTCTAAAAGATGTAATTTTCTGTTTTTCAGTGAATCATCAGTTCTCAGTCTTTGACAGAAGATGAATGAATGTGTGCGAGATGGAAATCTGCTTTTACTGTTCTGTAAAGGGATTTCAGACTCTTATATTTGTGCACTGTGTGGTGCGACTGCAGTTGTGAGCCTGATTATATCAGAGTTCGACCTTTGGACATCAGAAGACGATGATCCCCTCTATCACAGCACTCCGAGGTGAAAGAACTTCCTCAAGGTTACGTTTCTGGGAAATGTTAAACACATTCCATCTTTCTAATCTCTTTCCCACCAGATCTCATATGTCCTAGTCATCTCTATCTTCTAATAGTTTCCAAAAGTGATCATGTGCTATAGATTGGAGGCTTTGCTGGTATGATATGCACTAAATAAACAGTTATGTAAACAGTTTGTTACATATGTGAAGTGTGTGTGTGTGTAAGAGTGCCTACACTAAGCAGAAGATGTTTGTGGAATATTTGTCAAGTAAAAAATTGTTGTTGCAATACCAGGTTAATGTTATTTGTATATTCCAGTCTTTGGCATCTGGACATATTTTTGTGTTTAAAATCCTGCAATAAAACATGAAAACACACTTTTTAGTCTCTGGGTTTCTGTTCGCCAGTAGATGGCAGTAGCAATGCACAAGAAAATTTAAAGCTTTAACAGCTCTGAAATGAGCTGTGTGTGTGTGTGTGTGTGTGTGTGTGAGGGGGGGGGGTTATCTGTCCAGGAAGCTGGAGAGTCAATGATGAATGGAAAGTGTTATGAGTGGAAATCAAGGACAAATACTTGACACATTTTAAAAAAAGAGTTGTATCATGAAGTTGTTGAGCCATGTAATGTCATGCAACTTGATTGTAAGGGTCCACACATTTGGGTATTTCAAATGCAATTGCAAAACAGTGTATTTTTAATGTGTCCAGCGATGCGTGGGTAAGTAAAATGAAGTGAAATATCTATTTTTATTGACAACCTGCCTAACTTTGTGTTGCATGGCCTGCCTGTGTTTTAGTGCATATGAACACATTGTGCTTCTGTATTGCTATTTCTTGTTGCTGTTGCCGCTCTGCATGTTATGCTTAGTGTGTGTCATTGCTTCCTACATGCTGCATACATAACTATTTGTGCTAAAAAGCTACATATTGTTGATTCCTGTAACATGCATTGCTGTGTTGTGCTTCTTGACACTTTGCATGGCTTGTGTTCTGTCGTGGGAGTTCCTGTTTCTTGCAGCTGTTGCTGTCTTTATAGCGTCTTGCTGCTGGTGCTATGTAAATTTGATCATTTTACAGGTTTCAAAACATTTTGCCATAGGACTACGGTTGAAAATTAGCCCGATGGTTAACACTGGCACATTTACAGAAATGTTAATTAATGTGGGTTCTCCTTATAAATGAGAGAAATGTAATGTTAATGAAGCCTTGACACTGCCAGAACAAAGTTGAATTGCCATCTTGAGCCAACTGTTTCTCTGCTTCCAGCCAGCATGGTGAAACATATGAGCCTGTGTGTGAGCACATTGAGCCACGGTGTCTTTATTGTGAATGGCTTTATTGTGTGTTCAGGAGAGCGAAAGTGGAGCAGCTCGTAAGGGAAGGGAGTGGGTCTGCCTCAAAGTGTGTCTCTTGGAAGACAAATAGAGCTGTAATTATTTTTATCCCTGTCTGCAGCTGTTTTTCTAAGGGCTCTGGCCAGTGCAGCCCGGGCCTCGGAGGTTGCCAGGAAACGAGAGCAGGGGGGGAAAATAGTTTTTCTACATTAGGAATGAAAAATGAAAATTGAACGGCGGCCCAGAAATGTCGAGCAAAGACTAAATGGTAGACAGTGTTCCATTTTCCATGAACTCATGTGCTCACTCTGCAGTCTTTTCTTCAGCACTCCTGCTATTTTGCCATTTGGTGGAAAAGGAGAAGCCTGTCGAGAGGCCTGCGGAGTCGTCTGGCACTGAGTGTGTGTGCAGAAGAAGAAGTGACTCGTTGTTAATCTGTCCTTTGGGGAGGCAGAGGAGAAAAATTACAGGCGATGTGTTGGAGGTCAAGCTGGATCTGTGGTCTGCTGCCGGAGCTGGGGGGTAGGAACAGGTTTAGACCCCTCCACACACACACACAAAATCACACACACACACAAACACACACTGGTCTGCTTCTACTGCAAATAAACAGCCAGCTGCTGGGCTCTGTCCCCTGCAGACTGGACAGGTCACTGAAGGATACCACAGCTTTCATAAAGTGAAACGGGCCTTGACATAAAGCCATGGCACTTTGATTTCAGGATGACACAGCAAATCTTTCATCCGTGTCCTCAATCCTGAGCACAAAATGTAATCAGTGATGTGTTTATTCTTTTAATATAATGTCATTATTTTAATTGCTTCCCTGCTCCGTGTGAGTTAATGGATTATGAGTCAGCTCTTCATATCTGATGAAGCAGGCTGGGGAGGTGAAGAAACTCCCTCTCCTCGTGCAGTAGGGGGAACTGTTGCTCCAGGCAGCGCGTGCACGCTCCTCTGTTGCTCCACTGAAGGACAACTGAATGGAGAGAGCATAACAGCTCCAGTTGACAGCAATAACAATGGCTGTGCCTGCAGCACAGAGACCATGTGCTCGGGAGGGCTGATTTTTAACAGTTTGTAATCCTTTCTTCTAATGTGCTCACGATGACAGATGCAGCCTGTTCCTTCATTACAGGAAATAACCTGTTATTGAACATTAAAATCCCAGGATAAGGCATCAGGAGCAGACCGACCTGCCATTGTAATTTGTTTGCGATCGTATGTCAAATGTTGTTTTGGGAATATTATAATCGCTTGAGCTCCACAACTCATTACTGGAAATCCCGTCAACAAATTATCCGCAGCAGTAATTACCTTTGCTGTGTTATTCCAGTTTGTGAGTTTGAATGTCAAAGCTTGGCTCTGTAAACAGAGTGCCATACATACACAGATTGGGAATCTGGCCGGTGGAGACGCTTGGTTATGTAGGAGCAGCTGTGTTTGGGAGTTTAAAGCAGCCAGAAATAACTCTGTTGTATGCAGTTGCTATGGCAGCTTCGTGTAGCTCTGCAAAGCGGCGCACTATACGCTGCACCGGAGAGTGTTAGCAACCTCCCAGGGAGCTTTTCGCTGCCCGCAGCCGCGCTGATCACCGACTGTTAGGTGGAGGCGTCCGCAGAGGCCTGGATGTCCTCCTGCGTCTGTGTTTTGGAGCATGTTTTCCCAGCGGCCTTGTGATGCTCACAGTCACACTGTCTGTGCCCCGCTGCTGATGTCATGGCTGTGGTGCCAGAGTCTGCAGCCTACTGTACGTCGTCATGGAGAGGGCAGGCCGGGGAGAAATATGAGACATGTCCAGGCCGTGCCAGCAGCTATAATAAAGACTGCTGCACTGCCACTTGTGTGCACGGCAGCAACACGGTATATTAATTACCCCGCGCCATCTCTGTGTCATTCAGCAGTGAGGGAAAGAAGAAGAAAAATTTCCGAGGCACGTCCTTAAAATAAAGCAGCACTGTACGTGCTCGGAGTATTAACTTCCACACAGATGACCCATTTTTCCATCTCAAAGGGTCTGAGGATGGGTGGAAAAAAGGAGAGGGGGGGTGAAGCGGGAGGGGAGGCAGCAGTGGAGCCAATCACGTGAATCTAAAGCAGGCTACAAATCCTGGCGGATTTCTCTTCCTCTGCGGGGCAATGTCTTACTGTCAACAGTTTTTCCATTTCTCTGCCGCTCTCCCCGTGGTAATTTAACTTCTGCTGCTGCCCTTCCTCCATGCAGGTTTCTCCTCCTCCATGTGTCTGTCTATTCAGCCCTGTTGTTTACATTCCCTGTGAGTGTGAGCTGCAGGGTGTGGACAGCCGACCCCTGCTAACAACTCTCTTAAATGCAGTGATTCCCAACTGATCCGGCCACTGGGTCCACACTTCTCCGAGTCCTTAGTTCAAGGCCTACACATAAGAAAAATGACCACATATTCAATTTTATTTCACAAACAGTGAATAACAAGTGGGCTTAAAATGGAATAAAATAAAACATATTACAAGAATGGAATGCAATTAGATTTTTTTTTTTCTAAATAGTGATTTTTTGCCTTTTTTTTTTTCAAACTTTTTGGCAACTTTTTTTTTCTTTAAAAGAATTGTAGTAAATTAAAAATCATTGGCAATTGTTTTTCTCTCTTTAAGCTTTGGGGAAGGTTAAAAAAACAGCCCAAAAAAAAAAAGCTGGTCACATAATACCAAGAACATGGCAATGAAATAGTTAATGTTCACAAAAAACAACCTCATTCTACAGCAGGAAACCACTCCTCAAAATGAAAGCTCTGTGCTGCAAATTTACTGTACTTCAAAATAAAGTGTGTTTTCCCATAAACATCGTTGTGAGTCACCTGCAGTCCATTCAGAATGTACCTGTGGCCCACTTATGGACCGCGACCCACCAGTTGGGAACCACTGCTCTTAATCCTGCCTCTAGTTTCCACCTAGCTCCTCATAACTAGATCCCTGATAAGGCGGAAATTCAATAGCACTGCTTCGCCTGAGAGAAGTAAGAGCGTCATGTGACTAGTGAATTCCTGTTTTTCACATTTTGGTCTGTCTTGAAGGTGAATTTGTCACGGTGGAAAACAAAGAGGAAAACAGCTGCATGGCCGAATGGGTTTAAAAAAAAAAAAAAAGTATCGCTCAGCATCATCCTGTCATGTGTCATCAACATTATCTGTGCAATCTTGGCTAGGAGTGAAACTAGAAGAAGGAAGTGACACGTATACTGAGCAGGAGAGTGAGGAAAGGGTTAACTCAGCAGACTGTGAGCACAGTTATTTTTTCTCCCCCTCTCTCTCTCTCTCTCTCTCTCTCTGATCTGTCTTCCTGTCTCACAGGCAGTGCAGTGCAGTGGCTTTGAAAATCATGAGAGAGTCAGACAGGCTTGTTTTGCATACTGTAGGTCTCCTGCATTGACTTGTAGCAAATCCCTGCCCTCGGGAGGCATGTCAGGAGGGATTAATGGGAGGGCTGGGGCCTCACAGAGTTTCCCATTGTCGCAGCCCAGTCCTGCACTGTATTTCCATCCTGCAGAGTGAGAAAAGAGCGAGCAGGTGGGGTGGTGCTGGTGGAGGGAGGGTTGAGCTTGTGTGTGCAATGTGTGTGTCAGTGCACGGAGAAGAGAGAGAGGGGGGGGAGGTTATACAGTGGTGTTATTTCCCTCTGCCCTGATTCTTTTGAGCTGAGTTGCAGGGAGGGGAGGAGGGTGTAAATAATGTATTTGGAGCGGCGGGGTACAGGGAGCTGGAGCTTGACCGAGCTCAGTGCAGGGAAGGAAAGGGAAGGGTTGAGCGGCCATGCTGCTGCAGAGGAAACTGGATGCCGGAGGGGAGGTGGTGGGGGAGCAGAGGAGGAACTCTACCAACTACAACAGCTCTGCTGTGGTGCTCTGGGGAATGTGGGGCCTCCGCAAGAATGTAGCAATCCTTTACTTCCGCTTAGTGTTTTTTGTTACTATGCAACTAATGCTGTTTTCACGTGCTCCCCCGAAGGCCCCATTTTCCAAGTCAGGAAGGCGTTCTTCCTACTTTGGTGTGTTCATGTGGAAACAACATGGGTGCCACAAAGAAGAAGTGTTGTGTTTTATTGCTTAGAGCATTTAAATTAAACAACATGTTGATAACAGTCACAAGGTTAATATTACAAAGTGATTTTGTCCCAGGCTTGTTGCACCACTACATCCCCTCAAACTAATAAAATATTGCTTAACCTGACTAATGCTAATAAATAACTTTTCTGAGTACAAAAATTTTCACCGGCATTACCAGTTGTTCAGACTTGAGGGGGCGTTCATGTAATTTTTCCAGTTGGGAACTTAGTTTTTTTTAGGTAATTCCAACACCACATGAATGCATGGTAACTGTTTTTGTATATGCATACATAGCTTAGCATAAAGACTGGAAACATGTCTTTGTTTAGCATAAAGACTGGAAACATGTCTTTGTTTAGCATAAAGACTGGAAACATGTCTTCGTTCAGCGCAAAGATTAAAAACAGCGAGTATGTCTCTGTCCAAAGATAAAGCTTTGGACAGAGCTCGGTTTGCTTTTTCCAGTATTTATTCTAAGCTAAGCTAAGTGGTGCTAGCCTTGGCTTTATGTTTGGGGTACAGACATGAGAGTGGTATTGATCTTCTCATCTAATTCTGGCCAAGAAGCGAATGATTGTATTTCCCAAAAGGATGAACTTTTCCTTTAAGGCTTCCCTCCCTCGGCACACCTCTCTTTGAGTGTGATGAAACCGTTCACTTGCACTATTATACCATCAGCTCTTTATTTCTCTCCTTATCTCTCCGCGTCGTTCTCTTCTCACTCTCCCTTGGCACTCCTGCTCTTCTGTTTTCTCCCACACCTGCTATGTTTTATGGCAGTGATAAAGGGGAGCTTAACCTTGAAACATGATAGAGCAGCCCCAACTCCCACAACTACAATCATCTAAAAAAGACAAAAAAAAAAAAAGATCGCTTCTGCTCTCCTTTACACGCGATGTAACCTTGGTGTAACTTTTGTATTTTATCATCTTTTCTTGGGCTTGCAGAACTCTTGTTGCCGTATCACCCTGTGCAGCTCGGCAAGCTACAACCCACTCGTTCACCCGAGAACTACAAAGTGGGTTTGACGCCTTGCATCTTGTGTAACCACGGTCTTTGAAGACTTTGGCTTTGAGCTCTGTGTCTCATCAATTCCCTACGCAAAGCTAAATTTGAATCTGAGGCGAGCACATAAGGGGGTAGCTTATCTGCCCCACTCGTTTAATGTTATTCATTCATGCACACTATTTTTATGACAGCCTGTGCATGCAGAACTATTTTACATTTCCCGTTGTTTATGTAACCATCTCCAGTCTGCATATAGATGTGTGTGCATGCTTAGAGATGACAGTACAGTAAGTTCTTAACTTGAGGGACAGGAAGCACTGGTTGCTTTTGTGGGATGCATGTAAAGTGCACTGTACAATCTGACGAGTGGATTTTACTCTTTTTATGTCTAGGGAACCGATTGCCTTGAAAAATATAAGTAAATATAACCATAACTCTAATTGATGTTTACTGTACATCTAATTAAGTTTATTTAAAATGTTGTTATATTAACTTAATTTTTTGAAGTTGTTGCAACTTAAAAATGACAAGTTTAATTGAATCAATGTTTCAAAGTCTTAGTAACTTCAGTAAACCAAGTTTACTGTGCTATATATCTGTATTCTGTCGGTTGCAAACTTGTGTATATTCTTAAGCATGTTAAGAAAACTGAACTTGCAGAGTTCTTGCATTGGCTAAATCCTCTTTGTGATGATCAAGTTGAGTCAGACTAATTTGATTTACTGAAGTTGCGAACACGTAAGAAGAACAAGGTGATTCCACTTGTTATTTGTAAGTGGCAACAACTTCACAAAAATGAAGTAAATACAGCTAAATTCTGGGTTAACTTAACACGTAGATATGAGTAAACATAATTTAAGATGTATAGTTATATTAACTGTAGTTAATCATGGCAACCCATTTCTAAGATTCTTCTGAGTAAGATCAACTTGTCAGATTTGACAGTGTGACGGGCATCTTCATGCACTGAAAACAAATTTTCTGATGTTCTGCGTAATGCTGGGAAGAAATAAATCAATCTGATCATGAGTCTGGCCAGTTGTGGGTCTTTGATGGGTCATGCTTTGACATTAATGCACGTTTCAACACAAGAGAGAGCAGAATGCAGAAAATAGAGTGAAATGGATATCCCCCCATTTCCAGTGTATAAGGGAGCCGCACCACAAAGTGAGTGGTACTTATCACAGCAAATTCCTGACTTATTTGTCATCTGGGGCCCTGGATTTGTCACATCAAATCTGCTTTTCTCAATGAACTGGGGAGGGAGATTACAGGCTCATAGTCAGTGAGATAATGACGGCGAGTCATGGCTTTGACTCTCAAATGAAAGTCCTAAAGAGGGTGACAAGAACAGAGCCACGTCGACTCGTACACACCATCTGATTCTCACGCCGGCTCCTTTTGTGTCCCTCTGGAAATACGATTTCTCTCTGCCCCCAATCCATTTGAAATGCCGGTCAGCCTTCCCAATTGTTCAGTGAACCTAAGCTTTCTTTCCTATCATTCAGCTTCTCTCACCGCCAAATCCTCATCAAGGCAGAGATGATCCACCATGCAGCTGAATTCACCATCGATATACAAGCTGAAATAACCAGTCGTTATTCTCTCTCTGATCACCTTACATGGAATTGATTGGACTGTTTTCTCCCCCATTTCATCTCTTACATTGCAGCCCTCCCTGCACGCTGCTGATTTATGACAGCGCGGCGCCATGTGAGCTCACACTAACACATCCCCAGTTTGCTTTGAGACTCATCTGAGCTACATCAATATCCCGCTTCTGACCTATTTTACACTAAAGCCTTGATCTCCCTCCATGTTTGTTTAGAGTCTATTTGCAGCTACTGTGATGATTTGATATTATTGCCTGAAATATGAGCAACTTGTTATGTTTGTTTTCAAACCACCATACTACTTTCATTAGCATATAAAAGGCCTTTTTTTGATATCCGCATTGAATTTGAGGTGTTTATCGCTATAAATTATAACAGGGGTAGAGGGAGTCAATCAGACAGAGAAGTTCTTTACCATCCAGTTAGACCCAGAGAGCCCACATTTGTGGACTTGATTTAAATTTAATGGACTTGTAGATGATTAATGAATCAATTATTGGATACAGCATCTGATCTCTGGGCGGCGGCCACTGACAGCTTCGCAAATTGAAAGAAGCACAATCGTTTGTGAAGACCCGCACGCTGCCAACTCAATGTGCTCTTTAATTATAAATGCATGAAATAATTAACAAACAACTCCAGTGCGAGGTTGTTACACGCGGGGTCATTTAGGGTCATCAGCAACGGGGCTGCTGGAGAATGGAGCTCGCAGATGATTGCACTTTGTCCGATAAGGGCGGCAGATTGAGTTAATCTTGTGGCGAGAAATGCACTGTAGGCTTTTAGTGCGGATGACGCTTGGTGTTAGGCCTCTCTGTCATATAGCTCAGTGAGAAGCTCAGTGAAAGCACCCCCCTCCTCCCACACTGTAAAACCTGACAAGTTGATCATACTTAAAATAATCTTGGAAACCAATTGCCTTGAAAAAGGAAAGTAAATACTATACTAAAACTATATCTTCATTCATGTTTACTTCATATCTAGTTGTTTAGTTTACTGAAGATTTAGTTGTATTTACTTAATTTTGGGAAGTAGCTGCAACTTAAAAATGACAAGTGGAAATATCTTGATCTTTCGAAGTGTTAGCAACTTCAGTAAACCAAGTTAGTCTGACTTCACTTGATCATGACAGAGGATTTTGCCAATGAGTTCTGATTTCTTAACACGTTTAGGAATATACAAATGTGGCAGGAACGGTGGTGGTGTTGGTGTCTCCTGGTGGCGCTATCCCCTTATGTGTTTTTTATACTTAATTTTTTGCCATGACATTGTATGTTCTGCCACGTTTAACTGTATTTCAAACAGTTGGTCACCTTTGTATTTATACAAGCAATTGCACTGATGATATATAAGTCAGTTCATGTGGTAATTATTCAGTGATCATCTTGTGAGGTCACATACACAATCCATCTTTCCCACTACTGCAGAAATGTATCAGTCTGTAAATTTGATTTTAAAAAATTATTCTTTTCATCCCTTGAATAGTAACGATATCCATCCAGTCTACCTGCCCTCTTTTATTAGCCCACCTATCCACTGGTAAGCCTACGTTCAATTCATTTCCCTGCCCAATGTTTTATTGTGTGTAAATTGGCCCTTTTAATAGTATTTTGACGTTTTTTTTGTAATTGATCATTTTAAATGTGAAACATTTTTTTTATGAATGGAACCATATCTCCTGCCTCTACAGTAAGTTATTGTTCTGAGGTAATATGACTCTTTAGGTGAATTTCCGAAGGTGGCATTGTCAGCTATTTTCATTATTATTACTTTCATTATTATAATTTGCCTTCAGTTTCACTATAAAGGGTATGCCCCAAGAACATAAAAACATAAAGTAAAAACAACAGCAATAATGTCCACGTAAAAAGCATAAAAATAAGCCTCAGTGATACACATTCAAGCAATATAATTTACAATTTATTCATGTAGAATTATCATGCTGTTCAAAAACCTGCAGCAAAGTCTGAGGAGCACCATCCTATAACCCCAGGTTACGAGTCCCTGTATCATTTATCACACCACATTACGCTGGTTAGTGCTCTTTAACTTTGACATACCTTAACACACACACACACACACACACACACAAATAGGACTGACTAGTTTGCAAGCAGCAGAATACAGATATCTAGTGAGGTTAACTTTGTTTACAGAAGTTTCTCAAACTTTTTTTTTAAAAAAGGTGATTTAATTAGACTTGTGATTTGTATCAGCAATGTCACGTAAATGTAACAATTAGACAAAAAGTAAAGATAAATAAGGGCTTATAGTTATATTTACTTTACAAGTTTCTATCTAATCGGTTTCTAAGATTTGTTTCAGTAAGATCAACTTGTCAGATTTTACAGTGCACCACCACCATTACCACCATCCACACCCGCTCCATTCTTCCAGAGGGAAGGCTTGTTGACATCCATTAGGAGGTTTCCCAGCATTGAGCCAGGCCAGGAAAGAGGGCTAATGATGTAATTCCCTCAGAGATGACATTAAAATGTCAAAGTGCCGCAGCTGACATCATCCATTTAGCGCACATTTTCCAATAATATACATTTGTCTTCCCCCCCTTTTTTTTCCTTCCCTCAGCTTTTCCTTCCTTCAAACTGGAGCTCCCCACCCATCCCAGTGCCTCCAGGCTCTACTTAGGTGTGCAGCCACACGACAGAGGACAGACCGGAATAAGAGGGGGATATCATCAAAGCGTGTCTTCCCCCGCAGCTATAAATGCCCTGCTCCAGAAAGCACTGTTTTGAACAGGCTATGTGTGTCGCGTTACATTTATCCAGAGCTTTTTTCTTTTTTTTTTAAAGCTTCAGCTGATGCTAATTCATCTTGTCTGTGCAACAAAGACCCTCACGCCCTCATTCCTCCACCTCTTTTGCAATCCCTACCACATGTTGGTGTGGATGATTTGAGGTTAGCTATCTGTATTTATCCTCTTTAAAAAGTGCTATTTCAGTTGTGTTAAGATGTGTAACAGAATGAAAGAGAACATCTTGTGCAAAGTACATTTTCCACCTGCCTCATGCCACGGCCCTGCAGGTCAACACACACACTGTTTTTCAACGAAATTGTAGAATCTGAATTATATTTGTATGTGAGAGACCTGACAGCTCTCTGTTCTTTAGCCCGGTGAGTGGGCAGGCTTGGACGTCAATAATGGATGCTTGAAGGCAGTAAGCAGACGTGAACTGGAAGCAGAGAAGGAGGGCTGCGCCTCACTTAATAATGAATCAATTGATCCCCCCGCAGATGATGGATCAGGTTGCTATGACGACAGATGCAGTGTTACCCGGAGCGTAGAGAGGAGGTTTGTTTCCCAGATCCATACACTCGAGGCTGTGAGTGGATCTTGGCTGTAAATGTGCGGTGACGCAAGACGTGACTAATAAAGGAGGTGAAAACAGAAAATATTAAGAGGTGTTTTAATGCAGCCAGATGGATACACTCCAACAAAGAATCGTTGTGCAGAATCAGCAATCCATCACATCACGATGCACAATTCAAAATCTATTTTCCTTTTTTCTTTTTTACCCTGAACGCAGGTGTAAAGATGTTGCAGGTGCATGAGATTTTACTGGCAATCAGCCCCATATTGATCAAATAGGGTGTTGCTGCTTTAAAGGGTGTTTTAACACCAAGTCAGAGCTGAACACACATGTGGGTTTGCATGTAAAAGCGCCGGCTTCCCAAAAAAACCAACATGTTTACCGTGTCTGCATGTGTGCGTTCTGTTGCCACGGCAACGCGACTGATGCTGGTTCCAGCTGGGACCACGTTGCCAAGTAACAGCTGAGTTATGAGAGTGGAGGACAGGAGCGTGGGCGTTGGGAGGGGGGAGTGGGTGGAGGGAGCGCCGAGGATACGAGGACTTCTACAAAGGCGGCGAGCAACAAAGACTGCAAGCATGAGGGGGAAAATATCTCTGAGGATTTTAAAAAAGAGGCATTTATTTAGGTTAGAAAAGTAAGATGTTTTTCATCTCTCTCTCTCTCTCTCTCTCTCTTTCTGCACACTCCTGCCAGAGAATATTAATACTTGGGTACATAACAAAGCAGTCTTTGGAAAAATGCACACAAACAAAATAAGCCATGCCAGCAACATAAGTGATGTGCTCCATACTAAACAGCAGCAGCTCTTATACTATAAGAACAGAAAATTGGAGGGGTGTGTGTGTGTGTGTGTGTGTGTGCGTGCAGAGGCCTGGTTGCACTGACCCTGTCTCTAACATGACAACACAGAGGGCACACAGCCTGTAATGACTCACAAGCGGGCAGAAATATCGGAAACAGTCCAGCTCCGAAGCCTTCAGCTGTAAACGATCGCGTGTCCTTGTGGTTCAGGGGGCTCAGAGCTGCAGGAGCTGCAGCGACTGGCCGGTTGTTGAGTCAGCACTGGTTTAGCATACAGACAGGAAAGGTTATACTGGGCTCAGTTTCAGGGTTGTATTGTAGAAAAGTGGCCTGTAACCCATGGTGTTGTGTGAGGTAGTAACAAGGGGGGGGTGGGGGGGGGGGGGGGGGGGGGGGGTAATTTGAGGTAGACATTACCATCTTTGTCCATTTAAAAACGGACCTCCCACGGTCGTTGTTTGCATGATTGTGTTTAAATAGATCTAAAATGAGAATCATAATAGCTAAAGCATTTATTCCTTATACAGCTGATAGCTAGACGCCTGTTACCTCACCATATGTGCAGTGAAAACGATTATGATCAATCAAAAATAAAAAACATAATTGCAAAAATAAAAAACATTATCGCATTCCTTAGCAGAAAGCTAAGGCTCTGTCTACTGTTTCATCATATTGTACACTCGTAATGACGTGATATTTTACGTTGCCTGTGCTGCCAGAGGAATGAATGATGACTCCATCAGAACACCTTTGCACTCTGCTCTTAAAAATGAGAATCTCAAAAAACAAATATCTGACAGACTAGTTCAAATAACCAATGGTGCTGAGAAATATTTACTTTATGATTAAACATTTAAAAAAAACTCTTTTGCATCACCTTTTCATGTTTTTATTTTGTAAAATTGGATGCCAAAACCTTTGATGTTTGTATATTTTTTGACACAATAGCAATACTTTAATCAATTATTATCAATTGTTGCCTTACATAGCCTTTTCACTTAGTTTGTGCAGATTTTAATATAAAGCATTTCAAGATACTTGCAAAATAAGTAAAAATACCACTGAAAGCACTGGAGGACCATTTTTAATGCAGAGTTTAAAGGGTTAGGAGGCTGAGGAAGGTTTATTTTTAAGCCAGTGTGACATGAGTAGTGATAGCTGGTAAAACTAGACAACCTAAGGCATCCACTGATACCAACAATGTCAGCATAGCTTGCCAGGGAGGAGGGGGTTAAAAATGCTCTTAAGTTAAGCTAAATTTTTGCAAGGGAACAGCTAGCATGGCACTTAGCATTTGAAGGAAAAGGATAACTCATATTGACAGTTTTTAACTAGTTTATAGACTTCAGTAGCATAATCCAATTCCTGATCTTCAAGTTATTCAAGGCATTTGGCTTTGGTGTGACACCCCCAAATTTTCATCTGGCCGCTCCTACAAAAATTTCTAGGGGCACCACTGGTTAATCATGTTTTTGCTGCTATTAGGGTCCTCTCAGACTCCACCCACAAAGGAGGAAGATATGTTTTCACCATCCACCTCCTCCTCTGACCTGCTTGACCCATCCTTAAATCTCCTACCTCATACTCACATGATTATGTAGTTTTACAGTCATATCAGTATTGTGTCAGGCTTTTGGCTGAAACGCTCTTGTTCGTGCTCATTAAGAACACATTTTTTCTGTCCTCCACCGGCTGAGCAAGCTGATTTGTTGCCATGGAAACTGATCATGAAGTGTCTTGGTGCTTCGTTTGGGAATAATTGTCATCCCCAAATAAACATGCGTGCTCTTAGACTCACACTCGCCACTGAAAATCACAGCATTTGTCGCTCTCTTTGTTATAATGTTCTCATGCTCCAGTACTTCGTAACAATAAACCATCCAACACAAAGCCCCCTGAAATCCAAGAGTGAGTGAAAATAGCTGAAGACAACAAACTCCACAAAAACAAAACAGCTATTGAAGCTCCTGGAGCCGTTCCCAAGCTGCCTGATCCAAAATATGCTTGATGAATTTTCAGCCTGGGAAATGTGAAATTTGATGCTGGGGCTGACACACTCAGTCCTCAGCTAAAGGTTGCATCAAAGATCAGAGGACAGCGTGTCCGTCCAGATTTTGCGCAGCTCAGGAATTACAGGTGGAGACAGGGTGAACCAGAAAAACAAAAACAAAGGAGCCAACGTGGCCCCATCTTTATATAACAGTGCTTGCCTGTGGCGATTGTGCAATGCGGTGCAGTTGTCTGGGCTGATGTAAACAGAGCCTTAGTGCCTCTGGAGGCTCAGCCATGTGCCTTGATGCAGCAGTTATGGGCACATGCCCTACTTTCATAAATCAGAGCTGGAAAAAAAGGAAACAGCGTGAAGGGAAAGGAGGAGGAGGGGAGAGTGGTGAGAGGGGATGCCGAGTGAGCCGGAGAGGGAGGGAGAAAGAGAGTTTTAGAGGGAGGGGGAGGGGGGGGGGTGAACAAGGCTCATATTGATGTTCCAAACACAGCTGCAGGCGTCAGCTGACTAGCTGGCCTGGAAGCAGCCCCAAGCTCTGCCTCCTGCCTTTATCAGCTTACACTGTGACCTTTCTCTCTCTACTGGAATAGATCCCCCCTCTGAACCTAACCCCCCCTACATATCTGGCCCTTTACCACGCACTGTCCACACAGCCCCAGTGAGTCCGGACCCGGTCTGTCCTCTCTGACATCTGACTTCTGCCGGGGGTTTTTGTATCTGCATGCCTCCAGAAACACTGGCTCTCTTTTCGGCACATCAGCACTTTCGTTTGTCTCACATGGCTCAGTTTTCAAGCCTCTCCCCACGCTCTTACACAACTCACCATGAGGTCACTGTTACTCCTCACGTCCGCACCCGGCGGCAGAGGATAAAGAGAGAGTGATGATGAAGGGCTCGGTTACTTTGCAAATACATGTCAGTTCAGCAGGATTGTTAGGCAACCTGTGGTGCTCTCGTGTCAGGTTTTTGGTTCCTCGAAACAAAGATGTGGAGATGGATTTGGATGCCGTTTTTAAGCTGAAGACTTGGGTTTGGACATATTTAGTGAACCTGAAGTTAGCAATAGTTCAGGGTGAGTTTGAAGCAGCAGCTGTCGTTACGAGGCTGTCCCTGAGGGGCAGTAATCAGCAGAGGTAACTGTCAATCACAGGTCCGCAGGCCTCATGAGCTTTTTCTCAGAAAGACGCCCCCTCCATGCACACACACGCGCAAACACACACACACACACACACACACACACACACACACACACACACAGACACAGACACACACACCTCCCCTTGATGATGCTCTTCAAGTGTTACTGGATAGTGTTTCTATGGGAGCTGTCCACCCTCACACACACAGCAGCGCCTCCCTCCCCTCCCAACTGTTTGCAGGAAACACTCATCCTTCTCTGGAGATGTCGCTCGCGGCGGCTCATGCACTCATAAATCCTGGGCTCCTTTCTGGGAAATGAAGGTCTTGAAAGATACATACATACACACACTGTGAGTGAGGAAAGCGGGGGGAGGGTGGGACGCAAAACACAGCTTGCCAAGTATATCTCCAACGCCTTTTTGACAGTGAAGAGGTTGGATTGAGTGTCTGCCTCCTGTGGGAGGCAAATAAGGAGCATATTCTGTGCTTCCCTGGTTACTGTGTGAGAATACGAGACACTGCGGTGTCTAGGCAGACCTCAGCAATACCAAAAACATCACAGGAATGACAAGTGTTTGGTGGCGGAGGACAAAGGGGGTCGGATGGAGGGAGCGAATACAAGGGAAGGCGAGAGAAAGAATAGAAGCGTTTAGAGGCAGCCATCGCCGGCTTCAAATGTCAGTCAGCTCCCGGTTAGACAATGGAACACAGCTGTTGCTAAGCTTTGAACTGCAGCTGTCCGTCTCTCATTGGCATTACTTGCGTGTACATGTGGTCACGGGTTGTGTTTGAACATGGGGTTGCTATAAAGTATTATAGGAAGATTAGTGCGTACAATATTTCGCTGTAAGAGGGTGGATCGAGGTCACAGGGAGTTGCAGAGAGACATAAGAGTAGGTGGCAAGCATGTCAGATGTTCCCGATTTAGAAACCCTCAAGCAAGAGGAAGAGCGAGGGGTGGGGTGGCAGAGAGGCTGTGGTGCTCAGACTTGAGTGGGCTGTAATGGTTTGGGGTTGAGGGTCAAAGAGGGGGAGGGAGAAGGACAGGGCCGCCAAGGACGTTTTGCTAACAAAAAAATCATCCGATTGAAGGTTAAGAGACGAATCTGGAGATGAAATTCGATTGCTTTCCTTGGTGGGTTCGTGACTGAAATGGCCGCAGTGTCCGTCATGCCTGAAAACTCCTTCAAGTGCCTCATTATCGGTGTCATCTGCGGATCATCGGAGAACATCTCATCCTCGTCTCGGCTGCTTTTTGATCATCCTCCAGACAATGCGCCATTAGGCCCGGGCTGATTTTCTAAAGCACAGCTCAATTACTCAAGGGGAGACTCATTTGCATATCAGAAAGCACAGGCGTGACTCTGCAAATAAAAGAACACATTAGATCCCCCCCACAATATGTTTCAATTAATCATATAATGTAAAAGCGAGCAGATAGAACCGAGTCACACCTTGATTTGCATTCAGCTGAGGAAATTAACATTTGGTGAGCTCAAACTCTCACACCAGCTCTTATTTTGGAAGTTTTACTTGTGTATGTGTGTGTGTGTGTGTGTGTCCCCGCCTACTTTGTTGCACACAGGCAATTAAGTACCCTGACAATACGCCTTAGCGTCAATATGCCTTAAATGTCACTTTTCACGCTACACCATTTTGTCACAGTAGTTAAGAGTGCCACCCTGGGTGCCGAGTCAGCGCCTGCTCAACCACACAAGGCAGGGCTCCTCAATTATTCATAAGAGGGAAAACACACACATGTGGTCTCACTTTGCGTGTGTGTGTGGAGACGGATGATAGCATTCCCCCACAAATGATGCGTCTTGTTCAGGCATTTTAGCGAAATGGGAGTGATGAAATAGCACACAGCTCAACAATGAAAATGTCAGTCAGCGCCATTCATCCTGAAAACGCCATCAGCCGCCATCACCATCAACCCTGATGATAAATACAGGCACCTCTCCGCCTGTGTGGATCTGATGAGTCAGCAGTATGTTGCAGGAATTTGGATAAAGGAAAGTAGCCAGAATATTAGCACTCCTGTTTTTGAGCGTTGCGTGCAGCGAGGTTCGTAAATTCCAGCCGGAGCAGAGAGGGAGTTTCCCTGAATAATATATCAGCCCTTTGATTCATCCTCCGTCTTACTATTTTTCTGCATGCATGAGTAAATTCCTATGCGTGCTTGTCTGTGCTGCAGTGCGGGGCTCTGCGTCGCTGCTGTTGTCGTACATAAAGTATGTGTGGATATGTGTGTGTGTGTGTGTCAGCCGCTGACTTTGTGTTCATTCCACAGTAAATTGATCTGGCTGCTCACTAGACTGGATGGAAAAGGGCCCGGGGCGAGAAGTGCACACTGCATCAGCAGATGGGAGAGCCCACTGTGTTGCCATCACATGGCATTCCTCCTCACTGGGCATGCTCAGTGGGCCACGCCCCACACACACACACCACCACCCCCCGTCCTCCCAGGGCCTGTTTGAACCAGTCAGTCGGAGGTGGCGGTGGTGCTCTCTCTTGTTTCTCATCTGACCTTCAAAGCCAGGCATGGGGACAGTAGGTTGACAGGGGAGGAAGGGGAGGAAAGGGAGGAGGGGGTGTTTTTCTAAAAGCTCTTTGGCTGATATGTCACTCATTATTTCCACTCGGTGCCTTTGCCCTGTCATAGCCCTCTGAGAAGCATGCAACAACACAGTGTCATGCAAGCAGAGCTAACGGAGGCTTCACAATAGTGAACACTATAGTGAACTCTATAACTGAGTTTCAGTGGTGGAATGTAACTTGTTATGATGACACAAGTACAATTTTGAGATTCTCATCCTTTACCAGAGTATTTCAGTTTTATGCTACTTTATACTTGTACTTCACTACATGCTGGGGGCAAATATTAGACTTTTTTCACCACTACATTTATTTTAAAGCTTAAGTTACTTTGCAGATTCAGATTATAAATACAAAATATAAATCAACAAATAAAATTCTGATGTTTATTATAAATTAACAACTCATTCCCACAAAGAGTCACCCGGAAGTCCATTCATACCCGTGTAAACCTCTGTGATCTAAAATGTGTTCATCCCTCTGTTTTCTTCAAGTTCTGAATTTGCCTCAAACAATGAAAATTTGATGTGTCGGACAAATGGTATGCACTTGTCAAGAGTGGCTGGCATAAAAACTAGCTTTGCTGGCTAACACTGGTAGCATGCTAGCTGCGTGTCATATAGAGTGCATTCATAGTAGATCAGACCTTTCGTCTTCTAATAAAATATGGCTTCACACCTGACAGGCTCACCTCAGTTATTTTTTTCATGATGCATTATTGGCTCTGTTTTGGGCATTGCACTGCTCCATGGGCACATTCCACATGACTGGACGACAAAAAACACTCAAAATTAATTTTTCTTTCATTTCTGCAGTGGCGTTTCGATCATACCGTAAAGAGATGCATTATCTTGCATTAAATTGGGATCTGCTATGTATACTGTACAGAAATTCGGACACAAAGCATTGACTTCAAAGAAGTTGTATGCAATATTCAGAGATTAATAAAGTTGCAAACCACTATTTGTTGGGTAATGATATAGTGGAGTAATGGCATCCTCAGCAGAGAATGAAGGCATACTTGCTCTGTGTGTCGTAATCTGACTTTCTTTGTGTTTTGCTGTGGTAAGCTGGTGTGACCATGTGTGTATGTCAGCACAAGTGTGTATCCCACTGGCTAGCTTATCACTGCAGCTTTGCTCTGTGTAATGATGTTAGCACCATTAGCTGCTAGCTGCCATCTCAGTCACCTTGATGTCAAGAAACTTTTTTTCCTTTCATTTAAGTTAGACTTTGATTGCAGAATTATAAATTGTAACAAATTATCTATTTTTTACTGTAGTTTTGCTATTTTTACTTAAGTTAAAAGCTTGGGTTAGCTGACTTCTTCCATCTCAATCACGACCATCTTATACTATTACTCCTGGCCACCCAATGGAGTCTCTTAAATGTGTGTATCTTCTTGAAATTATCCAAAAAAATACACAAATTATTAGCAGATGTAAAAAGGGGAACTTGTGCAGTGTTTACCCAAAAAGGGTAAGGTACAGAGAAGAGAGATCATTTTAGTCACTGTATGCTTCACTTGTGTAATACAGATCTTGTGCAACCTGATAGAAATAAAAACAGGAAATAATTGAATTACTTAAACTGAAATCTTACATCTTCTGACCGAAATAGAAGTGTACAATTTAAAGGTGCAATCCCTTTCTGAGAGGGTGTAGAGTTTGGTTTCTGTATTCACAGCAGCAGCAGTCTGATATTTTTCAAGTTACTTCATGATCTCAGATTTAAAAGTTTATGTTTTACCAAAGTATATGTAAACATATACTGCAGTTACATAGTTAATTTGATATGATTATAGTTGTACTATTTTGTGGTCTCCTGCTTGACTGTTTCCAAAACACCTCATCGCCATTATCACAGCACACTGCCTGCTGACAATGCAGAGAACTGAATCACAGGCTGAATTCCTCCATGAGTCACATGGCACAAACAGAAAGACCGTTTTTTTTCTCTCCACCCCTCAAATCTAAATCCCTCCGGCTTTTACACATTCTCTCTTTGTCTTGCCACCACATTCTGCTCGTCTCTGGTCCTTCCGTCTTTGTTCAGCTCCCCTCTCTGACTCGCACGGCCGGCTTCCTGTTTATGTCAGGGGAGCATCAAGCCAATCAGCTGTGAAGGCTGTGATCCTCCTCGTAGCTATTTACTACCCTGTGGTCTGTTTAAAAAAAGACTGAAAGCGAGCTAAGCTTGGTGCAGGCTGCTGAGTAAGCAGACACGCAAAGCTCCAATCAGAGTCCACAACTGACCTATATACATCTCTGCCCCTCTGCTTATGAAAGTGTGTGTGTGTGTGTGTGTGTTTTTTTTTTTTTTATCTTTCTGAAATGTGCTGCTGCTCACTCAGTGAAGAATTCATTTATTTGCTTATCGTGTTTCTCGCAGCGCAGCGGGATCTGACATTTTTTTTGTTGCCGCTGAGGGCTGGAATGTGCTGGTTTGCAAGTTTTGAAGATAACAAAGCAGCATGAGGCGACTGCGTGTAAACTTTGGATGAGGTCACGGTCCGCCAACACAGCACGCTATGACATGAGAGGGGATTTTGTTCTGGATTCTCCCTTGGTGGTGTCATACCTTTTTTGCTTTGTGTTTGCTCTGTGTTTGCTCTGTGCACAGTTTAGATCACAATTGTAGGTTATCAAACCGGCAAGCCTTAGCTAACGTCTGTTATTATATGGTTGGAGGAAAGTGCAGGCTGCATTTGAAAACAACAGGAATAGATTATGTAGAGTGTGCAGAGGCCTGTTCTTGAGTCTGGAGAGTGCCAGCTTTCTCTTGCAGTTCACTATAAATCTGTTAGACAGGGAGAAAATATAATCAAGGCTTTGCCGGGGCATTTGAGTTCACTCTGAGGTATTACATGGGCCTGATTCAACACTGGCTCTGGCAAACATGCCTGACATTCACTGTTTACACCCCTCAATGAAAGCTGCTAGTCAGACAGTCTGATAGCTCGGCCTGGAATTAGATTCAGGAAGTCATGAGATTTCCAGGTGGCTTGGCTTTCCTAGAATTGTTAAGCAGGGATTTTTCAAAGCGTTGCCAACACACCGAAGACACGCTTCTGTAAAGAATTACACCGTTACGTTTCCTTTGCTTATCGCGCATGGCAACGTGCAAACCCGAGAAACAAACACTTTTTTAAAAACCAGCCCCAATGAACGCATAAATGCATAAACCTCCTCTCGAATTCTGTTACTCCACATTTGAAAAGAAAAAAAGTGGAAGAACATTCAAGCACTTGGACCTTTTCAGAGAGACGAGGCTCCCTGGTGCTATCGTTTGGTGTACAGAAATGCATGAATAATGAAACTGTGCTGAACTCCTGCTGAACCCTCTGCACCAGCTCCGAGCCAGAGATCAGCACATGACATTCAGCACACACACACACACGCACTCAGTGACCTCTGCAGAGCTCCAAACATACGAGGCAATCTGCTGTGCAGTATTGTGTCTGCTGTGTGAGTCATTATACTGCACGGCACCTGGCTGCAGTTATAGAAAGAGAGAGGGCTTCTCCTTTTGATAAACCTGACGACTGTTGGGAGGTGGCGGAGGAGCCAAAAGTGGAAAGATAAATACAAACTGCCAACCAACCAGTGCTGGAGCGGTTGAAGCTCCCGCCCTTCTGGCAGCTTTTCTTTTTTTTTTTTTTTTTGTGTGTGCGTGTGTGTGTGTGTGTGTGTAAGCAGTTCAATGTTTAACCCTTGTGTCAACAGAGAGCATGTGTCACAACAGCATTCCTCTGAGGCGCTCATCTTGTGACAGAGCAGTTTCATAATAGGAGCACTGCTCTGACCGCCTGGTGTGCATTGTTTTGTGGCAGGAGGAAGGAGCTTTTTGTCTTATGTCCAACTTGCAGCCTTACGAGTTTCGTGTTCCTGCACGTTGTGTGTTAATGAGCACAGAGGTGACGTGGTGAATAGCCGGGTTAACCAGTTCAAACAGCAAACACAGCGCCCTGTTTACCCAGAATAAGCCTCTCCTCTTCCTCCCCGCTGTAAATGGTTAACTTGGCGAGGATCATGTAAGAGCTGCACTTACATGGGAGGTGAACTTTGCTCGTCTTGTTGTTAGGCAACCGGGATTTTTGGATGAGAGCATGTGAGGAGAGAGCAGAGCACGTCACTACAGCCTGGGGAAGGAGAGGCAGAAATTAGCACTCTGCAAAGATGATTCTCGGTGAGCGATATGATACATGAGAAAATAAAAGTGTCAAAATGGGGAGGATGTCTTGTCCTTCGGGGTGTAGCCAGACTTGTCAGTCAGTGTGAAACCATTTCCGCGTCAAGGCCGTCTGGCTCCTCCCTGCCATTGTGTGGCAACGCTCTTTAGGTGAACTTTATCCCTCTTTGTTGAGCGAGAGAGAGCTTTCAAGTGATTTGCATAGAGCAAGGTCAAGTTACACATCTGTGTGCCAGCTGAACAATGTGGATCTCATCACCTGACAGAAGGAGGGGGAGAAGTAATCACAACCTTTCATATGTTAAAACAGTTTGCCTCTGCCTAAACCTGTATGTCGACTGCGATAAACAACCCGGTGTTACATTACCATCATAAAATGAAATCACACAGATAACATTCACCACACCCAGCTCGACTTGCCCTTTGGACACGTAGGTTTTCTGCAAACACATGGTGTAAGACGGCTCTATCAGCAGCGAGCTTGTAGTCGTTACAAATTTGCACAATACAAACACGCGGGTTCGTATCACCTCGGGCTTATCAGGCTCCTTCAAGGTTACTGAACTTTCCCACAGCGCTCCCTTTGCTCCGTCCTTTTCTATCCCCTTGGGACTTTACTATTGCGTCAAGGCTCTGCTATTCATCTTGTGTGCTTCCCACAGTATTACTGTGCTGCTTCAGCTGAGCTTGTTGTGGTAGCTATGACTAAACTATCCACTATGTGCCTGTTAGGAATAATAGCTGCGTCTATGACAACATCTATCATACTTGTTGCAAGACTAGTTTGTCATAGATGAAGTTTACAGTGTGAGGTCATGTGAAGTTCCCAAATAAGGACTGTCATCACTTTCATTTACAAAAAATGTAAGTTGCTCTAACATATAAAATTAATTCCAGTTCATTTCAACTTGGGTCTTTTTTCTGTAGTTTTGGTCATCATTCCGATCAGTGATCATAAAATGTTACTATCTTTCAAGAAAATACAGCTTAAAGAGGACTTATTATGTTCATTTTCAGGTTCATGCTTGCATTTTTGGTTTCTACTTGAACCTGTTTACATACTTTGATGTTCAAAAGACACATTAGTTTCCTCATAAAACTGAAATGCTCTATTTTAGTGCCCCCGCCTAAAAAAAAAAAAAAAAAAAAAAAAAAAAACCCACTGACTTTGAGACAAGGGAACCAGGAGTGCTAATATCCTAACTTATCTCTGGGTTTAAGGGCTCATTCATGGGGCACTCATTTGCAACTGGGGAATTACTGTAAAGGAGTAAAATGGCACAAAATAAAGCATTCCGAGCCATAATCTTCAGAATAAGTAATGTCCCATCAGGAGTATGATCTGAAATCTGTGAGAAATTAACAACATCAGCAACCAAGTTTACACGCTTTCCTGATATTTGCGTGTAGCAACATGTAGCAGTGTGGGTTATGTAATGTCAACACATGCTCCAGCATGCTTGGAGCATGACCATATACATTTTAAAAAAATATTTGTGAACATCCATCACAGTTTATAGACCGAGTTCTTGGTTCAACTTTGAACTGTCATACCTGCCAAACTTGGTTCCTGTGTAATTGGCTGTGATGGATCATTACCAGTACTCACACGTTTGATTACCTGCAAATAAGGTCATATAGATAAAATTTTTACAACGCACATGGGAGAAGTAAGCCTTTCTGGCATAAATATTTTCATTTGAACCCAAACCATGATATTTTCCCTAAACATAACAAAGAAAGGGCATTCTCTAAGAACGCCCTGAAGGCAAACTTCTCTCAACAGCATTTACAACCTGACTGCTCTTTTCTTGGCTTGTCAGACTTTGTTGTAGCAGCGTCGTTTAAGAGTTAAGGAATTACCTTTGTGAGTAGGCTATAGTATTATCACAACAGATATAGAGGTAATAGCCAAAGCTATGAAAATAAGACCCAAGTTGTAATAAACTGTGATTATCCTCCATGAGTTAACAAACACACGGTTATACTCGTCATTCCTGCTCTACTTTCTATTCCAGCTCCTCACAGCGAGCTGACTTCTGAGATGAGGCTTTGAAGTGGATGAGGGAGGTGAGGCGTCGTGTGCCCAGATGCCTAGACACTGTGGTTAAGGGGGCTTTATCACACAGACGGGAGGATAGCACTCATCTCCTGCCCTCCCATCTTTCACCGCAGCGGGAGGCTGAATGTGACAACCAATGCTCCCCAGCTGCTCAGGGGCCAGGCCCGCAAAACCACAGGCGGATAATGAATGCCACACCATCGTGACAACTTGCACTTTTATGGAAAGGGGAGGAAGGACATCTCTGGCACGGACAATCACAGCATATGATGAAACATCCTCCATAAACCAGACAATCAAAGAGAGGGCAAAGAGGCATCTGAGGAATCCGTGACGGGAACCTCGGCTTATTTATGACGACTTCCAAAAAAGGGCTGTTTCCAAGTGTTTAGAGCTCATCTGCGGGGAAACTGGAGAGAAATTGCTTTCCAAATGTAACCGCAACATCTGAAAACATTGCAATACAGTTGCATTTCTCCATGATCTTAACTACTTTCCTGATCTGGATAAGCCACATGCCATCTATGAACAATTTTCCCCCTAAACTAAAGAGACTTGAGGTTTTCCAATTAGGTCAGTCTTTGCTATTCCTGGTTTCCTCTCACAGTCATGTTATTTTGTATTCTATACATCACAGAAATTACTCTGCATACCCTTCTGCTTTCAAGGCAAACGTTACTAGAAAAGGAGTCGCTTTGATCTTGTTCCAGTGGCAACCCTGAAAGATCGTCTAAATAAAGGAGTTATAAATATGCATGTTCACACATATTTTTATGTATTATTCACCAGGGTTTTTTTATCTAACTGTTTGGCTGAATTAATACATGCAAAGGAGTAAATACAAATCACATGGGCGTTCTAGCTAATGACAGAAAAGGACAACAGCAATGTGAAAATGACGCCCACCCCGTACTTGGATATATGACATCCGAGTGGTGTGTTAACTGCTGTGCCGGGATGTCAGAGTCCATTTTCTAGCAAGGCGGCTCAAAAATAGACAGGAGCTCTGGTAATAAATAAGCCTACTTTGGGAAAGTTTTATTTTGGCTCAGAGGAAGAGGTTACATAACGCATGAAATACTCCTTCTTTCTTTTTTGGCTCAAGAAGAAAAAACAAATAATGTAACCTTTGTTGAGATAAGATGCCGGGGGAAATATAGGTCCCAATATAAACACATATGCACACATTCAGACATGCACTGTACATGCATATTCATGTTGCTGTATGTGCTATATATATCACTTAAATGAAGCTGGATGTGTCAGGTCCCTCTGGAGTTTGCATCAATCAAAAGCCCTTTTTACAGAGAGATCTTGCTATAGTGCCATTACAAAGACCCTTCTTTATTCCTCATTTTTATTTTTACACAGAACCAAAACATTATGGCATCTTGTTGCTCCAGTCTGTGATTTTAGATAGCATGCCGGCATAGCGGAATCAAAAGAGGCATAATGGCCATAATGTTTTACACAACTCTAGTGTGACGTAAAATATATGGAACAGCATGGCAATAACAATCCAAAACCGTCTCGTTTTATGGTGGCTAATCTCGTCCTATGCACAGAGGGTAAAGAGTTCCTGGACTTAATTCTTCAGTTTGCAGTAATTTTTGACTGCTGTTCTCTGAGTAAGCTGCTAACTGCTACTTTTTAGGTCTCTCACTGTGGATCGCATGCATTACACGTCATCAAAACGCCACACTCACCCTGCCCATGATCCCGTCCTGCCAACTGTCCCATTTAAACAGACATCGTTTTGGCGATGGTACTATCTCCGATGCCAGCTTAAAGAAGATACCACTCTGTCCACTCCATTTAAAGATTGTACTTTACACAGAGACAGTAGCCCCTTTTACATGGCCTGGTCAGGGCAGGAATATCGTGCCATTATGCCGTCTTGCCATTCTGTATTTAACTTATGGAGGGACTGGGGGGGCAGACTTGTCTCACCTCTTAGCCATGGGAAGTAGTTACAGCACTGAAAAAAAGGACAGTGGGCAGGACGAGTATGACGGAGACATAAGAAGTAGCAGTTAGCGGCTAACTCAATAAAGTAAAGCAGCCAAAAATGTCTCTATGTTGGGAAAACAATGAGATTTGGGAGCTCCTTACCCTCTGAGCAGATAATGAGATTAGCCGCCACATAACCGAGACGGTAAAGGATTGTTATTGTCATGTTATGCCATTGTTATTGTTTAGAAAGCGCTGCCAACACGTTTGCTATATGTCACACTAAATGCCAGTGCTGTTGTGTTAAACATCACACCCGTCAACTTTTTTGGTTCTGTGATGTCAGCATGCTATCTAAAATCACACAATGGACTGCATTATGCTGCCAGTGTTTGGTTCTATGTATAAATGCAAAGGCAACATAAAGAGGCAACTTTGTAGCAGTCCTATGGTGCAATCTCTGTGTAAAAAGGGCTAAAGTGTGAGAAAAAATCAACTGTACAGAAACTACTGTAGTGCTACTGTAATGTATTTTAGAAATATGTGTGTTTGAGAGAGAGAATGACATTTCGAACATTTTGTCTGAGTCGGCCACAAAGCTGGAATGACTGCACAGCTCAGTTCAGTCAGCTAAACATAACAACTATGAGTCAGGGGTGAAACTGCCTTTGAAGGGCAATAAGCAAGAAGCCATTTATATGTGCAGGTAATGTTACTCATTCTAATAGTGGCTTATGAATTGGACCACCTAACCTCAAATACTGGTTCAGCAAGCTCAAAATGAGTGTTGATTTTGCTACAAGAGACCAGGGAAAGTTTGTTTACATCAATGTCTGGTTGTAACTGAAAATATATGGGGGTTTCCACTGGACGGGAAATTATGTCGTCAGCTCATAATGCATGCAAGCTTACCCAAAGAAGCAAAGTTCAAATCTTTCTGTTCCTCTTTGCCAAAATAGACTCAACCTACTGAAACTACCTTCTGTTTAAAAATGGATGTGAAAACAATGTTCATTTACATTTTTTTTTCTGTGGGGATTATTTCCTCCAGTTTCCTCTCTGCTATTTACTGACAGCCCAGCAGATTAAGGGGATATGTTACCATCTTGGTTTTTTTTCTAAATGGATACACATGTGGCACATCTGGGTCCAAGCCTGACTCATTACTCACTTTTTTATGTTCCTTTCTCTGCAGCCATGGCAACTGCTGCATGTTTGGCAGAAAGCTTTTGAAGGCAGTGGAAAAAGAGAGAGAGAGAAAGAGAGTGCCTAGGGAGGGAGCATAAAGGGAGAGCGAGAGAGGGAGGGAGGGAAAGCGAGCAAGCTCTCAGTTGTTGGCCTACATCCAGTGTAATCATGCCATGGAGCCGAAATGAGGCCTTTGGCAGCACACCAGGTTTCTGAGAACAAAGATGTGAGCTTCTAATGTTGGCGGTGGGGCCTGCTTGGCATCCTTTGCCATTTCCCAGCAGCCCTTGCCTTGGCCGACTGCCAGGCCCCCACCGCCCCCACCCCCCCTTGCTTTCCCTCCCTCCAGACCCCTGCTGTGCTGGAGAGACTTGTTTTTCACTCGCCTCTTGCTCTGGCCCAATGACATCACCTCTGCAGCCTCCAGCCCCCAGATTCCAGCCGCCCAGCACATTTTTCCCTTTCGCCGTCGACCCTCCATTTTATTTGAATTCCACCATTTTATACCTAAATCAAAGCAGACTTCCGAAAATGTCTGATTTGTGTTTGTGTGCATGTGCTGTGCATCATGCAACCAGGATATTAATCCATTCAGAAAAATAGCATTTTGTATTGTGCAAAACAAATAAAATATCTCCACACTAACAATAAAAAATTAGCTAATATGACAGATGGATGTGTTGGCATTGTCTTTCAGAGCTCCCCAAATTTCATCTGCTATCTAATCCCTGCTGTGCAAATCTGTGGCTAAAAATAGCACCGTAAACAGGATATATATGGTAGTTGGGGTGCCGTGATAATCTCCATGGTTACCTTTCCCTGTTACATATACAGGCGCTCTGTAGAGCATGCATTACAATCACTCTGACATTTTCCCTCTCTGCTGCTATCTGCAGCTATTAATCTGCGACAACAGCTGCTTAAAGGGTAGCTTCAGTCATTTTCTATCTGGACCCTTTTTCCCTACATTTTTGTTTCTCAATGACTAATGAGAACAACATTTTTTTTTTTAATTTATTTCCAGTATTGAGAGGGACAGCTTCAGCTGGCAGCTGCAAAACAGGCTACAATGTAACCACTTGGGGCAACTGTGCACTGTCAATTTACAGTCACTAAAAGTGCTTGTTTTTGCCATTGACAGGCTCAGATTATTGTTCTAAGTGTCTGACAACATTATGGAAAGACCCTGCATAGATAGACATTTTTGTTGAAGAGTGAGATCCTTTTCGTATAACCAGGAACAGCCTCAAAATCACTAACGTCAGACTCACCAAACTTCATTAAATAAACAGTGATTTAATCATCATAAAACACACCTCATTCAAAGTCAACCAAAACAAAATTAAAATCACAAAAGCCAGCTTGCTTTGTCTTTCCATTGTTCCATCAATTAACAACTCTGATTTGGTTTAAATAGCTCTTAATTCCCCCAGTTAGATCTAAAACTATGCTGGCTCTATATTCGCAAAAAATACAGTTTATTTAAATGAAGTCTGGCAGGTTAGACAAAAGTATTTTCAGGGCTGTTTCTGGTAAAACAATCGGATCTTCCTCTGGTCCTTTCCATAATGTTATCAGACACTTAGAACAACAATCTGAGCCTGTCAGAGGCAAAAACAACAGAACAGAAACTGTTGTCCCAAGTAGTCACTTTAATAAAAAGGTCAAGGAAAATTAGGGTCCAGGTTGAAAAATACCAAAGTTACCCTTTAACTTCAGTAGTATAAACCTTGCACTGTCCTGTTATAACCTCCTCTTATGTCTGTGCAACATGTTACAGTTGAGTTTGGTGCTCACCTCAGCAGTTGTGCTAAAAAGGGGTTATATAACATGAATGTTGTTCTCATGGAGGAAAGGGGGAGAAAAAGGCTCAGAAAACATCCAGTGCTGTGTTCGGCTTAGGCTGAAAACTTCAGAGAGAATTTGTAATGATTCGCTTCCATGAATAAAAGATGGCCAATATAAAATTTAAGAGGCTCAGAAAGCAATAGAACAAAAATAACGTCATCTCATCAGGCCTGCGATGCTGTCATATGCTGGGTATTCCCCTGGCTGTCACCTACCTCTCACTCTTTATTTAGCTTCTTCATGTCTCAATTTACATACTGTTTGGAAAAAAAAACAAGAAGTCCTAAACAGCAGCATACAGCTACTCCATCTGGTTTAGTGGCTAGACTCAAATGAGATGGCCGTCAGCCGGGTCACACTGTGGTGATTTTACTGTATACATGGCTCATATTGCCAATCAGAGCCATCTGTGCATGTCTGGCTTCCTCTCAGACCTTTGTCGCCTCTGTTCAGCACAGTCTTTTTGCTTTGCAGTCACTGCAGCTTTTATTTTAAATCAATGGATCTTCCCATTATAGAATCAGGTCATTTAGGATTTAATTGAATCCCAGCATGCCTCCGTCTTGCATAATAGTGTGTAGCTATTTGCTTGCACAAACAACAACTGAGTGCAAACCAAAGGATCAAAGCATTAGGCAACTCTTTCCCACCAATCTCAAGGAAAGAATCTGTTTATTTTGCCCCTCACAACAGTCATTACCTAACCGTGTCATAAAGCCTAACACTTCCTCGTGTTGTTTTAGGGAACGTGGAGATGGGGACCAATGAGTTAATACAGTAGTTTACAGTCAGAACAAGGACACTAAAACCATGTGATGATCTAAAGGCAATAATATTGTGTTGCATTGTTAGGCGTGTTACAGAAACAAGTCATATAGCAAATACACTGCAATTACATGTGCTTGTTGGCAACAGATCAGCAACATGGCCGCCTCGTGTTGTTTATGGAAACCCTTTGAAGAAAAAGCCTCATGCCACAGTGCGTACTCACGGCCAAAATGGCTTGATAGATGGGTGAGGCGGATGAGGGTACGTGACTAAACATCTCGCTTCCTCTTTCCAACGTCACATGGACTTGCACAAACATATCCTGCTTTGTGTCTGCAGGTTACAGACGCATTGCCTCACCCAGAGCCCGAGGCTAAGCTGCAATGAGTTGGAATGAGCCCAGATGAGAGGGAGGAATCTCAACTACTGGGACACTCCTCCAGTTCAAACCTACACTTTTACTTCAGGGGAATTTTGGCTGGGTTTTTGGCACACAATCTGTTTCTAGTAAGATATTTTCCATCATGTAAAACAGTGTAATCATAAATCATGCTTTCAGACTTTTTTTTACACAGTGCTGTGCAAAAGACTAAGGCCACCTTAAATTTCAATTTAGCAAGGTTATTCCTCAGTAGTCTCTTTTCTAAAATACAACCAGAACATACAGGAAATATGTATACAGTATTAAAAACACAAATATATCAGAAAAACAACTTCAGCAAGGTTAAGTTGCAAGAATTTTGTGTGTCCTCCCTTTTCACTTGGCATACCTTGAACTCTTTTGGGGAGACAATATGAGATTTACTATACTAATCTAGTGTATTTACACCAGGTTGCATTTAAGAGCTCAATATTGATTGTTTCAGCTACCTTTTGTTATGGTTGTTCGATTCAATGTTTCACATTTTATTGACTTAAGTCTGAAGAAGCCATTTTGTTCTGACATTTTTGTGTTTTGATGTATTGTGCATGTTCTCTGTATTCATATATATATATATACATGTGTATATTATATATATTATTATTACAACTTTGCTAAAACAACAAATCTATAGTGGCCTAAGAATTTCATTTGGACAATACTATATATTGATTGTTTAAAAGAAAAAAACAAAGTGTCTGAATGGCTGATTCACTCCAATGTAATTTCATTTAGTGGTGGCAGATTTGTTCAGTGCACTAGAATAAAATGTGGGCAGAGCTATATTCATGCTGTAACCCCGATCCATTCAAGCTTACAACACACTGGCTGGAAATCCCCACCTCATGACAGAGCTTCCTGGTTACTGGCTAACGGAGGCGCCCTTTTTTTCTTTTCTTTTTATATTAACAGAGCAGGAAAATATTACCTAACCGGTGCAATAAACCACAGTCTGCTGAAATCACGCGGGTAAGCTGACACTAAAATGAATAATCCTGAAACATAAATTTTATTTGCAGCTACAGGCTAACAAAAAACCACTGCTGCACAGCCTTGTCGAGCGTCTATGTATATTTCTACTGGATTACAGTCGTTGTTTTTCCAAGGGTCGACCCACCTCATTCATTGCACAGCAGTAGTAGTAGCAGCTCATGGCGTCGATGCGCTGTGCATTGAGAAAAACAAGCTGCAGCCTGAACCGGATAATGCTCTGAATTAAGGACAAAGCAGCAGTCAACTGGAGGAGCAGACTCCTGTTTTTTATCCCCTGGCGGTCTGCTGCTAACCTACAGCCACATTTATTTTTTTGTCATAAAAAATCTCCTCTCTGCAGGCAGGCTGGTATCGACGGAGCCGGAGTGATATTTTTGCAGGTTTGATAATAATAACACGAGCAGTGAGTCGGAGGCGGTGATGGTGGCGGTGGTGGTGGTGGTGGTGAGGCTGAACTGGGTGCAGTTTTGGCAGAGGTTCAAGTGATTAAATTAAAAATAAAAAAAAAGGCAGTGAGTGACAGAGGCTGCAGTAAAGTGAGGGGGGAGAGGAAGAAGGAGGAGGAGGAGGAGGAGGGGGTCTGTCGAAGAAATCAAGTCAATAGAAACTGAAGTGGAAGCAGGCGTTTAGAGCTCCGTGGTGACGTCACTGCTCCACATTGAGCCAGTAGTAGAGAGTCAGTGGAGATAGATAGAGGAGCGCCGTAGTAAAGTACACACCGACATGAACTTCTCCCTCTAAAACTTCAACGTTGTTGCTGTAAAACGTCGGGAGAAGGTTTTTTTCGACGAACGGAACTTGCTCTTTATTGGCTTTTCAAGGGGAGCTCGGAGGAAAGCACGAGAAGACACATTTTGGGTTTCTTTTCGGGGGGTGTCGACGACGAGCGCTATGTCGTCCGCGGCGGTCGCTGCTTCTTCCAGGAGGCAGTCGTGTTATTTATGCGACTTGCCCCGCATGCCGTGGGCCATGATCTGGGATTTTACCGAGCCCGTCTGCAGGGGATGTGTCAACTACGAAGGAGCAGACCGCATTGAGTTTGTCATCGAGACAGCCCGGCAGCTCAAGAGGGCTCACGGGTTTCAGGAGGGCAGGTCTCCCGGGCCGGGAAGTCGCAGCTCTCCGGGAAAGAGATCCAGGCGATCAACCACGCTGCGGCGGGAGACCCCGGCTCCCGGCCGCCGCAGCCGCTGGACCGCTACCCGCTGCCCTCCGACCGCCCGCCCCGGCTGGGTCCAGAGTACCAGTCTGGCAGGCAGGCAAACGGCATCCCCGTCCCCAATGGATTTCCTAAACCCGACGAGCCGCCGGAGCTGAACCGCCAGAGCCCCAACCCGCGCAGGAATAGCACGGTGCCCCCAAATCTAGTGCCTTTGGTTAACGGGAACATGCCCCCGGTGCACGCAGTCAACGGCAGACCGGGCCAGATGGGGCTTCCCTCCGCACTGGCGGGCGGTAGTCCCGCCGACATGGGCAAGAGACCCGCCTCGGTGTCCAGCACCGAGCACGACCGAGAGGTGAAGGAGAAGCACAGACCGGACAGCCTCACGCCGGAGATCTCCGAGAGCCACAAAAACAGGGCAGACCCGGACTGGATGGGCAAGGGCAAAACGGTGAGGGACCTGATGGCTCTGCACACTTTCGACAACAGGTTCAAGAAGGACCATGCGGCCATGCAACAAAGGGTTATGGGCTACGAGGCCAGCGCAACGGCTTCCAAGTCAGGTGAGCATCCAGTTATGCCTATATTCAGTAATAATTTGGCTATTTTGTGCATCTTTTTTTGTTATCTATATTTACCATTTGGAGCCTAGGAAGGGGTTAATAGTATACGAATGAGAAACAGTAGTGTTCAGATTCAATAATATTTGGAAAAAATGTGCATTTTTTGTTACATTTATAATCCTATTCAAGTCCAGGAAGGGGTTAATTATGTACAATCGATACATATCTTCAAAATTTAAGGTGCACACATTATGATTTTTATAATTTTATTGTTTGTTATTATTGTTTTGTTCCCCGTGGTGCAGCAGTGAACAGCAAAAATGCACGTCTGCCTTCCAGTGTAATTGTTGATCCTTGTCTGATCTGTGCAACTCAACTGTTTTGTTTAACCCTTTCCCACCTCCAGACAGAGGAAAACACCCCCGGAGCATGAAGAGAAAAGCATCGCCTGAACCAGAGGGAGAGGGGACAGCTGCCAAGCTCAACGGAGAAGGACAGCAGTGGTTACCACCACCTACTGACGGACTGAAAATGCCTCCAGTTCCCCCGCCAAGCTTCGCCTCTCCCCCCTCCACAATATCCCCCCACTCCCGCACCACACACACCTGAGGCGGCCCAGAACGGCCAGTCCCCCATGGCGGCGCTCATCATGGCGGCAGACAATGCAGGTGGGAACAGCTCCCCCAAGGACGCCAACCAAGTCCACTCCACTACCCGGAGGAACAGCAGCAGTCCCCTGTCACCGTCCTCCATGAATCAGAGGAGGCTGGCGCAGAGAGATGCATCCGGTGCAGGCACACCCCACGTGCCAGGCATGGACCAAGTGCACCCCCAAAGCATTCCGGACTCCTCGGTACCCGGCAGCATACCCCTGTGCTGCACGCTGTGCCACGAGCGTTTGGAGGACACACACTTTGTTCAGTGCCCCTCTGTGCCCTCTCACAAGTTCTGCTTCCCGTGCTCGAGGGAAAGCATAAAGCAGCAAGGTGCCACGGGTGAAGTGTACTGTCCGAGTGGAGAGAAATGTCCCCTGGTTGGCTCGAACGTACCATGGGCTTTCATGCAAGGAGAAATCGCCACCATCCTTGCAGGAGATGTCAAAGTAAAAAAGGAGAGGGACCCTTGATTTTGTTTGAACACTTCTTTGGGGAGGGGAAGCAAAAATATGAGTATAAATATATAAATATCACATACATACCATTCAAACAAACTAACGGACTTGTACATATTGGACCCAAGGGAAGAGTATACTTCGTAAACATGGTTGTATAATTTTTGATTTTTGAATACATTGTGTTTCTATATTTTTGAAGATAAAGGTATGTACTCATTATAATGGACTACGTTCCTCTTTGTTGATGTTTAACAAAATTCTTGATGTACTTCTAGGTCTGGTGGCAGTTCCTGTTTAACGTAGAATGTGACTAATGCTACTCTACGAGCACTTGGCAAAACTGAAATGCTTTTAGCTGTACTTGTATGCACTTGTTTAAAAATTGCCAAATACAATTTCTGATCTTGTATGAACTTATTGTCTGAGCTTGCTTCATTTGAGTGATTAAGTTACACAGGACTGTGGGACAGATGAGCAGATAGGGGCTCGCTGTGCTCTGATGCGCAGGCTTGTTGTGACGGCTCAGGAGACTTGATTTACGCTGCACAACATAAGTAGGCTACTGTTTCACGCTGCAGGACGGCAGCCTTTTCTGCTCACATGCCTTTTTCGTGATTCATGGAAAAGCATGGGCGGAAAAAAACCAAAACAAGACACATTGTCCCAAATTTCAGTTTGTGCTGGAACTGGAACTGATTGCAGCATACAGAAATAGGTGCCAAGTCATGTTCAGTCAGCTGGAATTTGTTGAGACAGTAATGTGAGAAAGTGCATGATTGTCAACATGATACTATAGTGTAACTACTGTTGTGTAACCACAAATTTAGCTGAAATTCACCCCTCTGAATAATAGCTTTTATACTGGTGCCACATATTTTTCAAGCGTGTATGCAAAAAGTGTTATGAGGGTTTTTATTCTAGACAAACCTGTGATTTTCAAATAATTCAATGCACAAAGCAGTTGATAAACCACACATTATGAATAAAATCTGCAAGCTATCTCAAAGCATGAATTAGGTGCATCAGCACTGCAGCAACACCCCTTTACTATCACGGATACTAGGACATGCTTCCACATGCTAAGAGCAGAATTCTGCCTCGGTATGCAACGTGTGCTCTCTCAGAGTAAACAATAACGCTGTTGCTGCCTTACATGCCAACCTTGTCTGCATCTCTTCAGATATGCAAATTTAATTGTTGCAGATTCATGGCAGCACGGCCATAAAAACAGCAATTCTGTCTCCGTAATGGCGAGCAGGCAGCCAGACTCATCTCTACAAGCAATGAGCGTCTTATGGGGTCGTTATGTGGCAGTTACTGTGTCTGCAGAAGTAGAGAAGCAATCTTGAGACTTGTTTTTTTGCTCCCTCAGACAAAGAAATCTCACTCCCGTGTAGCTGACACTGCAGCAAGCGGACACTGACATGGAGATTCATATCTAGCAGAGAGGGAGGCTTGGTGTAGTAGGGGGGGTTGCGTAATTATTTGAGACATAATCTGCTTCCTGCTCGTGTTTTATCAAGCTGTCAGTGCAGCAACCCAAAATTCAGCAAGAGCACGCAGATTGTTTTTTTTTTTTTTTTTTTAGGTGATTAAATGCCTGCAGACGGCTCATGCGTTGTTGCTTCATTGTGCTTTGGTGCCCATGAATCTGTTCAGCTGGGCATTTATTGATCCTACTGCACTGACAGATGAATGAATGTTTTTTGTCGGCACCTCAAAGTCTTAACAGGGATTACCCACTCTGTAATAAGCTGTATGGTGTCTTGATTAATTGATTGATTTATAATGGTTGGATACAAACCACGCCCCCCCCCCCCCCCCCCCCCTTACTGTTTAACCAACAAAGAAGGGCATGGGCCTTTCTCGTCCCCTAATTCACAAACTCTCATCCGAACATTTACAGCAAATACCCACTTTTTTGATGTGAATTTTCAGCTGCAAGGCTTCTGACTGACAGAAACCTGTTTTTTCACAAGAGCACATTTTGGAGACAACTGTTTGTTTATAGTCTCTTTCCGTTCTTTGGAGAGTTATCTTATCAGTTGGACTTTAAACGCAGCCCAGTTTGATAAAGGTTAACACTTCAATGTGCTCACCAGCAACACACCCACTCCATATTCCATCTCCGATACTGTTCCCTGTGATTTTCTTTTTTTATTATTATTAGTCTGCACTTTGCCCTACTTGTCCCTTATGACAGCGTGCTCGGAGCCAAATTGAAATTGCCACATCCGAGATTATCAGAGATGAAAGGCAGGTTTTTGTAACCTGGCATGAGGCATGATGCAACGAGGCTCAAGAGTACATCTCTCTCTCTCTCTTCCCGTAAAGATTTATCACAGCCGATACCTGTTTGTTCAGTGCTGACTAAAATAGCCTGCGCAGCATCTAATACAGTGATAATGTGTCCCTGGAAGTGGCTCTGTCATAACACAATGCTCTGGTGTTGCATAGTTACCAGAGAAATCGGTGTACAGCAGATGCTCCAGTGCAGCCTGTCGATTTTTTTTATACAGGAGGGAACATAATGGGAAGATTTTCAGTAAACAAGCAGCGTGTGAAGACAAGGTCACGCAGAGTTGACGGCATGAAGTTGAATTTTTATGATTATATTTTTTTTATGGTTAAGTGAAACAATCTCGTCTGTTTCCAGTATAATCATGTAAAAGCCCTTTGTGGTTAATGACTCACAGGCTTTCTTTTTGTTTACTTATAAGAACCTTCGGGGATTTTTAATGTTTAAGCTCCTGCTTATGAGACAAACCTTGTTTGACTTTGATGTGCTCTTACCCTGGAACCATTTTATGGAAAACCTAGTAAGACACAGCGTCTGAGCCAGGTGAAGTCCAGGTGAAACTAATATCACCTCGGGCAAAGATTAATTTAGATTCCCCCTCCTTCCGCTGCTTTATTATAGCAGCTTTTGTCTGAAGCTACGCAACATTTAAGCTTACAGTCGAGCAGACCGACAGAAATATTTCTCCAACTCAGACTATCAAGCTGCTGCAGCACTAATCAATGGTCATAAAATCCCCCATTGACTGTTTGATTGATTTACTTGACACAGTTTTGTTAATCAAGCTAAGTGAAAGGCAATAACAGATAGGTGACGCAGAGATTCTGTTGCCTCCCCGTCTCTCTCTTTAATGGTTAACTAAACTGTAGGCTGGTATGTAGTGTTACACAAAGATGTTGATGTGGTAGTAAAGCCATAAGTGGGTTGGTCATAGTTCATATTTGTTGTCTTCAGAGCATGCGGTGAGTTCTTTCTAGCCTGCTCAGATAAGCATGTGTTTGATGTTTCTGGTTCAATAACGCTGCCTTAAAGGGACAGTACACCACAAAATCAAAAAATACGTATTTTCCTCTCACTTGTGGACCTTTTTATTAAGTTGTTTTAGTTTGAGTTGCCGAGTGTATCAGCTGTAGATATGTCTGCCTTCTCTCAAAGATGCACTTGGATAGTGTGCATTTACTGCTAGCTCACTGAGCTAGCTGACATTACAGCTCAGCCGCGGAGGGCGCAATTCATTTTCACTTCATGGGCTGTCACGAGCACCAGCCTCTCTTCCATGAGTAAATGCACACTTCCTTCTGCGCAATGATACATTTGGTGGCTGTAGTTGAGTGGAAAGAAATAGTTCCTACATGAAAGTCCTGTGGATTATTTTGAGTGACCAGGTCATGGTGAGTTTTTTAAAAAAAAAAAAAAGTTTTTTGGTGCTTTGAGCACCACAAGCCGAGTGCCATCTAGTTCCATTATATTGGAAAAAAGGCAGACACTTCTAAGGCTGATATCTCCAACACTCAGCAACTCACACCAAAACCATCTAGATTGATAAATAACACTACAGTTAACAGGAAAAATATGTATTTTTCAATTTTAGGGTGCAGTGTCCCTTTAATGTTGATAACAATACTCTAAAATTACACAAAATATGACCTATAAATGACATTTATAGTAATTTGTTTAGTTAGAAAGAGGATACCACTAATGCTTATGACATGTACATTGACGAGCGTTATAAATTCTAATCCTTAGGCGTTTATTTTACATTAAAACATTGAATATGGTCCAGTGGGTGGGTGGAGGGAGGGGAGGCCTGTGTGAAAGACGGTGAAGCACTCGATGTAGCCAGCTGTTTCACTAATGAATCTATGTTTAGCACAATAAATCAAGAGGCATGCTCGTGCTGCTGTAATCCCCTGAAAGCGAACGGAGACAGGGACGCGCCAAAAGGAGAATCTGGTCCACATTTCTCCCCTCCCAGTATAACTGATCTGCACAGATAATTTTAGACCTGTCAGGGAAAACAAGGTCACAGCAAATGTTGTATCGAGGACACGCTCGGATCTGCCTCTTTTTCTTTTCATCAATCATATTTTCCCTTTGGAGTTCGGGCTCGGTGCTCCTGTGAGACTAGTAATGACGGTTTCTCTTCTCAGCACCGGGGGAGAAGCTGGAGCTCCAACCAGCAATTAGGAGGAGCACGGCTGAATCCGCAGGATGTGTAAAATTTCCCTTCTGATTCTTGGCTTGGTCCACAGTGGGGGGTTTTACATCTGACTGGTCTGGCCTGGTTACCGTGAAGGCCTGCAAAGTTAAGATGATTACAATGCAGAGTGCCAAATTTGTTTTCTCTCAGACTGGTATGAGACCCAATTACTGTGAAAAGGACTTTGAATCATTTGGTGTTTTTCTGTGCTGGAGTTCAATGAGTTTGAATCTTTTGTGTATAGCAGCTCTTTTTTTCTATCAGCTAGAAAGAAAAACAGCATCTTTTAGAGGTCACACAAACAGTGTTTTCACTTCACTTTTCAGTGAAATGTCTTTCCCTTCTCCTCACGTTGCCCTTCATGTTTTTTCTCTGCATTTCTTTACACACCGTCATCATACTTTGTGAACCTAATTTTCAATTTTTTTCTCGCAATCTAAGATCTGTGTCTGCCCCCCCCCCCCTGCTCCCTTTTCTCTGTGACTGGCGGTTACGCTCACTCTCGATATTCCTGTATTCCTCCTTTCTGCTGTGGTGTTGCTGTGAATCAAGTCTGTGAAATGGAAATGAGGACTCTCTCGCTCTCTCGCTCTCTCTCTCTCAGCCTCCCTCTCTTTCCAGACATCAAAACGAGGCTATGCCTCCAATGTTTTTCTCAGATCTTGGAGTGCTGCCAAATCTTATAAGTGGAGCAGAGAGAGAGAGAGGGAGAGGTGGAGGAAGAGAGTGAGCAGAATGCAGAGGAAGGAGAGGGGGCGCAGGACAAAAAGATGAAAGGAGAGAGGATGAAAAATGAACAAGGGAATGAGGCAACGTGAGAGATGAGGACAAAGCATGGGACTGATCCAAGAGCATTTGGGCTTTTTCTCATATTATAGCCGAGCCCAGCACAATCCCCCCCCCCCTTTTTTTTCTGCTGAGCAACTACTCCTAGCTTCTGGCTCGGGATCAGCTGATAAGATGGCGTGCTGCTACTATGCCAAATGAAAAATAGGGAGGCGAGAGAGGGGAGTGTTATCTCCTGCAGTCGAGAAGCTTCGGTACATAACAATATGGCTGTAGAATATGGCCACGAGGGGCTCTAAATATACTCCATTTGTGGAATTTGTGATGTAAAAATAGCCCTGCAGCTTCTACCAGATCTAATCGTGTAAAACAAAAGCCATGACTTACCATTTTCTCTGACTGAACTCTACCTTCCAGACATATATTTTGGGCCTCTGGGAGGGGCAGTAGTAAGATGCTTGTTGCCACCTCTGACATGCCGAGCTAAAGTTAGATTTAGCCGTCAATATGAGCCGTGCTAAAAGTAAACAGCAACTCGCAAAGCTTAACTCTAGAAGGCTCCTCAGCCAGCTGCTCTCGCTGCACTTTGGCAAAATCACAAATGAGAGGTTCATCAACATGCAGTGTGTATTCTGAAAGACAGTGAGCCAGACCTTTTCAAAAACACTGATGCAATCATAGTGATTGACTGTCTGCTGGTGTGTCTCTGTGGCCCGTGAATGGGCTTTTGGCTGAGCTGTCAGCTTTGTGGTGGTTGTGGCATGTGTGTATGTGTGTAAAAGCATAGAGAGGGGGGGTAGCAGGTGACTGTCTGTCCCCTCTGCACCCCTGAGGTGCTTGTTTAGTCAGCTGAGAGCCTGGATTCAAATGGATGTGATGGCTCGTGAGGGCCATCTGTGCACAGCCTTTTAAGCTGAATAATGACACAAAGCCCCATGTAGGGAAACGCAGAATGTGCCTGAAGTCACGATATGGAGGTCAATGGGCTGGGACAGAGATCCATGTTAAGATAAAAGGGGAAAATCACAGCTACAGTAATGGTAAAAGGCTGCTGACCATATGAATGCGTCTTTGCTTTGCTGGTCTGTGAAGGGCCTAATGAGGGGCCGGGCTGGTGGGCTGATGAATGGCTCAGTTTCTGGGGTGTGTCAGCAGATCTGCGGTGATGTATTATGGGATGCTCATTTCCTCCTGTCCCTGTCTGTTCTTCGCTCGCTCCTCTGTAGGGCCTTAGCCACGGACAATTATCGCCAGTTCAAGCTGGGACATGGAGCTCCATGTCTGCATGCAACGAAATCAGCCGCCTCCTTTGTAACCGCACAATTAAACTTTCACCATCGCGTTGCCAACCAACAAAGCACCACAAAAAAAAAATGTCTAAGGCAACTTTTATGTGCTGCATAAACCCAGGATTCCTGAGAGATCCTCAGTGTGTTGTACATCGCCTTTCATCTCCTCGAAGGCATACAGTTGTCAGAAGATAAGAACAACACTCTTAGATATTCTGTCACTTGTGTTTTTATCTGGGAATACGACGTGCACACACACATGCATATCATCACATGCACACTAATACCCATCCGCAACCTCGCTGTAGTTTCTTTGTATGTTACATAACTGTGAGTGGGAACAATTTCTCCTCTGAGTGCTAATGTTGTTGTCAATCAAGGCTTTATAGTGGCAGCCACTGCACAATCTCTGCAGAGGCAGAATAAAGCTTTTATCGCCTTTGTTCGCCCTCCCTTGCCAGTCAAAATGTTCTATTCTCTTGCTTTTACCTCCACCTCTTCCTCCCTCTCTTTGTGTCTGCGTGTGTTGGAAATAATTTTCTCGAGAAGTGTTTACGTTGTCTCCCCGCCATGGAACATTTGAGTTGGCGTTAAGGAGCGAGAGGAGGTCAGGTCAGCGGAGAGAACAAGCAGGGCCTGTGTTTGACAGGTGTGTGCTATTATTGGAGTCGGTGACTTCGAGTGTATTACACAACTGTGTCGCTCGGACAGGTTTATTTAGACCGCTAGCAGAGCCTTCGGAGTATCTGATAACTCGGGCAGAGCATGTCACAACAGGTGTCGGGAGGGTGGGGTGGAGGGATAATGGTACAGTAAATAAGAGGAGGGTTTTTATAGCTTAAGGTTGATCTCAAATGTGGAGCGCGTGGAGAAAGCATGCCCAAATTTAATTTTGCGGCGCTGGCACAAAGACGATCCAGTTGGTTGGATCCAACAAAAGCACACTTGTATTTAGCCATCATCAAATAAAGTATGCTAATGACAGGTTGTGCTCGATATACTGTATACATGTCTGCTTCTCTGTAATGATATAATCACAGAGCAGGAACAGCTCCCCTCCCTTGTCCTCCGCTTTGGCTGGAATGTGGAGGGGGAGAAAAATGATCCAATGTCATCCGGAGTGATGGAAGCTTCTCTGTTGAGCCAGAGGGATATGTTCAGGGGAGGGAGGGGAGGGAGGGGAGAGGGGGGAGAGCGGATATTTCTGGTTGAGTGTGAGTTTGAGTAAGTCCGGGCACCAAGCCAAGCATGCCGATGGAGGGGAAGGGAGGGGCGGGAGAAAGGAGCGAGATAGAAACCCTTTTGGGCTGGCGCACTGTCAGCTTCACTAGCACACAGCTGCTTCTGGAAAATTCTGCACCCTGCCCTACTAAACCACCAGGCATGACATGAATAACAAGAATGGCCTAGCCGTCAACAGCAGATACTTTTTCTTTTGACGTGGGCCTAACAGACTGGTACAAATGCCCTGGCCTTGCACATAGTGGAAAAATCAACAATGAGGGGGACACCGGGGCACAATGTGGAAACGAAATCCTGGGTTTAGAAGGCTTTGTCTGGACAAGGACGCAGTTGACACAGACCCTGAGGGCTTTGGAAAAGGCTGTGTAACAAAATGCCAACTGATGTGTTTTGATGGGGTTACTTGTTCACCAGCCAGTCACTAATTGGAAAGTAAGGACGCACTAAATTGCTTTCACGCCAGTTCACATTGGACGCAGAAGCACCCCGATATGTTAACTGTCACGTAGCAGTCGCCTGGCCGTTAACACCAAGAGTGCATTTCTCCGTGTCGGTCAGCAGTGACTCTCCTTCTTTGCTCCTTTTCTAATAACACAGAGAGCAATGTCCCTTTCTCTTTGTCCCTGCTTGCTTGTGTTTCTCTGGCTGTATGTGCCTGTGACTCTGTGTGTCGGCCGACTCTCTCCCTCTGTTTAGACACAACTGACAACCATTGTGGAAGCATTGGATGCATATTTTATTTATCGTGATCAAATCATTCATATCTAATCGTATCATATCATATCTAATATAGCATTTCTGTCATTCATAATAGAGTGTTTTCCTGCAAGATTGGCTCGCAGCTCTCTGAAAAAATAGACCAGACACCAAAAATATAGCTGCCATGGAGCTCGGGGCTGCGGCGCATCCAGTGTGAACAGTTTGACTTCTAAATACAGGAGCTGAAAGCAAGCAGTGGGCACTGTGAACTCAGCATTAGTCAGCAGTTTTTGCAAATTTATTTTGATTTATGCAAAGCAGCAAAACAAAGCTTGCATGCATTCCTGTGTTTTTAAATCACCAGTCAACACTTCTCCCGAGTCTAAGTACAGCCTTAGCAGCAGCATTGCTGTGCAGATGAGATAATGCCAGCCCGTATGCGTCCACGAGGTTGTTAGCCATGCACAACCCTCCCTGGTGTTGACATTTCCCTGCCCAACCTGTCTGAACACATAAGGCCACGCAGGCTCCTCTCAGGCTGTCTGTATCCATGGCTGATAAAGAGGTGAGTCACCCGCTCATCTATCCTGCTCTCCCTGGCAGTACTCTTACCCTTAACCCCCGTCATCCTCGTTCACAAGGCCTTATGTGTACATACAGCACATGGTGGATTGTATGAATAGCAGCGACCGCGTGGCTCGCCACTGACACCTGACATTTTCATGCCCCAGCAAGCCGCTGATACATTTGGCGCTTGGCACGCATTCTTCTCCTGGGTTTATCCATCTGTTGATGTAGGGCCCAACCCCCCAGCCGCTACTATGTTCTTGTAACATAACACGAGGCTCGCCTTTCCCTCTATTCATCTTAACATGCAAGCACTGCATGGCACAGCCTTCGCCCCTCCCTCCTCCATGTTTTTCTCCCTGGCTCTTACTCGCTCTCCCTCCCCGTCGTGCTGTCTTTCTTTCCCTCACACATATACACACGCGCACACGCACACACACACACACACACACACACACACACACACACTACACAATCCACCCAAGTCATTAGTCTTCAGATTGGCATTCAGCTGGTCTCAGAAACCCACCAAGATGGAGAACAAAAAAGTGAGATGGGAATTGCGTGAAGCCGGAGTGATAGTGCTGGCAAAAGACAGAATGTAAGATTGTGTGCAGGCAGGGTGCTTCCTGGCTGCCTGCCAACCTCCAGCAGCAGCACTGCAGCATGTCAATATGTCCGTTGCCAGGGAAACAAGCAGAGCACACACAGCAACACAGTCCATAGAAAACCTTATCGTTACACTTTTCCACAGTTTTTCTTTTGAATTTAAAATGCTCAATGAAATTGTATGGCTCCCCTGTCCAGCGAGGGGCATCGCCAGCAGAGTTCCCATTAAACCCTCCGTCCAGATCCAAACCTCCCTCTGCACAGGGGTTGCAGACAACCAGTAGGAGTCGCTAGTAGTGCAACAACATGGTTGTGATCCCTAACTGGCTTCCCACCCATGAAAAGGGCCAATTGTGCTCATTGAACATGTAAGCAAGCCCCAAATATCACGTCTGATATGGATGAATCTACACTTGCACACACTATTTCCAGCCACTACGGAGCTACTTTATAGAAATAGGACGAAAGTAGGACGGACATTGTAATTTATGTGTTGGCATTGCAATTAAAATTGCTGGAGTGGGTTAACTTCCTTATGAAGCTATAGACAAAATTTGCAGGAGAGTTGCCTGTTATTAAAAAAGCATTTTGTTATGTTTGAAATATTATTATTTCCCTTTTTGCAATTTAGTTTTTGTTGAAACATGATGTAATGTTACTGCAGTAAGGTGATGTATATGACATTTAGAGCATTGATATAGCAGTAAACCACGATCTTCTGTGTGAAGACAGGGTGGCATAATGGCATCCTGAGCAGATAATGGGGTCACACTCCCTCTCTGTTTGTTGTAATTAGAGATTTGTTGTTGGGGCAGACAGTCTGTCCACACATGTATGTTGGTGCATGTGAGTCCCTGTGTGTGTATCCCACTAACAAGCTCACTCATTAGGGTTGCTATGGTAATACATTTTCATGGTACTTACAGTCTCAGAATATGCAACAGTATCACAGTATACACTATTACATAATAATAATGATAATAATAATAATAATAATCGCAAAACTGCAACAACCGCACTCTGGTTCACTTTCAGGTTAATACCATTAGCGCAGTTCACACTGTTAACTGTTAGCACCATTCATACTGTTAGCAACATTAGCTGCTATCTGCTGACTCAGCCACCTCCATGTTGAGAGCTATGTGCAGACAATCACTGTTAAGACTGAAAAATAGATAAGTTCTTAATGTTGCATACAACTCTTTTGAAAAAAATGCATTAATATCTTTAAGAGAATAAATAAATGTAATTTTATTTGTCTTTTTATGTTGCAAATGCGTCCTTCGTTGGCTCTGCAGGGTGTCTGTGTCCTCCCTGTTCCTGTTATCAGGTCGGTGATTGTACCCTGCAGCAAACAGCTTGGCTGTGAGTTATTACTGGCAGGGGTATACTCCTCCATCAGGCATTGTGAAAGAATGACCTCAGATACATCAGGCAGAGCGGTGGCTCTGTTGCAAAGTCACAACTTGCAACATAAGTCATACGTTTTAGTCTGTTGAGCCACAAAGTGCCTCAGCAACCTAATCAGTCTGTCTCGAGCTATGACCTTGATCAGAGCTGCCTTCTCTATCTCTCTGAAGACACCATAATGCTTTATTCCATTCAATAGTGATAAAGTAAAACATACATATTTCAGTGTTTTCTTTGAGCTGTGATACGATCTGTCACTCTGGAACAGCCTGTATCTGTTTAAAGCATATACTTTGTAATACAAGCTGTCTAAAGTGACCTCGGCCAGAAATTGCAACCCTTTTATCTCTCAGCTCTGCCTGTGTTGTTGCTTTTTTATGAATAGGCCATGACTTACAAATAAATAAACAGATACAAAATTAACTATTTGAACATAAGCCCTTAAATGCCACTGATTAGCTTACAATCTAATAATCATCTGATTACAACACAGTGATGGCAGATTGTCTTTATACCTTCATGTTAGAGAGTCTTTTTCTTTCGAGTGAATATCTCTGTGTAGTTGAAGGACAGCTAAAGGACAACTCTGTCAGCCACACCTAGCCTGGCACTGTTATCCAAGTCTGGCTCCGTCTGTGCTCGTATCACTGGAGGGGAAAGGGGGTGTGCCAACTATAGCGCCTTAGTACTTTTCAGAGCTCTATCTACGCCTGTGAGTGGTCTAACAGCTGCTGCTGCAGTGTCTGAGCTTGCTCGGGGATGCAGATGAAAGTGCTGATGTGTCCTGTTATTTTGGGTTGTGTGTTGCCCTGGAGGCCAAGGAATTTTTGGAAGAGACTGGGCAAGATTGTTAAGGGGGTGGGGCGGTGCCCAGAGGGGATCTTAGCTGAGAGTTTCTCCCAGAATGCAATGTGACCCTCATTGCCACATGGCGCTGTGGGAATCCTGGGGGGGGTGTGGAATTGCTGACAGTACCAGGCTGAGCGATGGGCACAGACATGAGCACAAAGATTGATGTCTCTGATGATTGGCGGTATTTCTGGCTGTCTTTTGTACTTGAAGGGAGGGGCTGCTGATGGCCTGTCATGCTCTAAGTTTCACATGGTTTGATAGAAACTACACTTTATCTCGAGTTTCAAAGCCATTCTTGACATTGAAAACAAAACTATCTCACCTCAAAGTCCATGTAGTAGTAGCACATGATCTTCATCAGCAGATGGAGTCTGTACTTTGAAACTGAGCTTGTAAGACAACACAGAGGAGAAGCTTCAAAGTCCCCTTCCAGACACATTTTAATGTATGTATAAAAAAAACCAAAGTGATATGACTAATATTTTTAGTTATCTTTCCCACAAAAAAGTAAATAAAAACACCTAGTTGATGGACGTTGTCAGCTTGAAATAATTTAAAGTCATACATCAGGCTTTCAATTCTTTATTGTATTAATAATTTGAAACTCATGTTTATAAAGTATACATGTTTTAGCCCTATACATGTTTTATCTATATTATGTCACACTACTATAATGAGCAGTAGCACTCATGTTTGACAAAATAAATGACATAACAAATTGGGGATGAGGGAGTATGCCATTATCTGTATCTGTATTTGTATCAGTTTAACAAAAAAATTATCAGTGTCCATATCTAAACTCGTAATGGGCGGAGTTTAAACCAAACGTAACCCAGTAACAATACAGGGTTAAAAAAAATCAAAAATGTATTAAAACGGTGTAATGTCCCTTTACAAACAGACGGTGAAAGTTCAGCCAATCAGGAACGGTAGTCCCGCCCCTAGCTGATCTTGATTGACAGGTCACGACGTCGTTACGTTATCCTGCGTGTGTATGAGGAAAAGATTTAAAGTAAATAGAGTAGATAAAAGTGAAAGTACCAGCAAGTTAATGAACCAACACAGAAAGCAAACTAAGGAGCAGCAACCGGGAGCTCGGGAAAAGTCCGGTTTTCCACCTCTGTTTATCTCGGTAAGCTAGCAAACTGCATGATGCTAACATTGCTAACAGCGCCTGCGGTGCTACATTGCCTGCACGTTTTTTGGGTGTTGTGAAAACGTTTATTGCCTCAGCCCTGTGGTTATTGATTGTTGATGGTGTTTAAAGCTGAAAGCTGTGAATTAGCAGCCCTAATACAACCGAAAGTAGTAACCTGATGCTCAGGTTAGCTGAGTACAGCTGCATTATGTGTGTTTCTTTGTTTTAAAGATTAGCTTAGTGAATTTCACAGCACTGGTAGTAAAGAGAAGGTAATTAAAAATACCAAATTGTTTTTTGCATGATGATTTTATTATTATTTTAAGTGTTTGAATTCTGCTGTGGGTAGATATAATATTGTATGTTTTTGATATGTCTACTTTCATTTAGTATGAGGGTTGCAAACTAATATAGGGTGAAGTAGGGTCTGATGCTATTGCACATGGTTAATATAGGCTGTTATTGAATTAGTACTACAGTGTGTGATGGTATATGCTGGTTTTTGAGTATGGTGATTCAGAAATTGAACTGAGATGTAAAGTTTTAAACTAGAGTGTGATAAATAGGCCTGAACATGCTACCATTGAGTATTATACAGCATATGGTGCTTGGTGTTACATGGTTATTATGCTTTAGTATTATTGTTGTACAACATATAGAACATAATCTTAAAGTCCTGTTTCCAAAAACAGGTCAGGTCTTACGGACAGAGTGAGAACCACTCAGAAGATCCCTTTCCATTGATGGCGAGCCTCCCAGTGTGATCCTGACAGGTCGTAGAACCGACCCATCGCATACTTCACCTGGTGGTAGGACGGTGCCAGTCGCCTGGACTGCTACACGCATTCATCCAAGATTGCATACATTTTAAAGGAGAACCACTGACAGTGGATTGACTAACACTAAAAGTGATCACAAAACAGACAGACTTAAAGGACTATTGACAAAAACAAAAACTCATTTATTTTAAAGGGCCCATTTTAATTTTTTTTCATACATGTTTATCCAAATATGTTTCAAGTTGTTGCTTGCAAATTTATGTAAGTAAAAGTTACTGTTCACATCTTATCTCACCTGGTACTTTCGTTTATGGGCATAGTCTATATCACTTAGCTCCTTCCGAACCTAGCACAGTGTTACTTACACATAATGGGTTGTACAGTTACAAAAAATAGGTGTGATTTGACGAGGAGTGGGTGGGACCTATCCAGAAGCCGTTATTTTGAGCCTGAAATTTTATATGGGTTGATCAGAAGTTGCAACATTTATTATTTATACAAAAACAATTTACAAAACAATGAGTAAGAATATTAACACATTTTACTTTGAGGATCATTGTTAAAAGTACATTATCTGTACCAGATACTCGTTCATTCACTTGTTCACCTCAACATCAACATTGGCAATATGAACAAATACGACAATGCTTAATTCCTGGTTAATAAGGAAAATAAAATAACGTTTTGACTGTGCACCAAATTATATGGGAGTTTTGTGAACAAACAAAAGTTACGATTAAATTCAGTATTGCTAACAAAATGCATCATGCGTAATCTTGAGCTCTAACATACGTGTTTAGCTGCCACATGCATGTGCGTCCTCATGCAAGTGCACATGGTAAACAAAACAAATCAGCTCCGTGGCGTCACTGGAGGTCTAAAACTCCACAGGGATCTTTTAACAAAATCAATTTTAGTTGTAGTTGCAGTATTATATTTATTTATTCACAGGGACTATCATTTTTCTCTTGGCAATTGAATTTTAAAACTGTGATGTTCCTCTGACATGTTTTCTGCCTAAAGAGAGCACTCTGTCCTCCTTCTGCTCGCTCCTCAACTAGTTTCTGTCATTAAGAAAAGCTGAAATGCTGTTTCTTTCTCTGTATTTATTGATCATATCCAAATATTTAACATGGTATAATACTACTGTGCTGTTGTTGCAATAGTCTCTGTTATTGACTTGTAATTTCGGTGATACATGACTTTTAACTCCCTCTACTTAATCTAATGTACCTCGCATCTGCGAGAAGCCCCGCTGTATAACAGCAGCTGCTACATGCCTGAAATGTTAATGTCAGACATCATACCAGCATTAACTCTCTCGGCTGGCTGTAAATGTTATCATAGATCTTTGTACAGACATAACGCTCCCATTTCCATTCAGCTCACATGTGGTAGAGATATTACAGCCCGTTTGGCTCGGTGCGTGAGAGAAAGATGCCATGTCATTTACTTAATTACACGTCCCCCACGGCTCACACCTTGAAAACTACTTGATTTATTTGGTTGCCACTTACTAAAAATCGTCCAGGATTCCCAGTGTCGTCTCCCTCTGTACTTCATCAGAGAAGCCTCGTCCGTGTACAATATGACACTATATTAATTAAGAGGGATACTCGCAGATTGCTCCATAAATCATTTTCATCACATTTTCATGCTCGGTCTAACATTGCAATTTGCATCTTGTTCCCCTCATAACAGAGTACACCTCTGTGGAGGAGCAGGAGGCAGAAGACTCGTGAAGGCAACAGCTTCATCGTCATGTTATCCTCAGAGGAGTTTGACAATAACTCAAGAAAGATGGATAACTGCTGACTCACTGATGTTGTTATCCTCGACATCTGGGACATTAAAGAGGCAGTTATTCCAGGTTCAAAATGAAAGTCAAATTCCGGCTTCTGACTAAACCCTAAAGAATCACTTGACATTATCTCCACCAAAAGAAAATATTCATCAAGTTTTTGATTTAGTTAGTGCGCCAAAATGCATTAAAGGAATACTTTGCCCACAAAATGATTTTTTTTGCATATCAAATACTCAGCCCATGTTATGTTAATTTTGTTAAAAAAAACCTTTGTTTTTCTCACATGCCTCCACATTGAACGAAGAATAAAAAAATAGAGATCATTTTTGATGAATTGAGGTCATAGGGGGCCACGGTTAACAACGGCAAAACTGTATCAAAACATGTTTACAAACTCAACTTGCAAAATATGCAGTTGTATCTTTAGTACTTCCTAAACATGCATTTTTGCCAAACCTTACTATTTAAAACACTTGTCAATAAACATTCACACATGAACAAGTAGCACACAAATTTCTAAAGCCCTGTTAGTCCGGTAAATGTCCCAGTGGATCGAAAGCTAATTTTTCCAACATGTCATTTGAAAAACAAAATTTGATTGCTTCGAAGTCCTGTTTCTCCAAAAATACCCATTTCCTGCAGTCAGTTTCAGTTTCCCAGCAGCATTTCAGCTATCAAAACTGGGTGTTTTAAGCCAAAACGTGATTTTGTTCTAACAATAACAAATTGTTCTTTGGGCCTAAACATAGCCACACTTTCACCACAGCATTGTTCAGAAATGTTTCGACCTATCAGCTGCAAAATGATAAATAAATGCAATGTATTCAGGGTTTACGGAAACGTTTGATGCTAAAACAAAAATTGGGCGATCTGGTCACCTAATTGCAGGGAGTATGTATTTTTCAGAGAGGCAGTGGGCAATTTTGGGATAACAGGCTGTTGGACAAATGGGCTTTAGTCCAATAAAACAATTTTTGGACTAACTGAGTTTCGGAATTTTGGGCCATCGGAACAACAGACAGTTCCCGTTAAACTCTGACCCCTATGACTTCAATTCATTACGAATTTTCTCCGTTTTTTGATTCTTTATTCACTGTGGAGGCATGAGGGCAAAAGTACTGTTTATGAATTCAGTGTAACTGATATACAAATGTACTTTTGTGGGTGAAGTCTTCCTTTGATTAGAATAATTTCATAGTAGCTTCAAGAGAGAAAAGTTGATTTCTCTCTTGATATTCTGTTTGAGTAGAATAGGAGTGTGTGTGTGTGTGTGTGTGTGTGTGTGTGTGTGTGTGTGTGTGTGTGTGTGCGTGTGCGCTCATGTGCATTAAGCGCATTAAGCATTGTGATTTCAGCAGACCTCACTGGGAGATAAAGCCTAATTTTCTCCTTCAATCAGATGACAAAGCTCTCAATGCCAGTTCTGTGGTTACAATATTGCTTATTATATTAAGTGTCAACATCGGTTCAGTTCCTCGTATATCTGAATCACGTGATTGTATGCAGACAAAAGCCCGAATCAGACTGCTTTGTTATTTTAGCCGCTCATGTGATCAGCACTCAACACCAAAGGGCCACTCTCAGCCTGCCGCCCCCCCCCCCCCCCAGTCCTCTGCAGACCGACACAGAGAGAGTCTGTTACCAGAGAAACAAAGGTCAGTGTACTGTGTCGTCACATTTCCAACTCACAGGATGAATCTTGAAAGAGAAAAAAGGGGGCTGCAAACAAACACCCTTTGTTTTCACTAAAACAAGACGACGTTTGTTGTTGCGCCCTGGGCTGTGATGTCATCGTCATGGTTCATCCTCTCTGTGACCTCTAGGCTGATGATTCTCAAATAGCTTCATCAGGAGGTGCGCTCCAATAAGAGTGTTGATTTTGTGTAATTTTCACACCCACACATCCTCCCCCCTCGCACAAACATGCATGTGTTCAACTAATATCACAAAAATAGATCAGTGAGTTCACTGTTCTCTGAATGTGGTCTTTTTTTCCCAGTGGGGAGCTGTGCTACATCGACTCTCTGCTTTGTGGAGCTGCACAAAACTCTATGATCTGTGCTATACCATCTGAGTACCATCATTATCTGAGGGAGAAGAGAGGCTGAGAGGCATAAATCTGATTATATTGCAAGATAGCTCTTTGACGTTTTACAGTTAGCTGCAACAACTCTTTCACACAGGAAGCTGTGAACTCTTAATGCAGCCGACCTTTGATGATGTAAGTGATGTAATCCTTGTGATAGATGCGTCAGGCTTTGGCCTTGGGCCGCTCTGAATGTTCTACTCCCTGAAGGCCTTGCAGGCTAAACGGGCCAAAGCAGCCCCCATCAATACACCAGCGAGCAACGCTCCAGATCACCTCAACTGGTGCAATTAATCCTGGCCTTGTAACAAGTTGACAGGCCTTTATCCAAACAACAAACAAAACAGGCACTTTACTGCGTGATGACGATGGCGGGGGCCAGATGTTAATTTGGCTGCAGCTCCGCAGTTCTCATCCTAATAAGCGAGGTTGCACACCGCCTTTACCTGAGATTAAAAATTCAAACACAGTGTGATCAAAGTGGGATTACTCTGCTAAGCTTGCTGTAACAAAAGAAGAGGTGGAATGTGAGCGTTGGAAAAATTATGTATTCGCACCCCCTCTGCATGCTCGTTAATGCGATTTTAGCTGGAAAATACGTTGTTTTTTTTATAGTTGACCTTATTACCATGCTAGTCAGTTTAAATTTACATCACACACAGGGTTAAAACTACCTGAAAGATGGATGTAACATTCACTGTATGAAAGTGACATGTCTTTTCATAAAGGATTAGATGAACATTTTGGGAAATGCGCTTATTCGCTCTTTCTCTGAGAGTTGGATGAGTAGATTCGTACACTCTCCTGTCTGCGTGTTCAAAGCTACAGTCAGTAGAGGGTTAGCTTACCTTAACATGAAGTCCAAAGCAACTGTAAACAGTCCTGGTTCAAACAACACAAAAGTTTTGTTTGTTACCATTAAGCGATGATAGAGTCCTAAAATCACGCCATGACTCGGCCAAGAGACATGACAGACTCGATTCATGACCAGTCAGAGCTTCCAGGTAAGAATGTAAACAAACAGTAACAGTGTACAGGCCTATGATGCAGGCAGTCTTCTGTTCTGAAAAGCCCAAAAAGAAAAAAAAAACAACTATTTTATTTCTTTTTAGATTACATTACGTTTTTCATTTCCAATCTACATCAGTCATCTTAATTTCTGCATTTTATGGTTTAAAAGCGCTCTGTGCTCCTATTGGTCATTGCCTCAGTCAAGAGGGATGTTGTAGAAGTCAAAAACAAAAAAAAACATGCTTGTTGTTCTGTTGGGATAACATGAGGCCACCTGAACGCAGTGGCAGCTGTTATCTAATATGACACGCTACACGTAAGCCCCGAGGAACAGTGCTGGGCTTTGAAGCCAATTGGACATAGAGGCCACACTGTGTAATTACAACTTCTATGTTCATCATGTGACGCCATGGCGCCCAAACACACTTTCCCATAGACTTGCATTGTGAAAGAGGCATCTGTAAATCAGCAGATATTTTTTATTCAGAGGTACATCAACTTCTCAGTACGAGCACTTAAACAGCCCTTATTTAGATCACAAAGTGCGAAAAGTTGCATTTTTCACTGATGGACAAATCAAGATTTGACTTTCTGTTGTTATTCATGTGAGTGAACCCGAGACCGAGTGTCTGGGAGGCAGGGTTAAAGGAAAAACTAGTGCACAATGCGGAAGATTTTGGTAATTTTATACCCTGGAAGTCAAATTGTTTTGGCTTCATGCACCACTGAGCAGTTTTCATAAGAATGAACAGGGCCCAGCCTCCAGCGCTGCATCCAGTTGTCTTTATGCATCCATGATGACACAGGATAAACCGATCGATTGATTCCCGATGCAAGCCGATACCCTGGGATTGGCAGGTCAAGCAAAAAATCGGGCTGATGAAGTGCAGTCTAAACCAAGTATTAGCCTGACTCTGTTGCTTTATGTCTTGGTTGGTATCACAGACTTTTTCAGACTTTTGCACAGAGCCAAGCCAACTGTTTTCAGTAGCTATGCTAACTATCTACAGGCTCACACATATGAGGGTATGAATCTTCTCATCAAAATAGCAAAAAAGTACATTTCTTCATCAGGTTTTTGCCAAAGCAGTCTTTACAGTACATTAGTTAGTTAGTCAGCAAGTTTAACTCACTAAACTTCAGTGTTTGACCTGACCAAACATGACTTGTCCTAAAGTGTAAGTGTTACAGTAAAAAGGAAATAAATGGAAAGATTGTAATGGTGTACTGTAAAATGTTCTGCTGATGAGGAACTAGACCTTTCATGGATGACAGTAGCAGTTGCATCCGACATCTGTATTTCAGCACGTCTGGCAAAGTCGAGCTTCGTAAGCCAGTGGATTGCATGACTTTGAAAAGTCACATCAGTTGAAGTAGGCTCTGCAATGTTAAGTAACCCCTTCCAGTTTTATGTAAATGGGTTTTTTAAATAAGCTCCCACAAAGAGCTGGAACTGGAGGATGGTCCGTGACCTGCTTTAAATTCAATACACAATGCAATGCAAAGGAGGTTAAGAATTACATAAGTTGTGCATTGTTTCCTAGATTCACGCTATGCTATGCTTTGATCTCATTAAAATGTGATTTGCAGTAATGGGCGCCACATCTAGTGCATAATCAGCTGAGTACACCGTGAGTCAAGAGATTGCATAACCTCTATATTTCATGAGACTTCTCTGGCGTTGCCTCATTCTTGTATATGTGTTTACAGAGGGAGCGTATGAGGAATGCAGCTGTGAGTCAGCACAGAGGAACGGCAGCGAAAGTCACTATGAGGCCGTGGACGGATTATACAAGGTGATGTTTGAATGAAAGAGTCAACGTCATCAGTTCAGTATGTTCTGGTAAATTCCTAATGGGTAACTCAAGTCAGTTGGCCTGTAACAGTTGGCTCCTGTTACATAGCTTTGCTCTGCTGTCATGAAGGTGCATTTGCTGACTTGTTACCATGTGCACTGATGATAAATTGTAAGCAGGTAGTAAATAATAACTTTTGTATAAAGAGAGATACTACTGTAATATGATAAAATTCTACAGGCAGGGGCCTGTATTCGGTAAAAAATTAAAGAAATAATAAAAACAAAACCAGAGAACAAAGGAGCAACAGAGGTCATCAGGTGGTGCTGGAGGATAAAAGCCAGTTCTGTTTCTGCTGAGCGATTGATACCAAGAGCACGAAGACAACTTGGCTGTCTGCTTTCCTGTGTCGTTATTTCCTTCTAACACAAAGAACAGTTAGAGCTCTCCAACTAGTAATTTATGTCATCATATCATATTTGCCCGGTTTCTTCAAACCAGTGTTGTTGTTTTTTTTGACAAAACAATCCCAACGTAAGGTCAAACTCACAAGCTGTTTCCCGATCAAGTCATTGTTTAGGGACACAAGTAAGATTTAATGACGTACTTTTTTTTCTTTGGATTTGGGGGAATGTATCGAGTAACAATAGTCAAAATGTTCAGTTCCAAATGAAGTCATGAGTCATCATCGGTGGTTAAGTCCAAGTTAAGTTGCAAGTTTTTCTTGATATTGTCAAGGCGAGTGTGATTTGAGTTTGACCCGAATCCAAGTCATGTGACTTGGATTCGGGTCCACGTCTTGCTATATACCATCAGAAAAAGATTAAAAGCTCATCAACAGATTGATCTCCATTACAAACTCCATGTAAAGATGAATAACATTTGAAAGGTTGACCTTGAGTTGGGATTCTTCTGTTAAAATCCTATTTCCAAAGTCAAAGATAAACTTTCATGCTTAACAGTAGTATTTTCCTTTAATTGTGAGTAAAAGGTTTAAATTAGACCCCTTCCTTTGTCTTTTCTTACCTATATTTTTGTCTTTCCGTTTCTTCTCATCATGAATTTTTGCCTAAATCATTAAAACCATTGCAGTATACTCCTACACCTTTTTATTGTGACATGAAGGGCCTACTGTGATGTTATGGGCTTGTTCTGTCATTAAAATATATTAACATGCATACTCTAAATATGGTGAGCCTGCAATTCTGTATCTCTAAACATTTTTTCTTGGCAATACTGTTTGGTTGAGATGGCCTGACTGAATAAGTAAAATAAGTCTGTATCAGCCTCACTGTTGTCATTCGCAGATGTTACCTCAGCACCTGGGAGGCAGAGTGTTGTCATGTTTATATCTGAGTAAAAAATGATTTGTGATCAGGACATATGTACATACAGGACAAATGAGAGGAACAGTTCCTTTGAGGTCGTTGTAACCACCGGGCGAGCAGAGCCACATCGAGGACACAAACACAGAAGAGAGCTTACCACTAACTTGCTGCCCCGAACACGACAAAATAGTGTTATGTCAGCGTGCAGAGAAATAGCAGTAAATTGGGAAGCAGAGAGGTACAAAGAGGGTTGGAGGGAGTTGAGGAGGAGGGGGAAGAGGAGGATTGGGGGGGCTCTGAGATTCGGGCTGTACCTGAGGCATGGAGGGGTACATCATTATTCAGAGCAGCGCTTTGATGTTGAGGCTGGGTGGATCTCACAGAGCAGGCGAGAAGCAGTTCTAATTAAAACAGTAACAATGCAGCCCGAGTTGCCCCGAAGAAACGGGGGCTTTGAAGAGTCACTGAATGCCCCATTTAAAGCCAGCTGCCCAGAGATAACAGCAGATATTACACTGACGGACTCTGAGGCCTCTGTCGCAAAATGTGTACTTTTCACTACATTTCATAAAGCATGCCTCTCAGTGTGTGTGCGACAAGTTCTCGGTGTCCTACTTTCTGGGTTCTTTAGTGGCGTTGTGGGCCTGACAGGAGTGACAGATTGAGATGGGCTGCTGGTACTCAGAGGCCAGGCGAAGACAGGAAAGCCTGGGGGATCTTGGTATGACAGGTAGACAGAGGGGAGACAGAACTTCATTAAAACTGCCGCAGAGAGGAGCTTTGAATATCAAATTAGCGTCCCCAATCAACACAAGAAAAAGCCCTTTCATATTTTCATTCCGACGCACTTTAATAAAAAGAAATTCAAATACAACAAAGCCTGGTATAATACAAAATTTCCCTCATCATGTTGATAACGCTGTTCTGTTGCTTGTATAAGGCAGATTTTCCCCTTGTCCGCCAAGCATGTTTATGTCTCTCCTCATATCTACTGAGGCATATTGCTCTGAAAGGCCCAAGTGGGCTGTGGAGAGAGCTGAGTGATGCTCTGAGACAGTAGCAGTTCAAAGAGACTGTCTGCATAGAGAGAAGGGTCTAATTTTAACTTGGAGACAGAGGGGCTCATGAAACAGCTCTCCGCCTGACTACAGCTCAATTATTCATCAACACAAGAAGTCTCTCAACTAAAAAGCCTGACACGTTATTCAGCCCCCCACCCCCCACCCTCTTCTTCTTCTTCTTCTCCCATGCTGTTTCATTCACACACATAACCAGTCACACACACACACACATACCAAAACTACCCCTACCCACATGTTAAACCATACAGTGCCCTCCAGAAACACAGGCGGGCTTTGGTGAGTCAAAGACACACATAATGAGGTGTATACTGCACTAGAGAATTTTACAAAATCATGTTTGTGAAATGCAAAAGTGTTTCAGAAAAGTGAACTTTTATTTTGAAAATACTACTAAAAATCTATTTTGAAGCTGCTGAGTAAATAAATATATTGAATCAATGTTTTTTTCCCAATGAAAATCACGTTCTATTTCTAGTAAGACTCAACTGCTACAGTCTTTAAAAAATAATGTCAAATATTGGATTTAGGTTTACTCCATTAGGTTTAGATTAAAAAAAACAACAAAAAATGTGGTTCGGTTTAGAAAAACTCATGATTTTGCTTTACATAAGTATGTTTCTTGCCAACCTAATGTAATGTCACTTTATTTCACTAGTTTAGTATGCTACGCATGATATGACACTGATATTTTTAAAATAACTCAACTGATTTCTGTCTTTGCAGGGGACAGGGACAGCAGTCTAACAGGTGAAAGTGTGGAGTGTGCGTCTGACCCACCCTACACAGACGTTGTTGCTTTTTATAGTATGACAGTTTTTGGGCGTCAAAAAGTGCTGCAGCCTGGTTCATCTCACACGGTGGCCCTCTGACTCGGTATGTGACGCAGAAGGTCACTGGAAAAGCGATCTATAATTGAAAAGTTTGGAGTTAGACCAGGTTGGAGTATCAGAATCTTGAGTCATATTTGATCAGCAGTGCGCTAGTTTGACAGCTCACCAACAGTGATCGACATGACTGACAGCCACGTTTGAGACTCCTTGGCTCTGATTGGTTGTTTTCTGTCACATGCAGTAAAGCCAATAGAAGCTCAAGGCAATAGTGTAGAGAGATGAGTTTTTTTTCACGTTTCATTTAGTCCTGTGTGAATATAAAGACAGTTTCAGCAAACATGAAAGAAGTTTCTTTATAAAAGTTACTAACTCCAGCTTTAAATCATGTTGGTTTATTATTTATCATGGTTCATTGTGAATTATTCTGTTAATTAAATAATGTCGTGCTCTGATAGTGGCTGTAACCATTTAGGTTTTCCAGCATAAACGTAAGACTCTCCTTCTCTATTTCTGCTGAAAACTGATTTATCGTTTTTTAGGAGTCATCAAAATATGAAACCAAACTCTTAACGACTTGTTTAAGGCGTGAACACTTTGCCTGATGATTCAGTTTCTGTTTTGAGCAAGTTTTAGCAGGTGTCATCTTCGACAGATGACCAGTCATCATGTGACGCCAAACTGACTCCACCACAGCTGATTGTGTAATAAGAGAAATTACAGAATGGAGCACAGTTTGTTTAGTTTTCAATCGCTCAGTGGCTGTTAGTAGGAGATCTTGGACTGCCATACATTTTCTGTCACTAGTGGAGGATGCAGCTGAGCAGTATTTTCTTATCTCAGCGACAAATCAACAGACCAAAAAACATTTTACTATTACATTTGTTTTCCTTCGTGTTAAGTCGTAGCTGTAAAAATCCCACTTGGCTTTAAACCACCTTCTGTCCAGTTACTTGTTGACTTCTCAAAAACACTGCAGAGCTAATTCTGATTATTCAACGTGGTTAAAAGCATCGGCTACTCCAGATCATATGACCACAGCTGCACACACGCTCTGTATGACTGTGACCGCCTTGGATGTTAGTCGTTGAGCCTCACAGAAACAGCTACAGATCCCTGGTCAGCACAGGCAGCAGCTCTGACTGATGCGGTAGTCTGAACCTGTTGAATGTCTGTAATAACTTTATAGCTTTGGAAGTTGCTGGGCGGCCTGGGCAGTGCAACCCTAAGACAATCTGGGAGGGGATTTGCGCCTGCTGTGATAATGACACCATTTTAAGACCCATCCAGACAAGCTGACAAATTGATGCTGAGGCTGTATTTTCATGTTGACTAGTGACTGTAAGGCAAACACAGATAAACACATGGATCTCTCTCTCTGTGATGGACCAAGACAGTGCCATGAATTTATGTTTCATTTTAAGAGCTAATATCAAACCCGGGGAGAACTAAAGAGGCCTTGTGTAAATATCTCACTCACTATGCCGTACACATTTTATTTGTTTTCAGCAACAGACAACAAATCCAAGTGTGGCTGCATAAATCTGCAGGATCAATAGAGAAAATACAATAACGCATCCTCTGTATTATTGCTCCGCAGTAAGTACTTCCCTGAACATTTTTCATTATGAAAACAGAGATTTATCATCGATTTGCCTGCCATAGCATATAATGCTGCTGAACTTTGTGGTGTGTTTGCGTTAATGTGGACAGCGTGGCTGGATTTAGTACAGGCTAAGTCTATCTGTGACAGGCAGCAGGTGCTGCAGATCATGTAGAGAGGGAGATAGGGCCAGCCAAAGACAGTCAGGTGTGGTGCTGTTTGCAGATAAGGCTACAGAGGCTAACTTTAACATCTGACGTGAGAGAGAAAAAGCTGTGATTGCTGTTGCTCTGGAACATTGGCTGCGGAGATGGAGGTGATTTCCGAAACATATCCTCTCTGGATATATGTCCACTTTAGACAGGAGGTCAAAAAGGTGGGAAAACATGCACACATTTGACCATTTCACCAATCAGCGATTGTCCTAACTCAGCAAGTAGTCACAGCAGGTCTGTCAAGTTTATACATTTCTTTACATGTTGAAGCAGCATACATGGCACTTTTCGTTTCCTCTGTAATTAAGATTATGGTGGCTTTCCAAAGCTAAAAACTATCAACAGTAGTAAACCAACGCTAAGTTATAGGCTAAGAACCACATCATTAATTGTCAGCTAGTGAAGATGCCAACTCTTGCCTGGATACATATAGATTTACTCTCAGTCTTTTAGTTCAGTTCTCAAAGGTTACTTTCCTTTGTGATGTTGCAACATGACCAGCAGCATAGATATATTGTATACAGTGCAGGCAGTGCAGCTGTATTAGGACCCATTTTATATAGAGACCTAGTGATGCATGCAGGCTGCTGGTGAAAATAGGAATTTAATATGGAGTTTTATGGAGTATTATCAGTCTTCCTAACAATTTTATGATTTTGTAAGTTTTGATATATATAGCCTTAAATATGAAAACCCATTTCTATAAGGGTTTGCTAGAAGGAAAAAAATAAAAAAAAGTACCCAGCAAACTATAACAAAACTATAGGTATATTCTATAGGATATTTAAACAGCTATGAATAAATCATGGAAAACTATTTAATCAATGAATATTTTCACATTTCGTTTTGTGTTCGTGCCATATACAGATAAACTGATGAATGCTGAATAATGGATTGACGTCCAATTTTAAGTCCCTATTTAATCACGTGACAAAACGACAAGACTCGCGCAAGGTGAAGCGCAAAACCTGTCAACGCTAACCAGCTAAGTCACCTAGGCAAGCCCAGCCAACGGTTAGGCCATCTAAACATACACGCAGTTGCAAGAAAAGACAGGAGAGACGAGCACAGGAGGAGGTTGCAAAGCTCCCTAAATCCGATTCTTGGGGATTTTTTAAGGAACAGTCGCCGCACAAACCCCGTCCTGCTGCCCTCAGTGTGTGTCAACAAACATGGAGCAGGTAAGCTAACGTTAGCAGCCGGCTAGATAACTTTGGTATAATTTTTCGCAACGTTTGGCTATTGTGATGCTAGGATATCGTGTTAGGTGTAAATTTGAAGACAAGGCATTCGTGTATTATGTAGGCTTTGTTATAGGCTACCAGTAAGTTAGTGTCCCTATCGCGTTGATAGCCACCTTATGAATAATTATGGTAAGCTAACTAATAGCCAAGTAGATGCTAGCTGTCCCTGGCGTTAGATAACTGTTATATTTACATGTTTTCGGTTGCAGGCTTAACCAGCCAGAGACAGAAACCTTCAAATGGGTAAGTCCAGTTGTTTCCTTAAAGGGAAATTGGGGTATCTGTTGGGCCGCCGTGCCCCTGTTTAAAAGGTGGTTATGTTTTTGGGAGTCAGGTTGCTGCCGAGCACCTGTTTTATTGTGTGTTTTTGTACTTTTGTGAGTAAAGTGTGCGTTTGCCGCTGTAGTTGGACAGTTTTTTGGGACATGGTGTTGTGTGTTGATAAGTATCGCAGCTCTCCTCTCTCGTATTTACTATAAGGTCTTGCTGCTATGTCGAAAATGAGTGCAAGTTGTGGTGAGGTTGTTGTACTAAAATTGCCTGAAAAAGTCCGCGTTCATTTCACCATGACAGTGAAATGAGCAGCTCCTCTGCTCTCAGGTGCTTGTTGTTTGTGAACTTGGACTGTCACAGCATTGTCCATGTCTCTTATCACTTTCTCTTTGACCTTTGTACTCTGTAAGTACAATAACTGAAGTAACACATTCCCACTGTAAAATCCAACGCATGGTTGGTACTTATACGCCTAATTGTGTGTGCCAATATGGTATCTAAGGAGCCCAAGGGCCTGTCATAATATCCCACAGTATTTCCATTTAATGCTAGTTTGTGGGCTACTTCTACTTCTCTTCATTTCAGAGGCAAATATTGTACTATTTATTGCACTACATACATGTTTCAGCTTTATAAATATTGTACTATTTATTGCACTACATACATGTTTCAGTTTTAGTTACTTTACAGATTCAGATTATTAATCCAAAATGTATATCAACTAATAAATTATAAGGTATTATTACTTTTACTTAAAACAGTGTAGAAATCTACACTGTTGCTACTGTTACTTCAATAAAAGATGTGTGTGCTTCTTCCACAACTGTATGTTAGTATATTGTAATATTAAATAGGTTTTCTTTCACTCGAACAGCCTATTTTTAGACACAGTTGATGCGGTGTATTGCATGCACTGTTCACCTCTCCATCACTTGCAGCTGTCTGTCTGTTCCTCTCCCTCTGCTGTCACTATGAGAAGAAAGTCCATTTGTGCACGTAGTTTTCACCAACAGTATAAATAAATGCTTGTTCTGTTTTAGCTCGTTTTGTATCCACACCGTGACATTATGTAACATGACTGTCTTTGACGTGGGTGCCCTGCAAACCCTCTCTGATTGGGCAGGTCTTGCCCCTGTTGTGTTCAATGACAATGCAAAATTACACTGTCATTTTCTTTACTGACAATAACTACTCAAGGTGAGAACTATTCCGGTCTGAAGATGTCTATGTTTGGCATTGGTGGGGGAGGTGACACATTTGGGCACCTCCCCCCACCATCTTTTGACATCACATTGACTTTGATGTAAGTCAAGTGCATATTTAAAGGGATAGTTCACCCAGGAATGGAAATTTTGTCAATATCTAGTCTACTCACCGTCATGCATATTGATAGCCTGGAAGGTTTTATAATTCAAAAAATCAAAGCAAATGGTGACCAGGATTCACACATTAAAAAAATACAGAATAAATCCGCAAAATGTCTCCATACTGCTTGTCTGAAATAGTCTGAAAAAAAGTGTCCTGGAGACCCAAAGTGCCAAATTGTTTTGAAAAATGTCACTGGCGCCATGTTTTTAGCCTTGATAGCAGCCTGTAGCTCCTAGTGTGGGACCTACGTTCACGTATGCGCGTTTGCGCAAGATTAACAAGAGCTTGCCATATCTGCACGCCAGTGATTACATGCTGCCTTGAGGCCTAAAAGACCCCCTTTTTCTAGATTTTAAAGATAGTTTTAAAAGAGTGAGCTGGAAACAACATGAAAACATTTTACCAACTAATGGAATTAATATAAGCTTAATTAGTTGTGTAGCTAAATCTCATAAAATCTGCCAGCAAAATGAACAGTTGCCTGAAATCAAAGACACATTGTTTTAAATAATTGCTTAGGATTTTGTGCGCCACCATTATCATTGTAAGCTGCATTTATGCTGTGTGCAAACAGAGAGCTTGACATAGCAACAGTAACCAGGGGCGACAGGGCTTAACAAAAAGTCAATTGGTACATTTCCATCATCACGGAGGTTGAGGTCATGGATAATGTCCCCTCTTATCGTGCCACTCTAAGATGGTGTGTTTGAATAGTGTTTTCTTTTCCAAAGTGGCAGCAGATAGACGGCAGGACACTGTGACAAGGACGGACCACAGGACACTCCAGAGTTTCCTGGTAGCATGGAAACAACAGGGCACCCCCGCTCTTCTCAGCTCCGAGCTGCTATCTGCTGTCTGTGTGTCTGGATAAACATGTGTCACTGCATGGAGGACTCTGCCAACACCCTTCAGCCCCCCAGCCACCTCCACCTACCAAACTATGTATTCCCCTGACAAGAAAACGTCAGCTCTCATGCTAATGACATGATTTAGCCTCATAGTTATTAGTGTTTTCGCACGTCGTAAAATTGCTTTGATGTCTCCCTCCCATTCGCAGCGCCATAGGAGTTCATCCGGAGTTTTATTCCTGCACAAGTTTGTTTTCCCTGTGTCGAATCTTATGTGATGGTTTTGCAGAAAAAAAGCTCTCTGAGCAAGGCATCATCCTTTTAGAAGCTGAACGCAGTGCCAGGCGAGCTCAGTATTCGGCCGCAGGCGGCAAGGGCACGAAACTTCTTTTTTGCTTAGTGAAATAAGCAAACCCAAAGACACAGCATTAATTATTCACCCTCCCTGCACCAGTCTGACATTCTGATTATGACTGGAGGTGGTTTCAGGGTATCAGGGAGGTTGCAGAGTAGGCATGACAGAGGTTCATAGTCTAATATGTTTGCTGCCAAAAAATATGGGCCGCTATGATGTGTAAGCCGCCTGCAGGGCATCAGACTGAATGGTAATAATTCATCGGGAGAGAGTACAGCCTGTTTTATGAGCCACTCCCATGGAAGGAAAGACAAGGAAATTACTAGTGTCATTATTTTGTGAATGACATTGACAGTCATTTTGTTTGCTTAAAATAGGCAGTACAGGAGTGATTATTTGGTAAAGATGGGAATTGTTTTGTGCACTTATGTAACTGACAGATATGCAGAGATAGATAGATATTTAAAAGATGGGTGTTGGCCTCTCTGGTTTGATTTCAGGTGAGCCGGTTTGTCAGTGTCTGCCAAAATACTGTCTCTCTGCCAAAACAAGCAGGCGTGAACTCTCCAGGGCTGGGCTTGGAAAGCAACCAATGACTGAGCACACTTTGTGGAATTGTGCTAGTGGGGTGGTTTTGGGCCAACCTAACACAGTCATCTTTGTTTTGTTGATGCACAACATAAAAATGCCATTGTTGCTGCGGTCTTTGCGTAACATCACAACACGATCTGATGCAACAGCTGCTCTGACACAGTGTGTGGAGGGAAGAGAGGTGACTCACTGCGCAGCCAAGGTGGAGTTGATTGAATTATAAAAAGCCATTTACAGCCCTCAGTGACAACAACAACCTCAGGCGACTAATGAGCTTATCTCCCATCCCACTGCTCCCATTTTTTTTCCAAGACTGGGCAAAACAAATCCACATCCTGATGGTAAAATGTTGCAGCGACACTTGCAGCGGCATCAGTGCGAGTGTCTCCTGTGGTGTGGAAGTTGAACTGAAGTGTCGGTAGTCTTGGCAGGCCTGCACAGAGAGGGGCGCACTGTGAAAACTGGCATGTTGACGCTTTCATGCCACTGTCACGCTGTTCACAAGGTGCCCTGGAGGAGTGTCACAACGCATTCTTCTCACCTAGTAGAGCATGTCCCTGTCACACTCCGGGTTGCCGTAGTCAGACGGCATTCCCCTCCTGCCATCTGTCCCTGGTATTACAGTCGCATGCAATCGTTATTCAAGTCACCTAGGTTCAAGCTTTCCTCTGAGGTGGCTGCACACTTTACTGTAATATGCTGATGCCACGAAAACAACAACCATCATCATTTTTAAAGAGAGCATATTGTGATCATTTTCAGGTTATATTGTGGGTTTCTACTAGAACATGTTTACATGCTTTAATGGTTAAAAAGCACTTTATTCAGCTTATATTGTCTGTGTTGGAACACCTGTATTCGCCCTTGTTCTGAAACACTCAATTTTAGCACCGTTTTCTCTGATGAGTCAGTGTTTCCAGGTCCTCTACATTCTCTGCATCGTCATAGATTGCAGTAAGAATGGAGCCTAAAACCTGGAAATAAGTTGGCTTTTTTTGCGCTCTCAGTTCCCACATCTTGAAGCCATTGGATTTTTGGTCAGATGCCTGACATGAGGTCTGTGGTTAACACAAAATGAAGATACTGTCAGGTTTTCTACAACATAAAATATGTCAATGAATACCCAACTTGTAAACTTTGAAGTCTTGACATGTCTTAAAAAATATGGTTGCTAATGGCTAAAAGACACTACAGGACTTCATCATGTCAAACATGGCTTTACAGCCTGGCTGTGGTGGCAACACTGAAGTCACACAACCATAACACAGTTTGTTTTGTAGCTCAACATTACTTTTTTACTCCTGGTGATTGCATTTAGGATTCATATTCAAAATAATTCAAAAATCATGTTCATTTGTGAAGATTTTTTAGCTAGACAAAATGTGTCTGCAGTAGTCCAAAATCCAATGGAAAAATCCCATAGGCTTCGACAAGGCAGCTAAGGCAACACTGACTTCTGTGTTAGCCAACAAAAACATTATCGCAGTAGCACTCCATTGCAGCCGGGGAATGACTTTAACAGAGAATAGTGGCAATTTTATCTATGAAAATATATGAATTAAAGCTTGGAAACCATCATCTTCACAACTGGATATTTTCCAGCAGGAACATAATCCAAAATGGAGTAGAAATTAACAACATCAGCAACCAAAATGACATATTTCCTGAGATTAGCTTGTAGCAGCATGTAGCAGTGTATGTAATGTTAACACTTGCAGTAGCGTGCCTGGAGTAGATGACCATATAAAGAAATACGTTGTGATTTGGTGTCAGCTTGTCACAAAAGTAGTAAAACACGTTAATGGAGTATTCAGAAAGGTGTGAAGCCTGAGGTTTTTGCTCAGTTATTACTTTTACATACATTTATTTGAAACCTTTGCAACATTTACTGGCCTATAAACAAATGACAGTGTAACATTATTTATATGACAGAAAACAAAGAAAATAGGCCCCCTTTAATATTAAATCAGTATTATTAGTCATGGCAGAGTTTGTGGACATATGTCAAAAAATATCTTTGATTCTAACTCAATCCACTGAACATCCTGTATGTGGTTGTGGTGAAAAAAGCCAGCTGGAAGTCATAATAAGACACACAAACAAGCTCCAGCACTTGATGGTCTCCAACCACCAACCTCATAACAACCTGAATCAGAACAGTAACAATCATTAATGTCTCGCAATTACCATAAAGCAAATAGCAACCCAGGTTACTTTATCATAGTCTCAGCATAAAGAGGAAGTCCTTTTATAGATGTTTATGTGTCAATCAACTACACTACACTAACTGAGTCTTCCCCGCCTCGCACTGGTGTGACAGTGTTATTAGTACAACATTTGTCATGTTGCGGTTTCCTAACCCCCACCACCCCCCCCGTCTTCCAACAGTCTCAGAGGCAGTTGAGAAGGCACCACATGGTACGCTACGCACAGCACATGGTTTCGGTTACGACCAGGCGCTAGTCTAGTTTGTGGAGAGGTGGTACACGCGGCTTCTACAAGGCCAAATCACAAGTGGGTGAAAGGTATGAAAATCCTGCAGATTTTATGCAGATCTCACATGCGGTCACATGGATGCTGTTTCCATGTAATTACAAATGCTCGGTTGTATTTGATGATGCTCATGTGACCACACTTGTGAGTCAGAGGAAGTGGGTTAAAGGTGAGATTTAGTGCGAAGAGATCTAATTAGCGGTATTCATAATTTTGCTGCGATTATAGTATGTCATGATGATAACAGCTTCCTGAAACCAAAACTAATAGAAATATGTGCGCTTTAATTTCACGCCACACAAGTTACCAAAAACCTACATCGTTATTTTGAATATACAACGTAAATATTAATTCACTTGAGCCAATTAATTGCTTGGTTTCAGTTTTCATTTATTTATGTTGTGATGCCTCGCTGGTAAAATACAGCTTCTGTTTTGTTGGCGTGTCGCGACAGCTGCAGCAGAACATTGGTTAGCTCTATACACCCGAGATGAAAGTGAAGCATACATACAGCACCTAATTGCAATCAGGACTTAAAAGGCTGCAGCTCGGTGGAGTTGGTGGAATATATGATGTGATGAGCGCATAAATCAGAGATAGAGAGAATGCATTATGCACAGTTCAGATAAGATGGACATCATTTGTCTGCTTCCATTTGGAGTCTGGGCACTCAAGACAATTTGACTGCAGTGTTTCTCTTCAGAGGGGATCCATTAGTTATTGGCAGAATAGCTCGGGGCCAATAAAACACATTGACTTCAACCTTAACATCCTATTTCCCTTCCTGTCTGAGCCCTTTCATGGGCCTGCTCCTCCATTACATTTCAGGGATCTTATTTCCGCATTTGGCACCAATACATGGTGTGTTTCTTCTGTGTTTTCTTTTTTTTTGTAGTTGTTGTAATGTTATTTTGGTCCTTGTGAACAATTTTCCAAAAGGAATGTGCACAATAAAGAATAAATAAAAAAAAACAAGGCATTTAACCCAAAAGGCCTAAGCTGAAGCTTAAACTAATTATACCTACCCTTTTACTCTTAGCATGTTCTCAAAGTAACTAATTCACTGTTATAAAGGTTATAAAATACAAAAATGTAAATCAGAAGAGAAACAACAACATATAACAAACAAACTAAAAAGAACAAAATAAACAATAACAGTATTCCAAAATGTCATACACAGTAAGACATAATTCATTTGGTTTTACACTGCAAAATGAGGATATTTTGAATTGAGGACTATTTGTAAAGTTAGGCTGTGTTTAACCCTTTAAAACATAGGGCGAAATCACTTTTCTTGTGCTGCTCTCAGACGCCTTTCCCGAGTATTAAAACCTTTGAACACTGAGCAAATTCGTGGAGTTGCTGTCAAAAACATGGGGGAAAGGGAGAATTCCAGCTTGCAAGAAATTAGTACAAGAAAACTATCTTTTTAAAGCCAGAGAAAACAATCTAAGGGGGAAAAAAGCTGGGGAAAAACAAATATTTCTCCAAAACTCAGGTTATTTTCTTCCCTTCTCATGTTTTTGAAATAAATCAAGCCAATTTGCTCAAGTGTCAAAGGGTTAAAAAATGAGCATGTTTTGGGGGAAATATTTGGGGGAGATATTTCAGCACCAGCTTTTATTAGATTCATTTCGAGGCGGGGATGAATGATATGAGGAAAATGTGTAATTTGCGATAACTCTGATTATTGCGATAACAACACAAGTTGCAATCACAAATAGCATACACAACGTATAACACACAGCAGCGTGCACATTTTTGTCAGTCTTGAAAGCAAACATGAAACACATCTGGGACTAAAGTATTTATGAGTGGCTTTTGGATGGTATAAAACAATAATTTGATGTGTCACCTTGGAGATGGCAGTTGACAGCTGTTCCATGCACAAGCTGGGCTTAATTGGCGGGGAAATTAGCCTGACCTTGACTGCGGCGGCGCGGCCGATGAGCGCCGCTGCCTGCCACTTGAAATGACATTGTTGTAATTTTCGACAGCAGCGAGCAAACACTCTGAGCATTAATTATATGGTGGAATGTGCCTTGGTGCAACAGACGCACACAGTGAATACTTATGTAAGCTGTCGCTCCAGTCTCCATGGTAACCCGCAGCATTCTAACACATGCCTCCTCCGATCTACCTCCCCTGAAGTGGGCTGTTTCCATGGAAACCAGGCAGCTGCCTTTGATGATGGCTCTCATGAAATGACACCCGCTGATAACGCTGGCTCCTTCGAGTCTCCGAGAGGGAGGATGGATGGATGGGTGGGTGGGTGGCGGCGGCAGTGCAGAGAGAAATTATGGAGAAAGACAATTATTTCTCCCAGAAACTGAGTCACGTAACCACAGCACAGCTCGCCCTCTCTTCCCCAGCTGGAGTGCTTTACCTGGCACCAAAGCAGGCATCAACAGGAACATCGTGAACCAGATGAGGTGCAGCAGAGACGGCTCTCTGCCTCAACAGGGGCCGGCATGATTCACATGTCGAATGTTGCTTCATGTGTCGTGAAAAAAAAAAAAAAAAGTGTCATCAAATTTTTGTTGCCTTGGCTGCGAGGGTGAGAGTTTCAAGAGAGGTTCATGCGCCGCCATCTGCTGCACTCTTTTATTTACTTCTTCAAACAGAGACTTGTCAAAGTGTCAGAAGACTTTCCACCCTTGGTTTGCATTCATTCCACTTGCTCTGCAATCATTTGGCAGTGGCAGTGCAACCTGTATTTTCCACTGCAGCTCTGTGTGTGTGTGTGTGTGTGTGTGTGTGTGTGTGTGTGTGTGTGTGTGTGTGTGTGTGTGTGTGTGTGTGTGTGTGTGTCATTTTTTTGACCTTCCTTTCATTTTAGAGCACTTACCATGTGTGGGAGATCCTGTTGTATCAGAAGAAAACTGTTTGTGGTTAGAAGTGACTGTTATTCATCACCGTTGTGCAACATCCTCAAATAACCAGATACCATTCTTGGCCATCCTAACTGAAATTGGCTCTGAATTGACTCCGCCTCGTGTTCGCTGTAAGCTGTGCAACGTGGGTTTAGTAGGTGCAGTCTGGGTGTCAGTGGGCAGATGAAACTCTAACCTGAATGTGTGTCTCCTGCCTGTGGGCTAAAGCAGCCTGCACGCTGCTCGCTGGGTGGAGAAAATAGCTTTGGCACCGGCAAGCAGATCAAAGTGATCAGACAAGTAATCCCCCATGAGTCAGAAGGGAACCAGCTGGGGGGAGGGGAGCTGTGTGTGTGTCTGTGTGTGTGTGTGGGGGAAGGCCAGAGCGGCTTTATGCTTCTTATTTCATCACTCTCCCTCATTCACAGACACACATTAGCTTCAAGTGTGTGTTTTTGTTTATAAGTGTTGAGACACTCCTCCAGTGTTTCAGTTTGAGCTTCCTGTAAGGTCACTTTGAAGTTAAAGGGCATTTTCGCTTTGACTGAATCCGAAAATCACTGTACTTTCCCCTTGTGAGGAGCGCCAGCTGTGTCACTACATGTCTCACTCCGAGCCGGGGCATATTTAGCAGCTGCTCGCTCCTTTCAGACTCAAATCTAACAGCCCCGATGATCTTATGTTTCTGAAACTGAGGTGCATCACTCCCACAAGCCAAATGATCTAACCGCAGTTTGCGGTAATGTGTCATGATGGAGATCGAATGTATAGCCCCAAGAAAGACTGAAAGTCAAAAGCATGAAAAGAGCAAGAACTAGCCTAGACAAAAATTGAGTTTTAAGCTTGGCTGCGTATCTTGACCACACACTCCGTGCTCAATCCCACTTTCATTAACGCTGTCTGGTAGAAGGCAGTGCTCAGCTCTGCCCTCTTGACTGATGCATCACTGATATTTAAGATGTCTGGCTTCTCTGTGCTCTGAGATGATTGTAAACTTGTGAAGTTTTAATTGTGAGGCAGAGACACTTTATAATAATTAAAAAACGGTTCCTGAGAGCCCTCTGTCGTGCTTTTGTGTCTGGAATAGTTGGTAACAGAGAAATGTCATTAGCTGGTAGACTCACTGGGAATTTCTGTGTGTGTGTGTGTGTGCGTGTGTGTGTATGTGTGTGTGTGTTTATGTGTGACTTCAGGCCTCAGCATTTTGAGGGAAGTGTTTTGATGTTCGGTATGAGTCACATTTCCCTCAATATATCGCACTCAGTGGGTGTACTTGCCTTCCCTCAGCAGCAGCTAGTCAGACATTGCAGTCAGTTTAAAGCACAGGTGCAAGTGAAAGTATTATTCAGGCAGAGCCAGTCGGGGTAGGCTGATGTTCGTTTGGGGCTTTGTGCCAAAGAGGAAGTTATTCTGCTCTCGAAGGCACGATTGTGAAAATACAGTACACTCGCACAGATGGCCACGATGAGTCACGTCATGAGGCTTCCTCCTTTTCTGCTGGATAATCCTCATCAATTAGCTCTATTGTCAGCCGGCTTTTCACACTCGTGAAATTGATGCCTGAATGCTTGACGGCAGAGAATCTGGGCCTCTTTCTCCTTTTGAATGGTGACTCACCCGTCGGGGAAGAAAAATCTTTTATTGTTGGAGCTTTTCTCTTCAGTGAGTTTAGATGATTTATTTACGAAGCTGCAGGCATTCGCAGCTAAACCCTCCCACCGTGTACTGTCATGAAAAAAGACGCAGTTGCATCACAGTGGTTTTCATCAGTTAACACCAAAGGCACACCCAAAGGGGGTTTAAAAACTGCACTTGTGGGAAAGATGGCGAGCAGGCTCCTACCTGTCCTTGTCCTGCTTTTAGGGTTTGTTATCTTTGCGATTGCTTTCATGGTGCTTTCATGGTATCAGTGACGGGAACTGGATACAACCACAAGAGGTTTTCTGAGGCAGATGTGCTACTGGAAACGTTATCCCTGCAACTCATACAAAGACACACACAAACACAAAAGGAATGTCAAGGGCTCGATGAAAAAAGACTTGACGGCCTGACAGTATATCGCTTCCTGTGCTAAACTTGACCTTTGCACCTAATGTGTACTGATACTTCTGACAGGTGTGGTAGGAAAAGGGCAGAACAAAGAAGCAATTAGACGCCGTGTCAGAACTGAGTGACAAATCTGTTTTCATAAGATTTCTCACACACGACCACATTTCCACTCACTGCCGAGATAAAGAAGAGTTTACGTCAAGCTCCATAACTGTTTTTAAAGCTACAGTGATCAATATTTTAGAAAAACAACTTATAAAATGGCAAACCCAAAGAGTTTTTACCTGACTCTGCAGTTCTATTAGCTTCAATTAGGACTGGACGATATGGAGAAAATAAAATATCACAGTATTTTTGACCAGGTACCTTAATATACATATTACAATAATATTGTGGGTTGACTATTGGAGAATGTTAGCTCAATGAGATTTTTGATAAATAGTCATCAGTATTGTGGATATAATGACTAAGTGGGTAAGTGACTAAATGGTCAATTTACTGTAAAGCAGCCTTTAAAACCATGAATAAGCAACATTACAATATCCACAATCAAAGACTATATCTAGTCTCATATCACAGTGTCAATATGACCTCGATATATTACCCATCCCTAGTTCCAAGCAGTATTTTAGTGTTTTTCAACTCATTATTTTGGCTTTATGGTTAGCGACTTTACCTTTTTGTTTTGCTCACCATAGTTGTTCTCAGGTGTAACCAGCAGCCTTGTCTTCTAGAAATTACATACAACTTATTTGCAACAGCAAAGTGTTCTGAGGGAAACATCATGCAAAGTGAATTAAGTTTTTTATTAACATAATGAGGAAGCGTTGCTAATTTACATTTGTGGGAAGTCGCAAAAAAGGGTTAGGGTCACTACAGCAAAATTATTTTTAACACCTTAATATTTAACCGAAATCATGATCTTTCCCTAACTTTACCCAAAATACATTTGATGCCTCAACCTAACCAGACACAGGTGTGTGGACACAAACACAGGTTCTGGTGCCAAGGTCCTGCAATTTATTTACCCCCCATCCTCCTGAACTATGTCCTTACAAAGCCTATTATGGATGACTGTTCTGTTTTGTTACCTTAAGGTATTGCTGTCTCTATGAACATAATCCAGGCAGCGATTATGCTGCCATAATAATGTACTTAAGAAAGCAGTTTAGTAACACACAAATGTAATTTCTAGGGGACAGGGTTGTAACCAGACAGCAGACGAAGTTGGCTGCCAGTCGGTGAACACAGTCTGGTATTTAGCCACAAAAGAGAAAGATAATTCACTCAGGAGACCAAAACAGAGGCAAAAATATATTGGATTTCTATTAGTCAGGTGTCCAGAAACTCACCTCCAAGTCAATGCTAAAGTTGCTCTATTTCTGCTGAATGTGTAAAAAAGCAACCTATTCACCCCAAAACTTTATGAGTTGGTAATATGTCCGTGTTGTCAGTTAAACAATAAATGCAGCTTTAAAAGTCACGCTCTAAGTGTGTGTTGTAATCTCTCTAAGCGTTGTTATGGTAAACGGTCTTGCCACAAGTACATGCTAGTGCATGTGTGCGTATGTGTGTGCTAATTTCCACTGCTCTGCACTACGCTCATACGATGGTTACAAGCAGTCACTGCTGTTATTGCTGCCAGTGTTATCGCAAAATTCTGGCCTCCACCCTCGGATTTTCCTGCACGTTAACACCATCAGCTCTGTCAGCACTGTTGCCGTTGTTGGCACTGTTCGCTCTGTTAGCACCATAGGCTGATAGCTGCTGGCTCAGCCACCTTCATGTTAAGAGCCATGTGCAAACAGCCTCTGAATCAGACTCTGATAGGCTCTGAATGTTGCACACAGCTCCTTTAAGATTTGTCTTTCAGGGTTTTTTTTCCTCCAAGTGACACAGGAACAACAAAAAGGAAGCTGAATATGTCAAATAAATGTACAAAAAAGGGTAAAAAATATGAATATACACAGTCTGCAACATATTATTATTAATAAGTAGGAATTCATCAAACTGGCTAAAGATATGAGAGGGAACTGGAAATGAGGTTTGTGAAGGTACAGCTGAATTTAAAAAAATTAAAGCACCTTCCTTCTCTTTGTCTTGTATTATGTACAGTATTAGCAGGTCTTCATGCAGAAGGAGGTGTGTAATCCAGTGTGACTTATAGCCTGTCTCTGTGAGATGCTGTAATGGGATCTGTGAATGGTACAAACGCATGTGTTGTTGTGGTGTGAACAACACTTACATCATGGTGTAGGTGTGTGACAGAGATGAGCTTTGCTATATAAGAAATGAGGGCACTGCATCTGTTAGCTGCTGAAAGTGGGACAGCTTCAATAACTCACTGCATACATGATATCAGTCTGTTTTTCCCCCCTCAGGCAGTACACAAATTTTGTCTTGAGCACAGACTTTTTGTTTGCTACACTCTGTACAGAAGCCTTGAAAATAATTTGCGGTGCAGGGGCATGATGTTGAATTTTTGAGGGCTGTTTCTGTTGATTCAGGGGAAAATCCATTTTACAGCATGTGCAGCCAGCCAAGTGTCCAATTAGTGCTGTGTAAAAAAATTAAAAAAAAACAAAAACTCATAGAGGCAGAATTGGAATTACATTCTGTGAATTCTGGAGCCGTCCTTGCCAAGGTCTGACACGAGGGAATCAATGACTTCACCGAAATATCAAACTGTGTCATAAATTATAGTGTTTCATTGCCTACAACCTTGATCCGCCGGATCGAGGCAATTTCGCCATCTTTGCTGTTGAAGATGAGCTGCTGCACTCCAGCTGCACTCCTGTGGATATTCAAATAATTGCCCTCCGCTCTGTGTGAGAGAGAGAATGAATTTGAATAATGTATTGCAATGGGAGTGAGGCCACAAGGCCTCCGAGGTCGTAAATTCTGCTGCTACATCAGCTCAGCCCACGGGAACGGGAGGCACACAGGGTTGTTTATAAAATGCCCTTGGAAAAATGAGTCTAATCCCCAGCCAAACCGTAAGCCATGGGGAGAGCATTAGATAACCCACAAGCTGCAGAGTAATGAGAGTAATGAGGGAGATGGAGAAGCGGAGCCAGGACACAGAGAATGCATCCATTTATTGGCTGTATGCTCTGATTGCCCAGACCATTTGAGACAAACTGGAGCCTGACACAGTGCTGGAGTCCATTTCGTCTGATCAGCAGCAATAAGCGCTTTCCACAGCCAGTGAGTGCTCCAGGCTGGCCGCAGCCATACATCATGCGCATTGTGTAACCACTCATATTATGCCTGTTTATGTAGTATCAATCCATTGTGACGGCAAGGGTGCACAAGTTCAAACATGACAACTTTGATTAACGTATCAAATTCTAACAAGAATATAGCAGCATTTCAAGTCAAAACATGCTTCCCCTTCGTTCTCTGAAACATCTTGTGTGTTGGAAGGAAAAATAATTGTCGCTTTGTTACCCATAATGTGTTTTGTGTCACCATCCCACTTGTGTTTTCACACCGCTAACAGCTTTACCACCTTGCTAGGTGTGCCCTCGCTGCGATGCAGATGACGCCGCCACGAGAGCTCACACAGAGCGGCGTTAGAACGTGATCGCATTCTGATGGCGATGACGAACGCGAGTTTGGCTGCAGCCACATCCTCCGTTCAAGCACAACATTTTTCTAGATGAACAAGACAAATGCACCTTCAGGATGTTATTTGTCATGTTGCTTGTGGTGAAAACCGCAGTTCTGCTCCATCACAAGGAAGTACAGATGCTTTTCTGTACTTCTGTACAAAGGCTCTTCACTCACACACACATTCACACAAAGCATGACAGACCGGCCTACCAGACCAATCTGTACAAAGCAAGCCCAGATTCCCCAGCTCCCCTTGATGTCTCATTAGCAGCAAATGCAGGCTTTCTCCTGTTCAGCCAAAAATGAGAGAGGTGGGGGATATGTGCGTGTGTGTGTGTGTGTGTGTGTTTTTTAGGGGGTGTTGTCCTAAAGAGTACTTTTGCAGAGTGCAGGTAAGCCGCGGGGCTGGCTGGCTGGCTCACTGCAGTGTTATTGTCTCCAGAAGGATTCCTGTAAATGAGGGCTGCCTGCCTGCTGCTGCATCCCTCCAGCCCTCTTCTGGCAGCCCACCCCATAAAGCCTGGGTGACGGAGCAGGTAATAAAGGGCCTGAACGCAATGAGTCAGCACTTTAGCCTCCATTTAATTTCATCTGAATGCAGTGCTGACCCCCCCTCCCCCCCGACCGCACAGCTTCCTCTCACCCACTATTTGCCCTTGAGTCTCCCCATAGCACTCCTCTCCTCTTTCTCTCTCTGCAGTAGACTTAACCCATTCCTTCCTCCTGTGTCAGGCTTAAATGACTGCAGAGCAGTGCTTTCAAACCTCCAGAGCAAACACCGTCTCATGCCCGAATGTTTTCTTATAAACTGCTTCCCTGTCACCCCTCCCCCCTCTCGTTAAATGCCAGTAAATCAGGACCATGTGCTTTGAATGTTTCCGTCCTTTGTTGTTTTTGGTATGCAGCCTCCTCAACTTTGCCGTGTTGACAGTGAGAGTCGGTGTAGGAGAGGCAGAGGCGGGGGCTTGAGAGGGAATGTAGGCCACACATTCCTTTCCTAGGAGCTGTCTGAACACAAGCAAACACTGCCGCACAATCAGACCAGGATTTCCGCCATTCCACAGAATGGGCCAGACTCTTTGAGTTTTTTCCTCTCACTTTGCACGAACCCGAGGCTCAGATCCCTGCTGATGCTCTCAGCTCCTAAGTCCTGCATGACGTGCAACTTTCCATCATGAAAACAGATCCATCTCTTCCCATTAAAATGATTGCCAAACTGTTGCTCTTTGTTCTGCATCTGAATGATGAATCTTTCCAAAGCGGATGCTGTTTGAAATGTATGTCACACCAAAATATGCACAGTCAAAGCTGCACTGTTTGTTTTTACCTCCAACATGCTGCACCTACATTTTGCAGATACTCTCTCAATGTGGGTTTGTTCTACTTTGAGTTTTAACTCTTTATAACACTTTGTGTCATCCTGTGCATAATTATGGCTTGTCCCAGCTCTGACCCCTCTCCTGTTTATTTTCATCCCTCTGCGTTGGAGATAGCTGAGGCCCGAGGCATTATGTTTTTAGGTCGTCTGTCCATTCAATTCTTGTGAACGAGATATCTCAAGAATGCCTCGAGGAAACTTATTCCAAACATTCACTTGGACTAAACGATGAGCTGATTAAATTTTGGTGGTCAAAGGTCAAGGTCCCTGTGACCTTGTCTGTCTCATTCTTGTGAACACATTATCTTAAGAAACCATTGGGGGATTTATTTAATTTTGGCACAAACATTTACTTGGACTTAAGGATGAACAGTTTAGATTTTGGTGGTTAAAGGGCAAGGTCAGTGTGACCTTGCATTTGTATCATCTTTGTGAACACAATATCTGAAGACGGCTTTGAGGAAGTTTCCTCAAATTTGACACAAGCATTAACTCGAACTCAAGAATGAACTGATTAGAATCTGGTGGTCAAAGGTCAAGGTCATGGTGACCTCATGACACATGTTTTGGGCCATAACTCAAGAGCCTAGGGTGCCCACCTTTAAATTGTGCCGATTGTATAGATCTTCTGTGTGTGAAGCATACGTGTTTTCAGAGACATGGATATAAAAAGTAAGTGCAACTTGACTGGTGCGCGGAGGCATACAACCGCATGGCAATATATCTAGTTACTTATGGTTTGTGCCATTTCCTGGGAAGGAGGGATGACATTGTCCAGACCTCTCTGCTTTCTTCTTGCTTATCCCCCTCCCACAATAACTCCCTCTTTCCCTTTCTGACTCCCTCTCCTCTTCATCCTCCCTCTCTCCAACTCTCTGCCTTTGTCTCTCATGCAGCTGCAGCACAATAACAGTGTTTGAGTGCAATAGTCCAGACAGGACTTTGGTTTAAATAAGCACCCCCGGGGCCATGTAATAACCCAGCAACCCCCTGTCATAGTCTCCCAGTCAGTCCCTCAGTGCTGAGGCCCGTTCCACAACACATTCCTCCTCATAGACCCTGCCAGCCGCTCAGCCAGCTCTCTAGCCAGTCAGCCGGGCAGCCAAACCACCATAGGAAAAATACAGAGCATGGAACTGTGATTCACAGCCCTGATATAGAATATCACCTCCTCCCTTCTCCACAGTCCAACAGCTGGTTTCCTGGAAGCAGACTTGTGCGGTGGGAGTTCGGACCGGGGAGGGGAGGCGGTGGAGTTAAGGAGGCCCTGCTCCTTCAAAGGCCTCTCTGTTCACATCTGCAGCTCCCCCACCGCAATGTTGCAACATCTTGATGAGCAGCCTGTGTTTACGCAAAGGGGGAAACATGCATTGTAAAAAAAAAAAAAAAACGGGTTTGACGTAATGTAGTTTATCTCATAATGACATCAGCTAAGGTCTCACATGCTGGAGGTCTCTACATGTTCGGAGGTGAAAAGGTGAAGTGGAGATGGGAGGGTTTGTCTCCCCAGCTGTCAGGGATAGATGATGCCGTAGAGAGATGCACACTTTAGGTTGCCTGCATTGTTGGTGAGCTGGGAATTATTAGCTTACCACTGAATAAGACCATCAACTAAATGTCTAAACTGTCAGTGTAATTGTTAGTGTCCAACTGTGATAATATATCCCTTTGTAAAAATGAACCCTAAAATATCCAAACCCCCAGGGATCGATGTCATGCATGCCAACAAAGGAATGAGTTAGTTTAACCCTGTGAAACCAGGATCAACATCAATTTTCTTGTGCTGCGTTCAGACGCCTTTCATAAGGTATTTAACTCTTTGAAACCTGAGCAAGTTGGTTTGATTTATTTGAAAAATAAAAAAGGCAACTATTTTCATAATTACTAAAATGTTATATCCAGAATTACTGCATGTTACTAAAAACAGAATTATTATTTTTTTTTTTTTTCAACTTTTTTTTGGCTTATTTTCAGGTAATTTTCTTGTAACTTTTTCACTAATTTCTTGCTATTTTTTTGGCCGTGTCATGGTAAGTTGCTCGCTGTCTTCTCCCCGTCTTTTTGAAGGGAATCTAACCAATGTGTTTCAAAAATACCACACATTGATGCGCAGATTATAGTCTTTTTGCAGTTTTTACATTTGCAAGTAGAGTGCCCTTAACCTACTTTAGAGACCATGTCAAGTCATATGTCTGTGTAGCCTTTCCTGTCTACACAATGACCTTCGAGTAGAGGAGAAGAATAGAAGCAGGGCTCACTTCCCTCCTGTGCATGAACAGCCTAATTTAGGAAAGCGTGTCAGTGTGAACCTTTGTCACATTGCTGGGCTCAGAATACCCATTGTTCCCTTGATAGAGTCATTCCACTTAGAAAAAGGCTTTTAAGAGAGCAGAGAATATCCTGCATCCTGCGCCTGCACACATCTGCATTTGTATGCATGCAGCCGGCGAATTAGTGCACACACTCTGGCGAGACCACTCGCTTACACCCGCACACGCGTGCATGATATAGGGAGATTAAGAATGGAAGTAGGCTAGCATGAGATCATGCGTGCTCTGGCTCATTAGGTACATTTAATATAGTCTGCCTGGTAAGCCATCTGTTCCAGGCGGATGATGCCAGATATGATGTGATGCTGGCAGCCATGGTTGTTCCTGTTTACCATTTTGAAAGATGGTTGTTATGTGGAGAGGCTAGACCATACTCTTAAAATCCTTTCATAAAAAGGTTCAGTAGGGAGCACAAAGAGAAAAATAACCATTCAAACATTAGATGAGAAACTCAATACCATTATCATTACTGTATAGTGGCTGAAGCCAGTTAACATAGCATAGCAGAAAGATAGAAAACATGGGAGAACAGCTATCCTGGCTCTGTTCAAAAGTAACGAAATCCGCCTAACGGTGCCTCTGCAGCTCACTCATTAAGACATTATATCTTGTTTACTGCCTCACAACTTTTCCCAACCAGTAAATACTCTATAGCCAGGCTAGCTGTTTCCAGTCTCCATGCCAGGTTAAGGTAGGCAACAGTTGGCTGCAGTTACATGTTTTCCATACATGAGAGTGTTATCAATCTTGTCAATTAACTCTGCAAAATACAAAAACAGTTGGCATATTTTCCAAAATTTCATCCCTAAAATACAAGTTAGGAAAATGCCCCATCTGACAGAAAGCCTACTTGTCTGACAACCTGTTATCCCAAAACCCAATACCTACTGCTATAAAGACTCATTGCTCTGAAAATATACACTCTCCCTGCAGTTAAAAAGATTCATGGCCTGCAATCACATGGCCCCACCTCCTAATGTTTCACACCCTCTGTCCTGCTGTTGATTGGAAGCATCTGTGTATGTACTGTAGCCTATATGGCTTTTGGAACTGACGTCTACACTACTCGGCTGCTCCAAACATCCAATCTGGCAAACAATCAGCCGTGTGCATCCAGGAAGAAACGTTAGTAGCTTGTCCTTCATACAAGATTGAGCCCTCACTAACATCGTAATAACACTGCTGCATTCAGTGCTACATACTGTCAACCAGATAGAGGGAATGTAAGATTAAATATCCAACTACGAGGTCTGACAGTGAGATGTGATGTTAAAATGAGGCTCAGACATTGATGAAATGCATAGAAATATTTTTGACCAAAAACAAATGACAAGCAAGTGAGGTGCTTTTTTGCAAATAGCAGATACACGCAAGCCTGTGACGGCGAAGGCTGTTAACGAGCGGTTGAGCTACACTTCTGCAGCGACTCAGCAACACACTGTTGCCTCCAGCATTAGTATAATAAAAGTACATGAACACTAAGTTGCAGTCACATTTAGGTTGGTAACCAAGCAGAATACATTACTTGTTATTCTATAGAAATGACTCTATGAGTAAACACAGTCATTAAGATTGGATAAATCCATTTAACTGCTGAGAGACATGCAACTTTTGTAATTGTATATAAATGTAGGCTAATACTATAAGGCCTACTTATGCATGCTACATTTGGTTTTGGTGCATTATCTATGTGTGACTCCTAAGATGTCTTTTATACTGTCACAAAAACACTAAATAAGATTCAGATGTCAAATGGAGTTTGGTCAGGGTATCAGGAGGTGTTCCTTTAGTCTGTGTGTCTGTGTTTTTGTGGCTGTATGTGTGTGTATGTGTCACTGCAGCAGGATGTGTGTGTGTGCGTGTGAATCCGCTGAGACACAAAGCCCTCATGCCTCTTTGCAGTTGCCATCAGCCCCCCTCTCCTCGTCTCTGGCTGGGAAGGTCTTGGGGATTAACTTTCCACTTCTCTGATCCACTTTTCCACAGAGCCAATAGCTATGCAGGTCTGGAAATGTGTTATGTGGCTGGGTGAGACAAAAATCAAGGCCAATTCCAAAATAATTTATGACCCACGTCTCAAGGTTATTTCTGCTCTTTACCTTTGCTGCCTACTCATTTCGATGACCTCATCTCCATTATGAATCTTGCCGTAAACAAGGGTATCATTTACATGCAGAGGACATTTATTATTGTACAGAAAACGTGACTTCGCCTCACAAATACCAATATATTTATAAGTTCCTCACTGTTGCTAGCATTAAAATTCATCTCCTGTTTATTACATAAGCTTGTTTTGCATATTTCCATTAGGTTTTTGTATTCACGCTCCATTCCAAATCACAGTAATTGCTTCCTCCTCTTGCCTCTTTGAGTCTGAAGAGATTACGCTCTGCAGCTGCAAATGATTGTTTAACAATTGGACGGGGAATCCAAAACTAGGATGTGTGAAGACATGGAGACAAAACTGAAGTTTCATACTATAATTTCACCTCCAGCTACCACAGCTCTTAATGCACTGCGGTTTATTAGCGCAGTATATCTCTGATTTCAGGGAGCACTGTAAGATTTCAGCAGAGCGTCATTCAAACCGCAGGGTAGAGATATAAAATGGGTGAGTCCTTTAGGAGACGGGAATGAAAGCCTCCATCGAGGCAGCCAGGGAGGAGGGAGCTGAGGTATTCCTTTGAAGTGGGTGGCTCAGATATTAAATAATTGAGTTGCAGGAGATTAAAGTTTCAGAAGCTAATTTGGCCCCCTCCACGGCCTGTCACTCTGGGGCTCGACGAGTCTGCAGCCTGCAGACGACTGGTGAATAAGTGTGACTCACTTCCTGTGTGTGGCCTGGCTGGAGAAACCCTATATCTGTGGTAGACTGAAACAGGAAGTTCATCCAGGGCACACACTGCATCTCTGACTCAGAGCAAGGGTGACGCCATTTTTGCTGTCCGAGTTTTCAGGAATCCAATCCTCCATGTGCTCGAGCAACAAAGAGGCACACAGAGGTTTCACTTCCCCTCCTCTCTCTTTTTCCTCATAAACACTTGCTGTAGTTGCTGACAGCTGAACTGTTATGTGGAAAGAAGTTCATTTGCTGATGCAAGAGGAACACGTTGCTTGTGTAAGACTGGATTCCAGTGTTATTTAGATGGGAGGGTTTCGGTTTCAGTCGCTGCGTGCTGACGGTGAGGCTGAACAGCCTGGAGGTGAAAGCTCCGTTATTTTCGTCTGGAATGTGCCTCTCCGCTGACATTGAAACCTAATTTTCAAGCACCTTGAGGATGACACTGCCCAAGTCGTAAAGTAATTGATATGTATGAGGGCATACAAACACAAGCACACTGTCTTTGAGGACAAACAACAGACTTTGACGAAAGCGGTATAAGGACATTGTGGTGAATTACATATCCTGCTTTCTTTTCTGTCTCTGTGACTTACGTTTGTGCGGCGGCGCCACAGTGGGCCAAAACTCTTCCACGATGACTCAAACCCCTGCGGTGATAATGAAAAAGAACAACTCCATCTTCCTGCGGCTATAGATTGGCTGGGTAACGCCTGTGTAAGAGGCTGTAGATTTGTTCTCCCGAGTCTTTAACCTTGCAAAGATGTCAGGATGAATCAGACTTACAGTAGATGCGGCCCAGCTGAGGCCTGAAATGTCTCCGCGGCCTTGAAATATGAGACTCGAACGTCTGGTTCTGCTGCTCTCCCCGCGGCCCTGAGCTCACACTCTGAGCTCTTTTGTTTACAGTTCTTCTTTGGAAAATTGCAATTTAACAGAGCAAATATGTGGCATCTTCTCGACTTGTATATTCAGATCTCCTGCAGTGACATCATGTTAGTTTAACAGCCGGTGTGCACATCTCCAGCCTCCAGCCCCTGGAGTATTTGTATTGCTTTAGTGTGAAGCTCCTGTCACCTGGGCCAGTAATATGTTGTGACTGTCAAGGGTCAGAGTTAGCTCAGGGCGGTGTTGCTATGTTGAGGGGAAAAACAGGCCTCCTGTTGTCATGTGGGCCAGAGGGCTGCTGGGATGGAAAGCCAAAGCCCTGCGGTGAGATCAGTATACGGAGGAGGACTATGTTTAAGAATGAGCCCCTGCGGGCTGTTTACGCCGTGCTGAAGCAGCATTACTCTCATCTAGCTGGAGGAAAAACAAATAAAGCTTATAAACTGAAACTAAAAACACACCATTACTGCACACTGCTGTATTATTACTAGTTGCTGTCAGTTGCATCATACACTAAACAAACTACATGTCGCTTTGTGTCTTTGCAATCTGACAGAACAGAAATATGCTGCAAAATGGAGGCATTTTATTGAATTTATTTATCTGAGTTTCTCATTGTTAAAGCCTTTATTGAAATTATAGGAGATGTTTTGGCGTGCGTGACGAGCTGTTCAAATCTGAGCGTGTGGTTTTTGTGTTAAGCGCAACATTCTGTCACAATTTCATCACAATCCGGTGAAAAAACACTTAACCAACTCGTGCTTTGTTATCTCGTATTCAGCTTTGAAGACTTGTTTTTCTAGTGAGATCATTTCACTTGTTTGCCGATCTGGTTTCATCAGTGATTTTCAAGAAATGAGTAACTCCATTGCACTACACTAGATTCTTTAGACTTTGACCTGAAAGAAAAAATACTTGGACTTAATAAATGTTTTTAATTTGAATTTGTTTTGCCATGTGGGTAAATGACCAGCACTTTTTCATTCCCAACTCTTTAAATATTACTGCTTGGTCAGTGCTTTCTGCGTCAGACACTGAAAAAAAGTGCCTTTTGCGGCAGTATAATATGTCACTGGGCAGCATCAGTTCATAATGCTGCTGAAATCCCTCTCTTTGAAATGATAGTAAGTATGTATTATAAGCGATTATAAACAATATTTTCAAACCACATCCTTGTGTTGCACAAGAGAATAAACATGAATAAAAGGTTTTTTACTGACGCAGTAAGTTTATTTAGCAAAAAAAAACAATTGTGCATCCAATGAGCAGAAACAGTACATTTCTTGTGAAAACAGTGTATTTCGAAAAGACACAATGCATGTGACTAGAGTTAATTGTTACGCCATTGCAGTTGAGAGTTTAGATGAGAATGTGTTTGGAGTAACCTCAGCCAGTGGCATGAGGAAGTTACGACAGGCACCTGTATATATTGTCCTGTCACATGATCAGATAGAATGTATGTACATATTTCTCTGCAATCATCATTACATATCTGACAAAAAGTGTCAGAAATTAATCACTGAGTAGTTTTTGTCTATTTACAGATCTTCTAGTTTGGAATAAGTTTAAAACTTTCAAAACTTTTAAAACTTTGTTCAAAATTATTATCTTTACCCTTCTAAGGACATACGTAGCATTTTTTTGTCATCATAACTCTTTCAACACTTTCTTAGGACCCCACAGGCCCCAGTGTAACCTGCCAGCACCGTCTATGTTTATGCCCCTAACCTCAATCATTTGTTTTTAATAATATAATATTTAACGTTAAAGGCCCAATATTTGTGCTGTGAGAAAATGTGTATACACATGAGTAAAGGTGTTTTTGCTTTTAAATGAGTTTATGAAATAAAATCAGGGTGAAAAAAAAACACACACACAGAAGGAATTGGCAAATTGTCTGAAACATTTATTCTTTCTCAGCTGAAAACGTTAACAACAGCCACTGATGAAACCGCAGAGTTGGGTAATATCAGTCACCATGGGAACATGAGCATCATCTCCAGATAAACACACAATATTATGACTAAAACAACAATCCCAACAATGAACACAGGGGTAGCCTTCAGCGGGGAGCCTCGGCCCCTCACCTGCACTCCCCGTCTGTTCATCTTAGTCCAACCTGAAAACTTTAGCGTGCCTCACAAAAACACAGCCAAAGGGCTTCGGTGGTGTTTTCAGCAAGGCACTTTCAGCTACCTCTGTCACTTTACCTCTCGCTTTTACTCCACTGAGATAATGTCTTCACTGCCTCGAGGGATGATCTCTAGGATGAACCCTACGCATGAAAGAGAGCAGTGTGACGACAGGTGAAAAAAAAGAAGAGCAAACACGACCTGGCGGGGAGTTTTTAGTGGCGGCAGCTAAACAAAAGGCCCACAGCAACGTAGATCCCTCCCTCCTCTGGTATGGTGGCCAGGCATGCTGGAGCTGTGTCTGCGTCTGTGCTCCTGTGCAGACTAGCTCCACTTTAGCTACAGGCTAGGAGGGAGGAACGGTGGGCAGGGTGTGTCTGCACACCAGAGAAGCAGGTGGGCAGATTGCACTCAGAGGTGGAGGGAGGGGAGGGAGGGTACAGAGCAGGTGGTGCAGTGCCCCTGACAACACTGACGAAATCAGGCAGACATGTAGTGTAGCCACTCACCTTTTCAACAGGAGAGACAAAGGCATGCCTCATGAATGTAGAGGGGTGACATTGTCCAAATACGTCCTTTCAGACCTCCTCTGAATGTAAACACCTGCCCTTTTATTTTACACAGCAGCGCCTTTTTCTAATGCAACTTTCTCAGAAACACATGTGTACCCCTTACAGCCCTGTTGCCAGAATAGCATGTTTCCACAAACAACAGATGTGTTACGTTTGTACGATTCATATGTATGACATAGTTCAGATGAAATGAGCTGAGTTCCTCATCAGGACGAGGAGAGGATGGTTTATGGTTTTCTGAAGCCCCAACTAGACCCAAGTTACTGCTTTAGTCTTTCACAGTGTTGTATATCATAAGGTTATTCAGTGTTTTATATGTAAAATCTTCATGTTAAAATGATTACTAACAGAGGTATTTATTAAGTGTAAAGGGGACAATAATACAGTATTCCCCTCCAGCGTGTTACAGATTTAAGAATGTTTAAACTGTATATTTTTCGAGGCAATGCTTCCCTGTCGGTCACTTTACGACACATTCTGTTTTATTTCCCGAAGGTTGTCCCAGATATCCGCCAATGTCTGATCTAGGCCAGCTCCACAGCAGGGTAGCCAAGGGGAAACCAAGGAGCCGAATTAACTGGTTCATGTCACTCATCAACTTATTTTAACAGATATAGGTTGCATTTACAAAAATGACAAAATAAGGCAGCTACTTCCATGAAGAGTTTGTAGTTAAAAACACTTCCTGACCTGTTTTCAGTAAAACATCCCAGAACCATTTTTCTGACACTAAGCAGCTTACTTTATATATATGTCTTCTTTAACATTCACTTTTCCATTGCGTTTGCCAGGTCAGGAAAGCAGAAGAGAGTGAAGTTCAGGCTGGGGCTAAACAAAGCAGCTGCTGTCATAAGCCATCAAGTTCTAATAAGGCATAACCTAGTCCTGGGTGGGCGAGGGAAGCCGCTGTTTTTCTGCTATTTCCATTTATAGACTGCACCAACGAGCCCCCTGGGAGATTGCTCGCCATGACTCATGTCTCCAGTGCTTCTGGTCCAGACTGCACTCTCTCCCTACTTCATCATCCCTGAGCACCACTGCTTCTTTCTACCCCGTGACAAGCTTTGTGTTTATCCTGCCTTTCTTATTTTCATTATTTGCTCTGCGTTTCTCTGCTTTCATTCATGCAAGATAAAACCTCGACAGAGAACGTGAAAAAAAAGGGAATCAATGGGAGGAATTAAGCGTGCGGGTCATACCAGCCACTGTAGCTGATGATGAAAGCGATAAGCGGGCTGAATCAGTCCCATGTAAATAGCAGCTACAGTACAGACGGCGGCCATTTCCCAGAACTGTTGTTGTGGTGAAACGGCAGCGTCAATATGGGGGGATGTCTCTGTCTGCCTTTCCCAGCACTGCAGCCTGCAGGCTTTTCACCATCACGTGGTCTGCTTGTCCTCTCCCACCCCTTCCTCCCCCCTCGCGTTGGTTATATTCCAGTCACGGCACCCCCTCCACCACCACCACCACCACCCCCCTCTCTTCCTCCACCCTACCCGCCCCGCCCCTCTGTGCTCTGTCAGGTCACCCGCCTTGTTTGTTCAGATGGAACAGAAGAGGAAATGAAAGCTCTGAGTCCACTGTTAACCCATTCCTGGGACTTTTGCTGCACTATTGTGTGCTGTTTTTCACCTCTCTGTTTCCACGTTTGAAGATGATTTGTAGCTATTTCAGGAGTAGTAACAGTCTTAGTTATTTTCTAGTATTGAATGGGGGAAAAATAACCTGCACAGAGCTAAAAAAATACATGCAAATCTCAGCTGCTCCAAATACAATACAGTGACAAAGCTGCACCACAGTTGGAGATAATAACTGTGGTCTACTTAAAGGGATAGTTTGGATTTTTTTAAGTGGGGTTGAACTAGGTACTTATCCATAGCCAGTCAGTACGTTTACATGCAGTTAAGTCGAACGATGGTTATTACACTAGTAGGCCATTTAAATGAACTGCTGTCCTTGTCCAGGTATACAAGGAGAATCGATTTATTGACGGAAGTATGTCCGACTCCACCATGGTAGTTGGCAGTATGCCCCCCTTTCAGCTACTTGTTATTGGACCTTCTGCCGGATGACCTATTACGTCACATACCAAACAAGTTGCAGCAAATGGGTTGCATGTTGAACAATAACAACTTGGATAACTTCCTGGTGTTGTACATTTCGTACGTACTCTTTTTTTCCAGGCTTTTAAAAAAATTTATGCTGTTTGACTTCTGGGTCAAAGCCGGATGCGGGGACTATGGAGCATGCACTGAACACCCTAACCACTTCAGATTCCATTGAGGCATATACATGAAAAAGTAAATCGACCCCCAACTGCATTAACTAGGTGTTAGTCTGACTTTGAGAAATTTCAACTTAGTATGATTTAGTTGGACAAACATGTTTACATGGAAGCTAAAACATGCTCAGCAACAAAATGTGTTTTGGCCAGAGTACTAGTTAGTTAGTTTGTAGTATTGTGTCTCTTTGGTGACTCTGAAATAGCCCTTTTAAACACCAAAGTCAGACGATAGCTCAAACTAAATAACAGTTTGAGGCAGTGGTAGACCAGCAGCTCCTGCCTCAGGATGTTGAACGATGTTAAATCACGTTTTCTTTTTTTCAATGGAGTCTGGCTTTGAAGAGAGCAAAATAATGACTTAATTTACCTGCGTATTCCTAAAATGGCAGTGATTTTTTTTCTCTTCTTCTTTATTTTAGATAGGACTTTTTTTAAGCAGTTAAAATACATTTTGTTGCTGCCCCTGTCCAAAGCAGTACATTGCTGAGCTTCCATGTTGGACGCCAACCTCCTTCTCCAAACTGGGGGCGTGCTTACTGACATCAACAGTTTGTAATATACTGTCTATGGATAAGTACCCCATAAACCTTGCCTCAAAAAATCTTGAAGCTATTCCTTTAATGTGCAGCTCGGGATATTAATGCATGTGTGACCTCATTAGAAAAATGCTGTGTCAGATAAAACTGGAATCCACACCCCTCTCTTATTGTTTATAAAGATTCACACTGCCTCAGATGCATACTGTGTTTGTACACTGCAATAACACGCGGGTGCAGACGTGAGCTCGTGCTCATGCTCAGGTTTATCCTCCAGCCTGCCACGTTCCTGCTTGGTTACTATGCAACCAGGTCAGAACAACATGGACACCACAGTAGCTGAATGGCCATTTTGGGTAAAAGCACTCTGCAATAATAAACAGCTTCTGGCACTGAGAAGTTGTTTTCCAGCTGCAGATCGGTGCCAAAATACAGAATTAACTGCAATACCATTTACTGCTGTGGAAAAACATCAGCCGTCCAAACCCACATACCTACTGAGGCTTTGAACAGCTTGTAATCCCTCAGCAGCGAGATGGCTCTCTGAAACACGCCAGCTCAGGCGGCTGCCAAAGAAATTACTGCGCAGTTATGGTGTTACGTTTGTATAAACTAAAGTGTTCTCTCCTTACTCTGTCGGAGGGAGTTTTGCAGGGGACAGAAAAGTAATTATGTGAGCTTAAATGGGTGCTTTTTTTTACCTCAACTTGGCCACAGCTGGCTATTGTGTTTGCTGGGAGATGTCTTTACATGGGGAAGATAAGCTTTGGAAGCACAAAACAGCTGCCTTGGATTTTTACAATGTTGGAGCAGAAATTCTTCATGCTTATTTTGAAGTGGCGCCAAAGATATCTGGAGTGATTTGAGGGGAGATAAACTGAACTTTACCCTCTCTCAGAGGAAAGGAAGAGAAACAGAGATGCTGTTGTTGCCAGAATCTGCGAGGCTCGAATGAATTTAGAATTAGACAAAGTGAGGCTGCACTGTCAAACATTACTGTCTCGTTTCTTCTACTTAATCCACAAGTTACGTTTTGCCATTTATCTCTTTTTGACTCGAATCAGTGAAAGCACATGTGAGTACAGCTTGTGCAACCTGTCAAGGCTACAGTTTGTGCTGAGTTGTGACTATAAGGGCCGCGCTGTGTTAGCCTTGCGCTGACATGTCATCGTCATGGCCTCCATGACCACTATGCCAGGTTTCTTGGAATTGCTGGGAACATGACTATTTTCCCTGGCGTGGAGCCACGTTAAACAGATCAGTCACAGAGTGTGTTTTGTAATTGAATCAAATAAACAGGATAAGGTGGCCAGTAAACAGTGGAAGGAGGGCAGGGCGTCACAGGAGATCTCACGCGTCTCAGGTGCTGCTCCACCCATGCTGGTGAGGCGGAAACTTTGTGTGGGTCAACCACCCTGCTGTCAGTGGCCTCCTGCACATGAACTGTAATGTACACAAGCCAAACAAGAAACATGGTGTTACATGTTAATCACGTGCCCATTTCTGAGAGGGGGCAGTGTCACTTGTTGATGCATAAACGTGTTGCCATATTTCATAATGCTACCTTGATCACAACTGAGGCTGAGGCCCTTATACACCAGAGCGTGATGAATGAATGACAGGGATACACAATAATATCGGCACGTCATCAGTATCTGCAGATATTGGCTTTAAAATGAATGATAGTAATCGGCCAACAAGACAGTTTCTGTCAATATGTTTTAATTGAAAAAGTGAACATATACAAAACATCAACCCAAGTTGAAGCATTTTTCTTATTTTGCACAATTAATGAATATTACATGCACTGAAAAGCACTAAGAGTATATGCATAATATGATGTTAATCCCACTACAGAGGAGAATTGATAATAAGTAAAATTAGGTGGGGAAAAAAGTGGATATCATGATATTAGCATCTTTTATTGGCAGTATAAGTTGTTACATATCAGCATATCGGATATTGGCTAAAAAAAACAATTCAACATTGTGCATCCCTAGATGCTTTGTTTGTGGTGTGAAAGCTTAAAAAAATTTGCCATGTAGTATTTGTATTCTGTGTGAAAGCAATGATGACAAAATGAAGTAACTTCGAAAAAATATATCGTGCAAATCATTTGCATGAAAGGCTGTTAAATAGTGATGCTGCAACCGAAAATAATAGTTTGATGTTGAATGGCTATTTTTATGTCATAAATGAAGCCTACAGAGCTTAAGTCAGGGGGCGGTTAGCTTAGTTTAGCACTTATGACTGGAAGCAGGGGGAAAACTAGCCTGACTATCTCCACAAATACAAGAGAAACCACAAATTGCAGTTTTTACATTTCTATTTGTCTAACAACGTGTTAATTACTATAGTTTCTGTTAGTGGGCTTAACTTTTTTTTTTTTTTAAACTTTAAAGAGAGCTAGGCGAGTCTTTATCAAGATGTGAAACTATGTTATATAAAGTGAGGAACAGAAGAAGACTGTTACAGAATTGTATAGCAGTGTGAGGTATTCTGTAACTGGTACGGAAAACAGGATTTACAGTAACTCTCCTGTAAATGCTGCTTCTTCACAGTTGTAGGCAATTTGGTGTGGCTTACTTCAGTTAGCTTAACCCATTTGAAACCTCTGCAAATAAGCTTGATTTCTTCCAAAATTGGGAAGACGGCAATTAGCAACCAAAGATAAGTGACCGACAAAAAAATAGGCAAAAAAGCACCCAAATAATCCCTAAAAAGTATATTTTCTTTTAAAAGAAGAGAGAGAGGAAAGAAAAGAAACAAAAAAAAGAAAGTTTAAAAACAACAAAAAAGGACCTGGAAAGGTGCTTAAAAATATAATAATGTTGTAGCATATTTTTTCAAATATGTAATTACGATAATCATAATTATACATTTTCCCTAGGTTTTTCTTTTTTTTCCCTAGAAATTTTCCCCAGTTTCCCCATTTCTTACCAAGTTGTTGCCATGCAAAGGCAATCACAATAATTTTCCCAGGGTTCAAAGGTTTAAATACTTTTGAAAGGTGCCTGAAAGCAGTGCAAGAAAAGTGATGTTGCTCCAGGTTTTAGAGGGTTAATATAGTGTCATGTGATGATTAGATGCTCATTTTCAAATTCCTGTTTACAATTTACACCAGTCAAGAGACAGAAAGGGAGAACATGAGCTCTAGTTAAGGTAAGTATAGTTATTTTGCTTGAGTCAGATCTTTAAAATTGTTGGTGAGTATTTTGGATTCAGCCACTGGTTGTTACACTGCAGTCTATTCACTGTTAGCGTTTGATTTGTTGTTGTCTTTGAGGTGCCAGCTATGGATTTTTAAGTTAGTCCAAAGTATTAAACAACAGGTTAGAGAAGTGAAATCCTGTGATCCTACTGGACACAATGGAAGGGGTCAGAGGTCATGATCCAGCCTGAGGACACAGAGAAGGCCGTCTTTGTGATTTGTGGATAAATACATGAGGGTATTGTGCCCTGGGCTGTATCCAGGCAGGACTTGAAAATGCAGCCGTCCCTCCCCCCCTGCGATGAGCGGGCCTGGGCTGTTGTGACTGGGCCAGCCTGACAGATAGACCGTGATGAGAGTCAAGGCTGAAAGCCAGGCTCTGTGACTGCAAGGCCAGACCAGGCCAGGGATGACGCAGGCCCCGGGAAACAGAGAGCACTGTGGACAGCCCTGGCCCCCGCCCTGGGGCCCCCCCAGCCCCTCCTGTGCCTCGGAGCACTTCCTGCCTCTGTCATTCTACCAGCAAATCCAATCCCTGATCAAAGGCCAAGGAGAAAAAAAGGGGAAGAGAGGAGAGAGGAGACAGAGAAGTGAAAAGGGCGAGGGAGATTGGCGTGCGTGTTGGGGAGAAAAAGGGAGAAAACAACAAACCGCTCTTTATCTGACGGGGTAAGGCAGCTGCTCAGGCCGGGGCACCTGTGTGCCTGCTGCCTCCCAAGCCGACGCCAAGCTCCACCCTAGTGCCCGCCGCTGCCAGACCCATGAAAGGTTGCCATGGCAACACCCCAGGCCCACAGTCTGAAATAACCAACCTTTCAACCTCATCTGAGGAGGGTAACCTTTAGATGATCTGTGGCCAGGCTGAGGCTGTGCTGGCACCAACGACATGACTAATTACTCTTCAGCCAGGTTCACATTGTGACTATTTTATGTGTAAATATCTGTGGCTGGAAAATTTGAATAAGGAGGGCTCAAAAGAGCATACATACCTGTTCCTGTGTCTGCTGGAGGCAACAGAAATCCTGCAGGACCTAGGCCAACATAGAGAACCCCAGAAATGAGTCCTAAAACCTGGAAATCTGTCAGCTATTCAGCACCTCTAGTGCTCTTGTCTCAGAGTCCATGGGTTTATTCAATGGATTTTTGGTTAGACTCTTAAATAAGGTTTGTAGTTAACAGTAGCTTTCGCGTTTTGTTCTACAATATAAAATATATCAGTAAATACCCCACTCGCAAACCTTGAAGCTATGTGTCTTAAAATGATGGTTGCTAACAAGAGGCTAAATAACACTACAGAACGTCATCACACCGAACTGCGCCAAACACAGCTTTACATCCTTGTAGCGATGGTGACGCGACTGAAGTGTAGTTTGTTATAGCCTAACGTTAGCTTTTTACTTCTAGAAATTGTACTTTGGCTTCAAAAATCCTGAAAGTGGTGTTAATATGTGAAGATTATGTTGCTGAACAAAACGTGTTAGATATCATGAAAGTTTGTTTACCACAGAGCCTATTTTCTACAATAATCCAAAATCCAATGGAAAAATCCCATTGGCTTTTTGGCAAGGAAACCAGGGTGATGTTAGCTTCTGAGTTTGCCTACAGAAAAATGCCGTCCCTGGGACACTCTATATGTTTCAGGGGAATTACCCAGGTCAGATTAAAAATCAGCTATCATTGAGCAGATGTCCTGGATCTTTTTTCCTAGCACAGGACAGTGGTGGTCTCATTACATTTCACCAGGCAGCGTATGGACAGTAGAACCTTTCCTTAGGATTGGATATGTCCTCTCTGTTTAGAGTCTACACACACACACACACACACACAAATACACACACACTCACCGGTGTAGAGGACAAGGCTTGTGGTTCTAAGCAGAAGTGACATCCCATTCATTTGAGCTGGTCAGGGTCTGATGTCCCCCATCTTATCTTACAAGGCTTAGTGCTGTGAAATGACATTGGCCCGGCTCCAGCAAAGACCAGTGCAGTGGCTAGCATCCCCAACTTGACTGTCTGTCTGCAGCTTAATACTGTGTTATGGTTAAATGCCGCCATTCAGTATCATTTCACAGCTGTTAGTGTTCCGAAGCGGTCACTGTCTGTCACTGCTAAAAATAACCCTGACAAGAGCTCACTAATTGATGTCAAATATGAAGCTGAACTTGTAAAGTCATATGAGCCAGTCGCTTCGTAGATTGATGTTATAAAATTGGACAAGTACATATCAAATATTAACTGGATATGAATGTAAAACAGGCTGAGATTGCTGTGAAATTCTCGAAAATCCCCAGTCGATTTGCCTGAATATGTTCTCTGGTTTGTTTTCTCTGCTCTTGTTGTTGGTGGTCACTTGCTGGCAGTGATGCAGCAGGATGAGGAGACGGTTGCCATGGTGAGAACACTCTCAGGAGTAAGAGTCTTTTGTGTGCAGGACTTGTGACATAATTGCCTTCATTAATTTTCTAGTTAGGAACAATAAAAGATTTGCAAATATATACAAACAGACAAACAAATCATTTCTTGAAAGCATTGCCGAGGCAAGCGGTCCTCGCAGACACACAAGCATGGATGTGATGAACACAATCACGTTGACTTTTGTGTAGGCTGTATATCTACCACGTGTGGGAATTAGGGATGTAAATGGTACGAATGTTGGTCTATAGATGAATTTTGCCAGTAATTAGTTTACAGCATTGCACATTGGAAGGAGCTAACTAGTGGCATGGCTCATTGGCGATTACCACTAATAACACCATCCCAACCCAACAGTGTTGCTATGGAAACACTGTGCCCTCCCTCAGGTATTTCTCATCTTTTTTTTCTTTAAAATTAACTGGTTTTTTACCGGTTAATGGGTGTCGGCCGACTAGAAGCAAAATTAATCGAAGATCATATCCTTGCTGTGAGTGAATTTGCATATCCTAGGATGGCGAAAGAATGGCCCGCCTTACTCTGCCTCTGACTGGTATACCCTGACTTTCTTACCCTAAGCCTAACCAGTCCCACCCCCTCTTTCCTAAACCTAATCAATCCAAACAACAAAGGCCAACAATATTAGCCCTTCACAGGGAGAGTAGGGTGGGTCATTCCTCCTAGGATATCCTAGGATTTGTAAATTTTCCTACTGTGAATATAGATGATTGTGAGGCAGCATATGAAATGAAAACAATTAGAAACAGACGACATTTGAACAAAGTGTTGTGTCACCAGCATCGCACCATGTTGTTTGACTTTGAGGTAACAAATGAAATCCTGTCAGCGCCGCCCGCACTTTACTGCTATCCATGTCACCAGTTTCATTTGTCCGGCTTGTCCGCGTCTGTTCTTTTGAAGGTTTTACTCTTTCATCGTCGTTCATTTAATCTCGCCCGTCATGACAGCAGCGCTCCTGTCCCTGTGTTTCCATGTAGGGCGGGTTCACTGGGAGGAGTGGGGGGGGGGGGGTGATTGATACTGGCGGGCCGGCGGCTCTGGTAAAGCGTGGAGCACTGAGCATGCGGCGCCGCGAGATGATAGAGGTGGCATATGATAAACGAATAGGTGATGAAACAAGGCCTTTGAAGGGAAACTATTTCTTTTCCTACCTCAAGGGTTCATGATTTACTTTTTTTTTTGCTTCTGTACTTCCACTGAGGCCAAGAGCACTCTTCAAGGAATGAGTGGGATTCCTTATATTGTCCTTTACCTCGAAGATTCTTATTTTACCAAAGTTGTAGTTAAAAGTAAGTAAAAAGTTTGCCCAAGATGCTCAAAGAAAAACTCAGCTTTACTAGTTTGAACATCACTGACAACACTGTTTGACTTTCTTCACATTCACTCTTTGCCTCATCACATCCACTTGATTGCTGAATAAATCTGCCTGGGCGTTGCTTGCACTCGGCTCTGCGTGGTCCATTAATATTCCAATCATCTCCTGTATCAGATAAAGGGGAGAGACAGACTCCTCTTCATCTCTCAAAACACCAGCTGTGCAGAGCCGTGAGACATCCACACATGCACACAGTGCTGTAAACAGAGCACTGCAGACACATTAATAAATTCATACATGCAGGCAAACTTATATAATTGAGGAGTTTGCAGGCAGCAGCATCAATTTTGCATGGCGTTCATCCTGCATGATTCACGATGTGTACAGACTCTTGTTCTTTCCTTAAAAGAATTCGCCAATCGAGGCACCTGCACACTATTGGAAAGGAGGAACTGAGCGCCTACATGTGCAGATATCACCTCTTGCAGTCAGGTGGGTGTTGATATGCTGCTGGCACCCCCAACAGTCCCTCCTTTCATATCCCACTCATCTCCCCCGTCCTCCTGCCAACCCTTCATTTCTCAGAGCCTCTCTGTCACTCACGCTCCACACCATCCCTGTGTCTCCCCCCCGAAACTCGAGAATTGCATCGAAGCAGTAGTTTTAGCCCGTGCCCCTGGGCTTTACTGGTCCCCGCTTCTCTAAAGCGATTAGTCACTCAGGCATCGAGTGGACCAAGAGTCTGGAAGCTTCTGATAGAGGACCGCTCGCAGCCCGAGTGACAAACTCAAGGACGTTTTTAGTGTTGTTGTTGCTGTTTGTTGCAGTTGTTTATGTGTAGGGCTGCGTAAGAGTGTCCAGCTCCTGGGGGCCAAGCCGAGGCAGCGAGCCATGGTAATTACATGCCACTCGTCACAGCGCTTTCTCTCTCTGCCCTGACCATAGCCAGCAAAAAGCTAACAGCTTGTGTGTTATCTTCGTAATGATTCACCCATCACTTCACATGGACACAGCACTCTCCCGTCTCCCCACACACAAACACTCACCCCGTGCTCTTGCACAGATTCACCCGCTGCACACAGCTGCGTTTAAATGCAATAGACGCGGCCTTGTACATGCAGCTCCATGTCACAAATACTGGTCTCCAATTCCCTGCTGAATTTTGATTTTCTGCACTCCAGAACATTTAGTCATTTAGTTATATTTAGGATCAGCTAGACGGATCTGAAATACAAAACCCATCAGTGTGCATCTTAACGCACACTGGGTAAATTGGTAAGGTTGCTGAGCAATACAGTGGGTTACCTTGTTTCCCAGGAAACAACAAAATCCAATTAAAGGAGCCCATGAACCATAGCAACATGTGGTAAACACAGCATGGCACCGCCGCGAGGTTGTTATTCAATCATCAGAAGTAAAACAAACAATTACTGCAGAATGACCCTAATGCAGGAACAAATGAGAATTTATGCATGAGGAAGCGTGGGTTGGAAATGGAAGCGATCCATCCCTCGTACACGTCGGCAAGAGACTGCTCGAGCTCCTTATTCACAAGAATAATGATAATACTGATGAGACAGGCATTGTGGGGAATTTATTATTATTTTGCTGTCTTAATGTCTTTCATGTACAGGACAAAGCATTTCCAGTGGTTTTGCATTTCAAAGAGAATCCGCAGTATTGTTGTTATTAGGATTGATGAAGGTATGTTACCAATGCTAATTAACCGATGCTAATTGTGTGGTTTAATAAATTCTAATCAGAGGGGCGGCTTCTTAAAGTTGATTAATTTTTCATAATGCCTCATTTATTTCTGTTCTGATTCTTTTTATTTTAAATGTTAAGAAGATCATAACATCTGTTGGAGGACTGCTGGCTGCAGGTGGATGTAAGACGCTCCAGTTATGATGGAGTAAAATAAAAACACCTGGATAATTAGCTGCTAGGAATTCATACATGTCCACCTCTTGTATCACACCCTCAATATAGATCACCAACAGAGGCCGATGTGTATTCTCATCACACACTGTGGCGGTGACGGAGGATCCATATGAATAGGATTCGTTGTAATTTTATGGCGGAGTCACATTTCAAAGCTGGCTCACTCCCAGTTGCCATGGCAACAGTCTAACAGTGTTGGGGTTGGATGAATGGCTGGGTCGGCGGACAGACTGATGCAGGAACACTGATCCGTGCTGCAAATGCTATTTAATTCCCCCTCATTGAAATAAAATAAGTTATTTTAAAAACCTTCTCATTTAACATTTAAGCAGCATGTACACATTTTTATAAATGATTAAATAATTGTGTAATAGAGAAAAAGTGTATATTAAATGAGCATTGTGTGAGATTTAGGGGGATTTTCATGGCGTATAGTGGTGAGGATTGTAGATTGCAACCGGCTGAAACCTCCTTCCCCCAGTGTTCATTGTACGAGGTTTTTTAACAGGAGTTGAATTATTCGCAGAGGTCTCTTCCTCTTCAAAAAATACACACCATTTGATTAAAACTTGTAAAAACAATGAATAAAGCAATTTCACGTTACAAATCAATGTTTCTCCAAAGCTGATCTGCACGTCAGAGACGCGCCATTAGCCTAGGACCTGGTAATGTGTGCTCACATTTTTTCTTTGATAAGTTAAGATCCAGACATTCAGGAGGTTTTTAACGGGAGCCAAATATTCTCAGAGCTCTCTATCTCGCCAAAACAAACGGACCCAGTGATTTAAACCATTAAAAACAATGAATAAAGCAGTGTCACTTTAAACAAAACAACTGTGCTTTTCTCACACCGCTCGTCCCGAAGAGGCCGCTAACTCTGCTGGCAGACACAAAAAAAAGAGTCAGTGTTTGGTTTGTCTGTTCTGGCCTACTGTGGAACATGGCAGTGCAACATATTGATCTCTGTAGACGAGGATACGCTCCCTATCTAAAAAAAAAAACACCTTATTCCAAGGTAACAGAACACAAGATTCATCTTTTCAGGTGATTTACACTAAAGAAAACATACTTATTATAATATATTCCATTTTTTCCATATGTTTCCCTAAATCCTACACACTAGACTTTTAATATATATGAAAGTCTGTAAGGCAAAAATATTTAACAGGGAAAAAAACTACCATAACGATTGATGAAGCAATATCCTGTTAAACTGCTGCACAGTCATGATGTCACGACGCCCTGCACATATTTTCTTGTTTTGGCTGATAGCGTTGCTAGTGTGTTAGCAGCCAGATGGCCTGTGTGCATCTACAGCTGACTCACAGTAACTGGTAGCGGAGGCTTTGCTCTTCACTACAGGCTGTTAATCGTGCTATTCTCAGCAGCGGTCAGGCGTTTCTCCCTCTCCCCTGATATATGGCGTTTAGCAGTATGGCAGCAAGATGATTAAATCTCGTGTTGCAGAAATGTTGCACAGAGAAAGAGATTGCCTGTGTGCAGCCGAGCCGACGCTGGATGTGATTGAGTCGTCCTTGTGATTAGAACGCGGCCTCCCCCTCCTCTCCTCTCGTCTCGCCACTGGTTGTGGCTTGTAACCATGGCGACGGCTGGTCTTGTTACCTGCTTAGAAGGGGGAAGGAGGAGAGCTCGTGACTTCGAAGCTTGGGTTACTAGCCACGACGGATGGATGGAGATCGCGTGGGGGGAAGGGGGGGTGGACTTCACACAAAGACCATACTGTTCTCTGCACATCCATTCACTGCTCCAGCAGCCAGAGAGGGAAACAAGATCAATAGCATGAAGTCGTTGATTAGAGTAACTCAATATTACGACTTCCAGAGATGCTTTTAGAGCAGCCATATCTCTGTCTATCCCCAGTATTCGCAGACACAAAGATTGCCAAGCTCCACACACCATGAATAAACTCCTAAACATAGGATTGACTTCATCGCTCCCAACGGGAATCCTAGTGACACATATTTACCTTAGCAGCATGCTGCAATCACATAAGCCCTTTATAAACAGAGATCACACTATAGGACTACGAAGTCCTATCTTTATGACTCATTTGCATGTTTGCACAAGTTTGAAGGCAAGACCACTCGATCTGATTGCACTTTTTAAGGCTCATGTATATTCCCTTCATGTACAAAAATAGACAAGTCTGTTTCAAACATAGTTAATGTGACTCTCCCCAAACCTCCATGAGTCTTTTGTGATGGAATATATACAACCTATAGATGGTGCTACGGGTCGAGTCAAAAGTTTCACACAACAACAAACAAGGTGACAGTGGAGGAGGTCGTAATATTGCACCCTTAAAAAGAGCCAGCGCTGTAGTTGACAGAGGTCTGTGAGGTCATTATACACATCCTGATATGTGGACGGAGGACTCGTTTAACTATTATCACTACGCGTTTTTATTTATTACACATTTGTTTAGTTCCGCTGTTATATAAATTTCTTTTTCGTCTCCTACCGTCATATCACGCTTCACCTACACCGCCCCCATAATTTCTGATGGTACTGCCCTGTTTCATCCATATCTGTAAGCTCTCAGACAATGTATGTAAATGCAGGTGAAATGAAAGGACAGATTTTATATCCGTATGTAATGTTGGGCTTAAATTATACAGAACGGCTAGGCAGCACAACAGCGTAATATTTCTGCCTTTAACAGGCTGTGTAAAAGTGCATATAGTTTAGCTTGAAAGGGAGCAACAGGGTTTAATGTGCTCTTACTAGAGATCTGAAGCAGGTTTCATTAATTGCAGAAATTACTACGTGTCACGGCCGTCAAGCAATGCATCTTTGAATTGCTTTGGCGTAAGTTTTCTCTCATTAGGCTCACTAATTTGTCACTCATCTTTTTGTGGCTCCACAGTACATACCTCACCCCGTCTAGTCTGACTTCAAGGCCCCCTCCAGTCTTTATTTACACACTGACTTATTACAGAGTGGCCGCTTTACACAGAGAAGTAATTAATTTTTGACCAATGATGTGCCAGTTGCTTGACAACAGCAATTACATCTTAATGAGTGAAAAGCTTAATGTCAAATGATTGAGATGCAGCTGGATTGGTGCTTAATAGCTTTTAAGCCTTTAGAAAAGCCAACAGTGACAACAGGCGCAAGCTTAAATACACATTTTCATCTTTAAACATTATGGTGTACGGTGTGATTTATGTCGGGGCGCTGAAGTCTGGGCTCAGTGAGTTATGGGTTTTATAAATGATTTAAGAGCAATATTTAAAACCTGGAGCGGAGCAGACACAGATCTTTAAAGAGACAGTTTTCTGAGCTTTTCAAACACGTCTGTGAGACGGTGAGATGCTCACCTTTGTGTTTTGTGTGTGGTTTACTTTCAGCAGAGCGAGGTGAAGTCAACACAGAAACTGTACATTCACTCAGCGCCGAGCAGCTGCGCAAATGGCCTCAGGTTTCCCCCTAAAAGCAGGCCAACGCATTCCAGAGACGCATCAATGGGATTTGTTGTTATGATGGAGCGAGGCTGGCAGTGGCCAGATTTGGAAGGACTGTTGCCATAGAGACCACTTGAAGGGCCAAAAGCAGCTGTAGACAGTCAGCTGATGCCCTTTGGGTAAATCCTTTCAAACATGATTTGCTTACTTCTTTATTTATTTATTTCGCTCTCAGCTCAGAGAAAGCCCCTCACGACACACACATCGCCTCCGCCATTTTGTATCCTGTGAGGGAAAGTAGGTTGAGAGCTGCAGTATCACACGCTCTTTTATTTGAACTAAAGTCACACATCACAATGTGAAATTCTGGCTCTCATAAATGTGATGCATCACAATGCAGCTGCAACAATTTGCTGATTAATCAATTAATCAAGTCTCTAAACAGAAACTGTTCTCATAAGAAATTAATCACTTTTCAAGCAAAGATTTGCTGGTTTCAGCATCCTAAATGTGAATATTTTTTTCTGTTTATCTCTTGGTTATATCAATGTAAAGGTCCAGTGTGTAGGATTTAGAAGCATCTATTGTCAGACATGGCAAATAATATTCAGAGCTGTGTTTTCATTAGTTGCTTATCACCTAAAAAAGTTTTTTTTTACCTTAGAACAGCGACTCCTGTCCTGCATGTTTTAGATCTCTCCCTGCTGCAGCACAGATGAATTAAATGATCAGCTCGTTATCAAGCAGCTTCAGGAGTTCATTACGAGCTGATCATCTGAATCAGCTGTGTCGCAGAGAGCCAAATCATGCAGGACAAGCGGCACTCGAGAAGAGGTTTGGGAAATGCTCTTGTTTCTACAGTAGCCCTGACTGGACAAATCAAACACTGGTTCTAGATAAAGCCATGTGCGTTTTTGCATCGGCCACCATAGTTCTCCTACACACTCGGCACACAGGAGAAGTTCCAGTTCTGCAACCCCACCGCTAGATGCCGCTAAATCTAACACAAAAGACCTTTAAATAACTTCACATTTAATATGTTAGAATCCTATCCAGTATCCTTAAGTCGTGGATGTATAAAGAGACCTGGATATAGCATTTGAGGCAGGGCCTTATTCAGTCCTCAGTGGCGCAAAAAAGCCAAAAAGGCTTTTGAGATTTAGTGTTCAGATTATTAAAATATTTATCAAATGAATATACAAACAACTCTGTCAAATGTGCTCAACTTCACACACTGCAGACTGCCGTGAGCCAATCACGTTAATTCAATCGAGAGAGGCTTGTGGTGATTGGCTGTGAGCAAAACCATGCAAATGTTGTTGTTTTTTTTCTAGATCTGGGTACAAAAAAGGTCAAATGTAGGTATTATTTTATGAGAGATGTTTCGATACCACTTGGCACTGGGTTATTTTGGTCAATACCTTAAAGATATCGAGTGTTGAATATCCAGCTTTGGTCACAGGAAAAACAGTAAATTTGAAGAAGTCACCTTGAGCCGTTTTCACCATTTTCTCAATTTTTATAGAAATTATATTCAGTTGAGGAAATAACTAACCGCTGCAGCCCTACATCCCTGCTCTTCTTGCTTCTGGAACAAGAGGCCCTCTTGTTGTCAAGCCCACTTCCTTGTGTTAGGCTCCATTTTAATGTATTCAGCATGTTGCCATGTGTGTCACATGTTGCATGTTATACGTGTCGTCTCCGTCCAACAGGCCCAAAGTCTGTGTGTGAACGGCGGTGAATTGGACCTGCTTGAACAGATAATGCCGGCCAGCACGTCAAAGAGGACAATGGGATCTTTTCTGGTCCGGAAGAGAGTGTGTAACACTATCTTCGGCTTAAATGGAGCGAGACAAAGAGTCAGGGGATCGTCGTGTATCACCAGTGCCACTGTCCTGCAGGAGACAACAGTGGGTGTGTGTGTGTGTGTGCTCAGTCTCCAGTTGCTGTTTTGTGCAAGTCATGAATTATAATCCTGCACCATGTGATCTGGCCTCGCCTTTTATGAGTGAATATCATGCTGCAAGACTGATGATATGCAGCCGTGTAACACAGTTTCACGTCAGCTGATTGTGTTAAACACAGTGTTGAAATCTCGCCGAGCTTGTTTGAGCGTCAGGGAGTTGACTCTCGTGATCCTCATTTGCTTACAGCTGGTGGAGCTCAGGTCAGAAACATACATCATCTGCCATCACTGTTTACTCTTCAAACAGCCCGGGAGACAGGTGTGTCTGTGTGTAACTATAGTTTTGAGTTATCATAGTTTGAAATGACTTAATAAAAGTTTCATGCAAATTTCTAACATATTATTTAAAAATTCACACACAGAACTTGACGATCACTCTATAGCCCGAGAGTGACATTTTAAAGGTTTGACATTTCAACCTGCAGTGAAAGGTTCAGAGGTGGGTGTGTGTGTGTTTGTGTGGCGTTTGTTTACAGTGCAACTAATCCGGCTCGCCTTACCTCGCTCTACCAGTAATCGTGGGAAAGAATGCAGCTCCTCTACTGTACTTGTTTTTCTTTGTGTCGGAGGTGTGGCCGGGTCATAATGCGGAGCGCTGCCACCGATTCTCATGACAGTCATGCCTGTGCAGGTGTCACCTTTCCAGATCATCGTGTTGATACTGTACTGGGGGAAAGACTCCAAACAAACTGGAGCTGGAGTGACCTCATTCGCCTCGGGAGGTTCACAGTGAACAGCCGTGGTTTCACTTTACACTCATCATTGTGCTCTGAAACCATAATTAGTGTGAAAGATGATTCAGATGGAGCTGGTCCAGCTTGCCTTGCGGTAATAGAAATGATTAGGATCTCAATGCTAAAACCTTATTCGAAGAAATGATTCAATGATGTAGATCATCACTCTGTGACCAACATGCAGCATTTAGTGCATAATGTTGGTGATATTGATCCTGTTTGGATCTGCAGCACTTTCACATCCATTTCCTGCATTTTAATTGCTGCATTCATAAACATTGCACATATGTTATGTTACCACTGTTTGGTTTGCAATTTGACCAGGTCCTTTACGCTATTTTATTTTCCACTGCAGACAGTACTCAGTGATGGCGGGATACTCAGCTGAACACCATTGCATCGCTGCATGAAACTTACTCGACATAATTTTCAACGTGACCATTTTTTTGGGCTGCCATTTTTAAAATCTTGAATCAGAAGTGACAGATTTAAACCGCATATCCCTTGTTGCCCAAGTGGCGATACTTTCTGACCAATCAGTGATCTGCAGTGTTTTAACTCCACCTTCTAGTATTGGCTCAGCTCTCTTGGAACCGAGCACGATGGTCAGAGCAGCAGCCATTTTTATTTTTACCTTTGCCATCACAAATGTAGGGGGCTAGCTTCTGAAACTCACAGAGGTGAGGTTTTGCAGTAATAACCAAGCTGACAGTAGAGTTAGATCACCAAATAAGCAAGTTACTTTCAAAATATCACAACAACTGCTATTTCCCTGTTTCTCTCATTGTTAATAAATGCATGTTTTTAAAAACTATAGACTGTATAATTACTGGACGTAGCTAGCGTGACGCCACCCATTGGTTTGTTGACTGTTGTTTTGAAGCTTCGAGCTTGGCCTTTCAACCATCACCATCTTGGTTTTTTGGAGCCAGGATTGACCATATTTGGGCAAGACGATAGATCTGTTGAGGAGCAAGGGGTGGATCTGACTTACAAACTGTAGTGACTTTGCCCGTAAATATGTGTAACTTTGGGCCCCAATAAAATGTAAATGGATTGGTTATATAAAAATGTAACCCCCATACAGTTGTAAATTTTGAAATTAGCATGTTTTGCGCCAGGCTGTAAATATGTTTATTTCTGCTGTAAAGTTGGGCATTTTAATATGTTAGTGGGGACTGACTCAGATTTGGAGCCAGCCTCAAGTGGCCATTTGATGGACTGCTGTTTTTTCACACTTCCACACTGGCTTCATTTTTCAGCCTTAGAAGTTGGAACAGTGGAATAACTAACTTAGTAACTAGTAAGACTAACTAAGATGGTAAGTTTTATTTTGTTTCTGTCGAGTTTAAATGAAGTATGATTTACGCTGAGTTTACATGGCAGATAACCTGAAGTTAGTAAGTTCTGTGAAGTTCAAAACTTGTATTAATGTAAGGTTGCATTTTTCTGTTTAATGAAGAAAACAGGTGGAAGAAAAGTCCAAAACCTAGTGAGTGTGACACTTTAGGGCCCCAGTAATGTGTTGTCATCATAACAACTAACATCTAACAACTAACAAGCATTGCTTTTTTTTTTTACTCATCAAATGGACGTGCAAACAGTTCAGCACCCACATCACCCATCATATTTTTATGAATGGTACAAAAAAATAAAAGGGCCCATCCAAAACTGTTGCTTATTGAAAGCCAATAAAGAGCTGAATTTAATAAATCCGTACAGTACCTTGCAGTTGAAACACGGCAATAGAACTAATAGTTGAAGTCCATGTAAGTAGCTTGACCCTAAAATTCAAATATGCACAAGTGCTTTCGCAACTTCACTTCTCCTCTGCACACATCAGCAAAAAGCCCCAGAAGGGTAAATGCTGACCACTTGGCAGAGGTTTGGTAGAGCTCCACCACATTTGGGCCCATTTAAAGCAATGTTTCCCAGCCGTCAGCAGCTGCTTTCCATCTAGTGGCATTTTCCTTGTCTACCCCCCTAGCTAGCCTCCTCCACCACCACCACCACCAACCCCTCTTTCTTCACGTCAAACTTGGCAGGCAAGTTTACACTCTGATTTTCAAAGCCGCCCTGTTCTCTGTCAAATGTTGCGTGGCAACATCAAACGCTCTGCCGGACAGAGCCTTCCTGGGATTCCAGCGTGGTGGGCGGATAATTGGAGGCAGGCCTCAGCGGATCTGGCAGATGTGTGATGAGTTTTTACTGGAGCGTTGTTTTTTTTTTTTTTTTTTTTTTCGGAGTGGTGTGTATGTGTGCGTGGGGCGGGGTGAGAGACGGGTTTTAGAGGGAAAACATAAGGGCTTTCTTTGTTGTCGTCCCCTTCACCCTCTCTAAAGCTGGCCACAGGGGCGTCTTATTGGCCCAGTGGCCAAGTGAGGGCTGAGTGTGGCTGTAAACATTGCATACAGACACGATATCTGAACCCAGCATGTGGAATTTGATGTCTTAGGTCTGACTCACAAAGCCTTTAAGCCTCCAAACATTTCCACATGTCCTGTCCTTCTTTTTCTCTCTTTCACTTTTCTTCTGCAAGCTGCTTTTTTTTCTCTGACTTTTGCAAGAAACACCCAGATAATTACTGGGCACTCTTGTCTGGGGGTTGACCGCAAGTTTGGATGAAGGTCACTGCAGTTGCTGTCAAACATATAGTGATTACAAAGACGCTCAGGAATTCCCCCTCTTTTCCCTCCGCCCGCTCACCCCACTGTAAAAGCAGGAATGCTAGACTTGGATTCTTAGTTTTCATGTCCATCCATCATTGAGCAAGCATAACAGGGACCCAGACCAGCTCCTCCCAAGCCAAGGGTGGGCTTCCACTGAAAGTGCAAGAGGCCAGGGCTCAGTGGAGGGCTGCGGAGAGGAAAGAGAGGATGGGGGGGTAGTTGGGCTCGGGAAATTGTTAGACAGAGAGGGAAATGGAAAAAAAAAAAGACATGCAGACAGAGTTCCAAGAAAAAAAAGAATGAAACACAGCCCTCCCATGTTTTTGTTCAGTCCCTTGGGCTCATGCAGACAGTATTAAGTTAAATTTTTTTCTTTTTACACAGGAAGGCGGTGCAGATGTTCCTGAGAGCAGGCCTGCGGTTTCCCTGTTTTCCTTTTGCGAGTCTGTTCCCGGCTCTCCAGCGTTGCCAAGGCGCTCCCTTACTCGGTGCTGGCGTTTTTGTTTTTCCTGAGAGTGGGGCTCCAACAGGAGGGTCATCTCCAGGCCAGCTCCAAATGAGAAATAGTTGGCCGGCTGCCCTGGCGGCCGCTCAAATCCGCCCTTTTGAAAAGATTACTGTGCTGCTGCTGCCGCCGCCTCCTGTGGGGCATGCCAGATCTGCTGAGGGGAGGGGGGGGGGGCGGCGGGGGGCCACATTTCATTCGACCTCTTTCAGAAAGTTTTTCTCATTACTTTTCTTCTCCCTCTCCTCCTCAAATGTTTCAATTTGTGCTGCACAGAACAGGACGTGGACTGTTCCCAAATAAAACCTGACAGGGTTTTTCCACCCAGCCAAGAGCGGTGTGACACAGTCCAGTTCTGCCGCCTCCCTCCCCTGGTTGTCTTTTGGCCGCTTGTTTTTGTTTCTTAGGGACTAGTGATGAATGATCGATTGATAGCGTTAAGGCCCACTGTGGGACTGCCGCAGGGCTATCTCTGCTAAGCTGCTTTGCCTGATAGGCTGCTGACTGTGGAGACTCCAAAGCCGGAGCAATAAAAGTTGATTTGTGGGGGCATTGTGAGAAGCCCCAGACACTTAAGAGAGGTGTGCATGTCTCCTCTGGCCTGTCACAATCAATACTACCCCACCACCGCTGGGCCTCTCTGTCTCCACCGTGTTTACTCTTAAATAATGCATCACACTCTCGCACAAATACCTTCCATTCACACTAGGGATGGAGACCATTAGCCGTGGCCATGTGGTACAATGAAATACAGCCTCTGCATCCTCTTTCTTTTTAGACGACCAGCAGATAGAGCATTTTCCTTCTCTTGAGTGCTTCTGCGAGGCATCATTTTAGTGCTGCCTGACCTAATTTAACAACCTCAACATCCAATCTTTTCAGGCTCTGATTACACACCCGCCTAGTTCCAGCTCGGATTAACCTCTGAGAAGAACTCTATAACAATTAGTGGAACAATGAAGATAAAAGGCCTTGCCTGAGCTAGGTTGTCTGAACCTGACATATTTTTCCCCTCTTAACTCCGTGCCCTGAGGGGGACGCATACTTCCATGTTGTGTTTATGAAAACGGTTACCACAGTATATAAAATGGTATGTTAACAAGGCGTCAAGCAAAAGCAAACACTTCTCTGCTATTATATATGACTGTTTATGATTCTCCAAGCGATCATGTTTCTGGAGACTTTGATAAATGCTGAGTAATTACATCACTGCTCCGCTATAAGAATGTTGGAGCCTCCCCAGGGATCATTAACTGCTGACGGATCTGGAGTGATGAAGCCTTGGTGGGTGGTCCTTATCTGAAACAGTCAGGAAACAGGGCCAGACCCATAAACACCCCACAGAGGAAGCACCCGTGTATAGAGACCACACCCTGCGTTGCTGTAAACCTTGAATGTGCCCAGAATTTTAGAAAAAAAACTGGCTTAAAACTCGGTCCAAATCTCCGACTCTCACAGCCCTTTTGGGAGCAGCCGAGGGAGAGAAAACAACCCAGCTTGGTTTAATTTGCAAGACTGGTCTGTTCCAGTAAACATCACCGTGCACCCAGGCAGAGTCAGAGCGTTGCTATCAGTGTGTCTGCTCGGCGCTGACACTATAAGAATAGCAGTGTGTGTTCCTGAGTCACATCATCTGCTTAGCAACACGCACGCTGGGGAGAGCAGGACAGAGCGATGTGATTGGGGGAGACCAGGACCCTCAGGACACAGAGCGCTAATTGCAAAGCTGTTTTTCTCCTCCATTTTTAACAGATGCAATACGCCAGCCACAGAAAAGGGGTTGCATAACAGGATTTTACAGCAGATCCCCCTCCTCCTCAGTGGCTCTCCCTCCATTTCCATCCTTTTATGCACCCCCCCCCCCCCTCTTCATAGCAACTCCATCTCTTCCTTCCCATCCTCTCGTAACAGCTGGAGCTGAGCCAGATGGTTCTGATGCTATTTTAAAGATTACAAACAGACAAAGACTGTAAGATTTAGAGGTTATTTTGTGTTTTTTTGCAGTTGGTATTTAAAATACATGCTCATATGTGTGTATTTGAGACACAAAAGAAAAATCCTTTGTTAATTGGTTCGGAGGCAGTGCTGTTGACCTGTCTTGGATCTTTGGCAGTCGTGACAAAGAGCTCAATGTGGCCAGCCTTTGTGCTGCAGAGCTGGAAGAGCGGTTTCCATATTGGGACAATATGCGCCGTGACCTCTGACCCTGCTCAGAGGCGGCGGCTAGAGAGCACTCAGAGATTCGCTACCCAGAAACACAAAGCATTCCAGGCTCACACACATCCACAAATAAGAGAAAGAGAAAAACACGTTGGCACAAGTAGACGACGCACACATGCACACCAACTGTTACTTTTTCCTTCATCGACCCTCCGGGCCAAAAATTACACATGCAAGCATTTTGCTGTCTGACGGGGGCAGGGCAGACTTGGCTGGGGGAGCTGAGAATATTTGCAACACATACACACACACAGACTGATGATCTCACTCTGTAACATGAAGTATTTGTTGCCACAGGGGCCGACAGAGTGTGTGCATCAGCATGAGGGGGTGGGATTTGTTGTGCTTTGTGGGAGATGGGAGTGGGAATTCGACATAGCTGTTGTATGACTTTGTGTTCAGTACAGTTTCCACATCGGTCCCAGAGAAAACAAAGAAGAATTACGCAATGCAAATGTTACTCAACCCTGATTACAGTGTTTCATGTGAACACCAGGAAAAGGTTGTACTGTGCACCAGGGCGTGTTCAAGGAATACACAAAATAAAAACGACATCTGCTATTGCACAAAAATCTGCTTTTCTCAATCTCATTGACTCAGACTCAACAGTTTTGGACTTTCACTCTGCGTGTTTATGTATGAAAGTGCATGCCCCCCCCCCCCCAGAGGAACACACTCTTATGCATGTTGCATGTTTAGCTGACTACATCTGCCATCCACAATAACCCTGGGAGTGATGTCCAATGTGCTGAGTATGTTCTGATGTTTGTGTGCTTGGTTAGCGAGGGTGAGGGGAGGATAGTCCAGAAATAGAAATGTTTCATGAAAACATCAGAATGGAGAATCATTTCACTGTAAAGGGTAGTTTCATAATCGCCCTGGAGGAACCGAGGCTTGTCTGTTCCATTTGAGCTCCCTTTTTGCCCTAATTCACTTCTGCAACTCGAATGTATTTAACCCAATGTCAGCTCTGACTACCCTCGCTCCCTTATCTCAGCCTTTACTCCTGTCAGGTCATGTTTGTTACGAAAGAGTTGAGTGTTTTTCTTTCTTTGTCTGGGGAAGTGCTGTTAACATCACAGCTATGATGATGACTGAGTTACTGTATGTGAGGCAGCACTCATTTTCCCTGTGAATGCCGGTCAGGAGAGGGGAGCGCAGCCATGAGTAAACAAGGTGTGGCTCTGATGAGATGATTTTCAGAGGAAACTCATTCCCCTGACCAATCAGTCTGTGAGTCATTCTGTTTTTGAGGATTCTCCCAGAATATGTGTGTGTGGCACTGACAGCAGCTCAGTCCCAGAGCCTTCCCTGGCAGCATGCTTTGAAATAGACTTGTCAGGGCTCAGGGCACAGCACAGAATGTTTATGTAAGTGGTCAAAAAATAGGCGGCACATTTTGTCATGTTAAACATTAGTCATGAGTTCACCAACTGTCCTAGCACAGCATCAAGGGACTATTCAGTGTGGCCACAGCTTTTCTTAAGAGCCATGCTTGCAGCTCTGTGAGGCTGTATATATCTGGTATTGAGCTAAAGGCTGATTTCAGCATGCTACCTACTCACAACGACAATGCTAAGATGCTGATATTTAGTAGGTATAACATATACCATGTTTATCATCTTAGTTCAACATGTTAGCATGCAAACATTTACTAATTAGCACTAAACACAATATACTAGTGATGCGCATCCTTGGATTTTTTTTAAAACTGCACCCCCGTCCATTATAAGAGGCAATCCACCCCGCCCGACGGGTAAGCATATGCATTAATTAATGAGCCTTGATGTAGTGTAACATGACGTAATGGAAGTGCATATTTAATGGATTGAGCATGGACAAAGAGATGCTTGCTTGTTGTTAGGAAATTGTGCTAGGTCTACACATTTTCAGATGGAAAAAGGCAAATTTCCCCAAACATAACCAATAAGATTTTCATATGTTGGATTTCAATAGATTTTTTGCGCTGATGATGAAGTTGCTTGCTATGCATGTTTGAGAGAGAGAGAAAGGAAGACAGAGAGGGGAAGAGAAGGTGGAAGGTGGGCTATTGCACATTGTTTCTAATAAACTACTCAGAGCCCTGCTTTGTTGATTAATGACTAACCCACCCTAATCACCACCTGATGATGCAGAAGTGAAAACTTCAATGAACCATAAAGCTATTATAATTTATTCTGATGGAGACATGAATTTCAGTACCAAATTCCATAGTAATCCATCCAAAAAGAGACATCACACAAAACCACAAAAGTCAATCTCTTGGTGGCACTAAATGAAGTTTCAGCCGTTCATCAAAGCCAGAGGGATTCATCCTCTGGGGATAACAAATGTCTGTACCAAATTTCAAGGCAACGCATCCAATAGTTGTCGAGATATTTCAGTCTGGACGGAAGTGGTGGACAAAGCCAGCCACTAACAAACAAAAACTGCCATCATTAAGGCTTGTACTCATGAAACCAGGAAAATGTCTACGCTGCAATGTTGCAACACCAGCACAAGCCTGCCATTTCATACATGATGTCCCATACGACTTACTAAACATTATGCTGCATACCGTGGCAAGTCGAGCACAAAATTGAATCACATATTTTATAACATGAATGAACAGCAGCTTCTGACGAACGCAGCATTTCACTTGCCGCTTTATTATTGCAGAGCCAGCCAATAAACCTCACAGGGGTGTCTCTGCTGACCTAACATAATGCCCCTTTCATCATATACATATATTGAATATGTAAACTGTCCCATGCCTACCATCCTCAGCATCTTCCATAATGTGAAAGCCATACACAGTTTATCACTAGGATGTCCTCACTTGCATAAAGAGAGACGGTTACAATGACACAGATACAAGGCCTAATATAGAGGCACTGTCTGTGATGTTAAGCATTTATATGCGCTGTTGAGCCCATGTTTTCTTACCCAATCTAGCTGGCTAAAGCGAAGCTAACCCTCGCAGAAGACTTAGTTCCTTAAATTTAACCTCAATACCAACTTCAATAAAAGGAGAGGCCTTAAATGGCAAATCTAAACCCGTCTCCCCTCACCATTTGCCCACACAACCTGCTAACCCAGCCCGGCTCCAGCCTGCACACATGGATCAATGCGAATCTAGATCAATAGGCTTATTAGAGCTGTAGTTGAGTGGTGAACAAAGCCGATTAGCTCAGTCTCCACAGCATGTCCCCTCAGGTTGAAGAGAAACATAGAAAAGGTCACCAGTCACAAGGTCACTGTGTCCTGCCGAGCTGCTGGTCGTACACACGGAGGCAGCTCTCAGCACATATGATTAATAGAATTAGACTCTGGGAAACATTGATCAGCACTCTCTTTGCTTGCTCTGATCCATGCAGAACTCCCATTCATTTTTAATCATGTTTAGCTCCATTTTGGAACAATGTTAAAGGTCCCATGTTGTAAAAATCAGATTTACATATCTTTTTTATTATAAAGCAGATATCGGTGCTATATAAATGCTGTGAAAGTATCAAAACACTCAATCCACAGACAAATTCACACAGTCTGTAAACAGAAACTGTGACTTTAAATGAGCTGTCAGTACTTTTGTGAAGTTGTGATGTCACAAGTACACTATATAAAGGTTAAAAGTGCAGCTAAAAGGCCGTTACAGTCATTTCGTGGATGCAGTGACAGTGCAAAGATGCCAAGAGCACAGATGTGAAAGGCTTGGAAATACTGCACAGTCATAGCAAACAGGGCTTTTCTGGGAGGGGGGTCTTAAAGAGACGTGCTAAAATAGAGCATTTGAGAGACTGTGAAAAATAATGTATTTTTTTAAATTAAAGCATGTAAACATGTTCTCATAGAAACCCAAAATAAAAGTATGAACCTGAAAATGAGCACACTATGGGATATTTAATGTATAAAGGAACTACTCTTACTCCTGTATTTGGGGTTATAAAGATGTGTCTGGTCGAAAAAAAGGTTAACAACACATTTCTTCAAACATTTGCTGCTAGTGTTTTAAAGGTCAATGAGTGCAATAAGCCTTCCCGGGACTATTTCTGTGGATGCCCAAGGCTCAGCAGTGAGGTGCTAGCTGATGGCGAGTCTATGACACTCAAAGGAGGCAATGTTCTCCAGTTAAAGGACATGACATGAATGGAGTCACAGCCAGGCTAGTTTTTGTTACCTTTTTAACCAAGAACATGTCTGAAAAGCTGCCAAAAGACACTCAGGACTTTGTGAGTTCGCCTCTATAGGTCGCATAAGAGGGAAAGCATACACAGAAGGAATGAATGAGATGTATTCATGCCTTGAGGGTAATTTTGTAATCGTGGGTACCTGGGGCCTTATAAATCTTTTCAATTAGCAACTTATAGGCTTTCAATGACTAACATGACCATTCAGTGGCATGTACATTGGATTACGTAAAAGCTAATGTACCTTCATTAGAGTTTTGATAGGATTGGGTCAGGTATGGCGTAAATGCTGAATAAATAGTTTGTAAGGTGGTAAAAGGACAAGATAAACACTGTGGGTTTCATGTACAAACAGAGATGACTGTGTTTGATTGTAAAAATAACTTTCCCGAGACCTTCCTGTGTGTGACCACCATCCTCAGCCTGAAGATGAATGGGCTGCTCTTTCTCCTTTTCCACAGAGATATTGGCCTTGTGTTTTGATCCCCGCCTTGTGAATGGAAAGCTCTCTACACTATACTCTGTATCCTGAAACCCATTACTAATGGGGGGAGTAGGACTGTCTTGGTCGGCACTGACACCCCCCCCCCCCCCCCCCCACCCCTACCCCTCGTACAAGGGCCACCTTTGACTGGAAGGCCTGTAATGAGTTGGAGGAGGGGGCTGATTTGAGGCTGGGGAATATCTGATGACTAAGAGGCTGCGAACGCCACTGTATGGGACTGTGTGATTAATGAGTGCAGCATCATCACAGACTGGCCTTCACCCAACACTCTGTGGTCATCACCCCCACTCCTGTTTGTATGCTACAGTGAGGAGCTAAAGCTGCATTTATATCAAAAGCTTTCGATTTTGTACCTTTGGAACTAAAAGTAAGACCTACAACCAGGTACCTAGACCCTACATCTGTTTGGAGTTTTTCACTGCAGACAGTACTTTTATATGTGAGTGGGGTTGTTGTCACTTGCTGCTCCATCCAGCAGCACTTGCTATATTTCCTTGTCCACTGGTGATACAAAGTGAAATCTGCACTCTGTTTATTGTCCGCACAACCGGGCCGAAGACTGGAGCAAGAGAGTCTTTCAGTGGTATATTTGTGCATTGACTCCTTGTCAGGGAAGAGCAGGGGTGTAGTGCTGCCCAAGCAGGAAACTCCGACACAGTTTTTTTTCCAAGTAAGGATTGGAAAATATGCACGTACTCTGATCGCAGTTAACATACATTACTAAAAGTGTTTGTCATCAAAGAGTGACAATGAAGACAGATGGAGTGGTCAAAGTTGTCGTGTTGATTACAAGTAAACATTCTACCTTAAAAGTTACCGGCAGTCTGCCCAGTGAGTTAAATTATATTTTCTGGAGGTCGACAGATTATCGGCCTGGCCAGTTAACGGGGCCGATACTTTCATAGAGTTTTGCCGATTATCTGTATCTGTGTTTCATTTTAATGAACTTAAAAACCATTATTGGTTGATCCCTAATATTTTCTCAGTCTAAAGCTGCTGCTAGAGGCAGCGAACTAAATTACTGTATAAAAAACTGAGCACAAAGTGTTGTTTCTCTACTGACAAATCAACAGACTGCACTGGATCTAGCTCCACCTTTTAGTACAGGATCTGTGTGCTAATTTATTCCAAGCAGAGCGATTATGACAAAAAGGGACAATTTCAAAGGTATTAAAGGTACCATCCACAATTTTTTACAATGGCAATAAAGAATATGTACCGAACTGAAACAAACTGAACTGCTGGTGGAAGCGCCCCATAAGGTTAATCTAAAAAACGTAAACATATTGATTCTTTGCCTCCATCGAAGCAAACTTGCATGTCATTTGGGTAGTTTTTGTAAAGTCAGTGAGGTGTGCTGTAGTCTGCGAATATTGATCTGGAGCCTTATGTCTTGTGTGCTGGCTCAGGGTATATTTGCAGCTGCTGTTACTGGAAATGGATCCCCGGAGCGATCTGGATTCAGCTGATCCAATTAAACGCTGTGAATAATTGATCTGACAGTGAAACTGAGCCCCGTCACATGGGAGCGGTGACATCATCATTTAAGGGTTGAAACCGTACTCCTGTGCAGCTGGACTGCCCCGGGTCGTTTGTTCCACAATCAGTCCACTGTATCTGATTACCGCCTGTGAAGGACACAAAGCAGACCATGAGGACAGAAGGGGAGGTTACGCTGGCATTATCACTCTCAGCAAGACTGTACAAAGACAACAGACTCACTGATAGCCGGGAACTGGAAACTCATGAGATTGTCACATGTTGCAGTCTGCAAACCTGAGACCACTAAGCTGAGAGAAATGGAGTTCATGTGGTTACAATGCTGAAGTTACTTTCTAGTATAAGAGAAAACAAATCTTTCCTTTGTTTCCCTTTCTCACACTCCTTCTTGCCTCTCCTTTCGCATTGCGTGCTACAAAGGCCATTCCTAAACAAGACCTCCATGTGAACCAGATGGACTCTCCGTGGGTCGATTATCTTCCTGGCCATGAAATAAGGTGCAAATAGGAGCCATCTTTGACCCTGGCCTTGGAGGAAGCTTAGATTGTAATATCTAATGAAACCCCTCCCGAGAGGTCTGCTCCTGCCACTCGCCACCTTTTCATCTAGATCAGCACCACAAATGAGAAAAGGAGGCTGTTGAACATCCAACATCTTGTCTAAATTAGACTCGAACCCTTGGGCAGGAGCAGGGGGAGGTCTGCTCTCCACATCTCCCCTTGGTTTCTCACGGAGAGAGGAAAGGGTGTGGGGTCCTACTTACAGCTGACGCTCATGCTGCAAACATTTTGCTGGGTTGGCACTTCTGATCTGGTCATGATGAGCTCATGGGCCTGATGAAATCACCCAGAGAGTTTCTCCCCACGTGGCCACACAGTCATCGTGCATCACAGCGTAATGTCCGGGTTTGTGAAGTGGCGTTATTGCTGTCTGCCTGTGGAAAGTCGAGAGACTCATCAACCGAGCCTGATTCAGACAAAGGCATGACTAGTGTGTCCGCAGCAGATGTTTTGTTGATGGTTCCAAACTTCTTCATTTGCTTTCTCTCTCTAGCTGAACAGGAAAATCCCTTTCTACTCTCATGGGCGTTAAGTATGCAATAGACTATCCTGATAATCACACTGTATTGTTTTTTTGTTTCACTTCACTCACTCAGCCTGACAATGCGTTCAGGAAAATGAAGCCAAGACAGAAAAGCCAAAAACTGTAGTTCAATCCCCATAGACACCAATAGAAAATGGCTAACTTGACAGGAGAAATTAACATGTTCACAGCGTGGTACAAAAAATGGCTTAGGTTTAAGTTTAAAAAGGACTTAGTGTTACATATAATTAATGGTGCACATTGTATGAAAGCAACAACCATAACTAAAGCTACTGAATAAATGCTGCAGTAGTGGTTAAATTTTCATATAACTCACATTTAATAAAGACTTACAGTTACGCATAATTGAGGTTGTGGCCAAGTTGGATTCACCTCTTGCTTCTTAACAGCTCCAACTTCTCAGCCAAATGTTGTCACCTCTGGCTTCAAAAATCCAAAATGGTGACTACTGAAATGCCAAACTCGAGGCTCCGAAACAGGATGTTACCTAATGTTACCATTAGGTAACATCACAGTATCTACAGCCTTGTATTAATGCAGTCTATGAAGACTTTGCATCTCATTGGTTTTAAACATGAACAGACAGAAATGTAGGAATGTTGATTTGTAATTACTTGCTGAAACAGTTTTTGCGAGAACTGTTTTTTTGGTCGCAGAGCACTTATTTGCTGTGTCCCTGTTCTAGTGCCTCTAGTGTTCCCTTGAAACCTGAAGGTTAGCAAGATTAGAGTTAAATCACAGTCTTTCAGTGTTGTTATATTAGTCTTGTTTAGTATTAAACGAGCTAGATACATTGGGTTAATTTGTGCAAGGCTAGCTGTTTGCACTGCTGCTAATCTTTGGATTAAGACTAAAATGCCTGTAGTCTCCAGGCCCAAGCCCATGCTTAACCCAAACCTGCCAACTTCTTTGGTGCGGGGTGGGTTTGGTCATAAAGTGACAAAGCAGAGTTCTGAGTACATTATATATAAGTTACAGAAACATTGTGTAGTAATACTTACTTTACTTACTTTATCCTTACTTTCTTCCTGCATTTGTACTTTTTAAAACAAAAATCATGTTCTATATTGTGATATTTACTGGAAATTAAATGCAATATACTGTAGCCAATAGGAAGTAGGCTAGGTTGTTGTTAGTGATGGTCTTTACTAGAAACTGTAAGCTCCATTTTGCGGGATTGTGGTTTGCAAGTTTGCAGTTTGGGTTCTAGTCATTGATTTATGCATGTGTTTACAGGCTGGGTTGGTGCAGGTTTAAAAATAACCCTGACCTGCATATCACTAATAGGGGGAAATTCCCTCGAATATAAACTAAACTACAGCATTTTTGCAACTGATAAGTATTTTGAAGTTGAGCAAAGCTGAGTTGAGTTAATGCTAGCCTACAGTAGTGGTTAACTGTTGGGTTCGTCTGGGTTGTCACCTCTTAGATATTAACTGACTAACGGTCTCAAGTGAAGATAAACTCAATTTCACTATGTTTCTCTATTCCCCCTGTTGAGAAGGTTGGCAAAAACAAACATGGCCTTGCCCACACATTTCTCCATGAATTGAGTCATTGGACCCTCATACTGGCAATGAGGGGACCCTGTCAGTTAATTAGACGAGGGTGGTGACGGCTCCATCCATCACCTTACGTTTTCTTTCACTCTGAGACGAGTCCAGTTGGAACATTTCCCTCATCCGTCAAACCAGAGAACATTTCCAACTGCAGAGACCACCAATGGGTGGAGGAGCTGGAATGAAATCTTTCGAGCAACACACTGACATGAGCTCGACCTCCCAGGAAAGGTCACGCGGTGTTACCATGGCAACAGAGAACACCACTGGTATGTTAAAAAGGTAGCCAGGAGGGATGCGGGGGGGGCGTCTAAACTGAATCCATGGCTGCGTGGGTGGGTGCGGATGCATGTTGAATATTAAAATATTCTCTCTAAATGAAGTCGGAGTAGCCGTGCCTCCATTCATTACACCACTCTGATGTTCCATAACCATTAACATCTGTTAAAGCCCAATACGCACCACAACACATCCAGCTCTCTGGACAAGGAGGGTATTTTTAGACATGTACTCATTAGTGCTGAGAGATCATTTGTAATGAAGGACGGGAGGGGAGAAGGAGGCCAGTAACACAGTGAAATATGGTATCCATATTCAAATACCTGAGGAGGGAGTGGGCTTAACGGGTAGTGAAGAGAGTGGAGGTGAGATGTGAGGGGCAGGCCAATCAAAGATTTTGAAGAGAGCCATGCAATAAAATCGTCAGGGCAAGGTCACGGAAATTATGCAGCACGTTATGCATTTATCTAAACGCCCCTATCTTCCGTCTCTAAAACAAAGACATCATATGTAACCTCTAACTAATTACATATGCTGTTAAAACTTCTATGTTCCCTGGAACTGGATCAGACCTATTGTTCTCGCTGGGATCAACATTCCTCCAGTAATTCAGCTGTAATTCAGATGAGCTTGTCAGCTCTATTAGCAGAGCGGCTATCATTCAGGATCACACATGGTATCGATTAATGGGCTCTCCTCATTGTGAAGCATTCAATTATTCCACTCTGAATTGATATATGTCCTGCAGTCAACATGTACCATATTTCCTGTTTTGGTCATACAATGCTGGTATTGAATTGTGGGAGTGTTATCTGTTTTTCTGTAATGGGATTCAGTTTTAATTTGCTGCAGGAGGAAAAGAGCCGCACAATCTGTCTCTTTCTGCAGGTAGAGGTTAGATTGGATAAGAATATAGTGCCATTGTCTTACAAAGTGAGAACACAAACATAAATAGGGTGGTAGACAGCACTGCCACTTCCCTCCTCCTTTAGCTTTACAGTGGGATGTAGCCTGATACAACAGTGCCCCCTAGAGGACAACTGGAACTAGTCAGAGTATAAGTGAACTAGGAGCCACCAGGGGCAAATCCAGGTGTTTTTACAGACTGAAAATTATTCTGAATATAATGTTAATGTAATGTAATTACTATGGGGTGCTTAATTGAACATTTGTCTAATTACCAGATGTTGCACTGAAAGTTAAATGTGCCAGGGTGACATATAACGAACCCCCCCCCAAAAAAGCACAAAAGAATAGCAAAAGCCATGCAGTCCAAATATGCTTTTGCGTGCCCCCTGCAGTGTCCCGCCAGGCTGGCGCTGTCACTGGCAAAACAGGAAAAACACAATGGAGTGATGGAGGGTCTCATTTGCCAGAGCGGCCTTTGCTGCCACACAATTAGCAGCAGAACAGTGGGCACACCAAATATCCAAGTGCCACTCCACAGGGAGGCCAACTTGGTCTGTGGCTCCAAATGGAGATGGCCAATTTGGCGGGTGACTTCACTGGCACGTGATACCGGGTATTGTCCTCCCAGGCAGCTGCCAGATGGGAAAGAAACATGCCCAGGTGCTGAGAGGAGCAGTCACTGACGGAGTGATAATATCATAACATCAATATTAATATTTATTCATGATTGGAAATGAAAACGTATGATGAAATCTGGTTCCTTCACTGGTTTGGTGCTGTGGACTTTGTCAGCTCATATGTCATCACAGAATGCCTTTTGTCTTTGTAAAAGTATGTTTCATTCTGTTCTGATAGTTTTGTATGTGTAGGTCCAGTTTCTCACAATTAGGGTTCCTGCAGTTGCTTAAAAAGTCCTAAATCAACTTTTTAAAAGCAAAAATGTTAAGAAATGGCAAGTCAGATTTTATCAGTTGTTTTCCTCTGATGTTGCATTGAAAAACCTCAAAATAACTGGTAATATCTATTTGTTTAAATAATTTACCGATTGCCACTACCATTAATGTCACACAGATCAGGATAGCAGAACCCACAAACCTCATTTTTTGGTCCCAGCTGGGACGCTCGAAGCAGAGATCCACCGTCTGCTTGCTAGCTGTCACTGCACTCTGGACGACATGGGGAAGCGCAAACTCAATAAAAATGAGCTAACAAGGTTTTTCGTCAGGCTGAAAGTGATACAATATGAGTCTTTGTGTATTTTATCCAAAAAGTTTTTTCAAACTCGACATAATGGAAGTCAAGGCAGTGGAACTTCACAACCAGAGAGAGAAAATCAAAATTGCCAAGAAAACTCACCAAAAAAGTCCTGTTTTCTGTTATAAAACAATCAGCAGCCCACTCTCAATTCTAATTCATCAAATACAGCTGCTTTGTCAGTGATTTGGGTGTTAGATACCAACGCACTGAGTCACCTTTCCCACGTCAATAGAGCCATTTCTATAACAATGTAATGCGTTCGTATGTGTAGCTACACTAGTGACTTATGTCACATGACATGACATTACGTTTATAAGAACTGTATGTATTTTAAGCCAATGTATTATGTTTTTTTTTAACCTAGCCATAGACCTTTGTTGCTTAAACTTAAGGAATTAAATGAAAAAACAAAGTATTTGAACTACATAGTTTATTTAGAAAAAGACTGCATGCATGTAATGAGCAGAAATAAGTGTCAGCTGGGACTCCACTAATGTCCGGAGGGTTACTTTTGAAATTTAATAAGATACAGATTACTGGTTACCCTGGTAAAAATGTAACAAGTTATGTAACTATTTTAATTACTTCAACTTCAGTAATGTAACTCATTGCATTTGATTACTTTTGGATAACTTTTCAGAAATATGTTTGAGTCAGGCAGTAAAGCTGAAAAGACCTTAAAGCATTAGTGCACAAATGTTGCGCTCATGTTTGTCTCAACGGCTTTGCTGACCTGCGTTACCCAAAAATATGCCAAAAGAAGGCATCCCTGCATGGCAAAAAGATGTAAAGCAACAGAATGAATGTTTTATTTTGAAAAGACTTTCTTTCATATGTAACCCCTTTGTTATCGCCAACATTTTGATTAGTAAGTGTAATTTAATTCCGTACCTTTTCTCAGTAACTGTAACTAATTACAAACTGGTTACATTTATTTTGTAATTGAATACATGTAACTAGTTACTCTCCAGCACTGGACGCCACCTAGCCTGTCACATTTTGTCGTTTTAGTCCAGTGACAAAGATGCAGTATTTGACGAGTTGCAATGAAAACTGGTTGGTAATTGACGTCAGTTCATGTTCTTTTTTTATTCAGTTTTGGTTATATTAAAATTGGTCTTGTATTACATTTCGAGTAGTGTTAAAAAAGTCTTAAATCCAACTTGCCCTAAACTCTAGGAACCCTGGTTACAATAAATAGGCATGAATATACAAACATGAAGGATATGGTACGGTATAGAGATAAAAAAGAGCTTGAGTTTTTGCCTTTGAACAGAGCTAAGACAGCTGAATTAGCTATGAACTAGTGTTTCCATTGGATCCTACAACATTTTAAATGAAGTAAAACAGAAAAAAGAGCAGAAATCAGTAAAAGGCTTCAGTGCACAGCTCTCTAAAGGAGAGAAGCATCAGTTTTCCACCGCCTCAGCCACCTACTGTACATCTGCCACCCACGTCTCAAGAGCCTTGAGATTTTATCATGTACAGAGCTGTCATAAAGAGGATGCTGAGCTAAAAGAAGGTACCGAGGCAAGTCCTTGAAATATTATAAAGAAATGGACGCGATGTTAGAAATCAATAGGCCACCACTGATTACATCATCTCCCATCCATGAGAGCACGCATTTGCCACTCATGTTGCTGCATGTCCTTCGCTTGAGATAATGTACAGCATGATAAAAGCTCTTAGGGGCGGCATTATCTATAATGCTCTCTGCAGCATGACACGCCTGTAATGACAGAGCACAGCATGCGCTCATAGAGGGAAAAAAACAGTTGATAGTGCTTATAGACCTCAATAGAAAGGGAAAAAAATGCAGACGACAGGATGGCAAGGGTGATTCAGACGGCAGGGTGTTGATTTCTGAGAAAGTGGCTCAGGAGGCCTGAAGTATGAAGACAGATGGCCACATGGTGCAGCGATTCCCCTATGAGGCTTCACACACAACAAGAAATCCATTTATGAGATGGCTCTCTGAGTGTAATGCCACTAATTTGGGTCTGATGAAGAACACAGGAGACGACTGCCAGCGACGGCGACTTTCAACCATCCCTAAAAGGATTTTTGAGAACCCAGATGTGCAGCGCATTGAATTTGATTCAGCTGTGTTTATCCCTACAGGGGCTTTTAAAAGGACATCTTATCAGGTTATATTTGCTATATAGAGAGTTTTATATGCACAACAAAAATATAACAGTCCAGTTACATACTTAAATATTTATTTTCTGCTTCTTTTCACTTTTACTCCACTACATTTCAGAGGCACATATTATAGGCATTTTTATCCCACATATACTTGATAACTTTAGTCACCAGGCATATTATTAATACAATAACACACAAATAAATGATGATGTATCATTATAGCCAAAGATAAGCCTTTATTGATCCAAACAGTAAATATAAAATGGTGAGCTGCAACATGAAAGTGATGTATGCATTAATGCATCAATAATTATAATCCAAATATATCTTATACATTTTAATGACAAGGGACATTTTGCATAGGAGTCCTTTTACTTTCGGAACTTGAATATATATATATATAAATATTTCGTTTTTTATATATGAAAAATATCTTCCTCACAATGAGGATGAAAACGTGTAATCCGGTTTCTTATCAGGCTGCCCGTTTGTTAACTGCTGACACTCTGAATTTTGCCTTACAAAGGATCCACTGACTTTGACTGGTATTGATTTTTTGGAGTTACCAGACAGAACAGGCTTCTTTCCAATGAGGATCAATACTGGTGTCTAGGACAGCATCTTCTGTGAACGGAGCTGTGATCCACCCAAGCCTGTGTAATGAATTCATTATACTGTGTTTCAAGTCATGCTAGTAGCATGGCTCAATGTTTGCCGGTCTCTTGACCTCTTTGGTCCAGACTGGAATATCTCAACAACAAGGACATGAATTGCCATGAAATGTTGCACAGACATTTGTGGTCCCCAGAAGGGGAATTATAGTAACTTTGGTGATCGTCTGATTCTACCTGAGCGCCACCAGCAGGTTGAGTTAAATTATTAATGACTGGATTGCTGGGAAATTTACGTCACACATTCATGTTTCCCTCGGGATAACGTATCATCACTGTAGCTGGAGTGTTTGTATGATATTCAACAAATTAGTGCCCTTCAAATTATGTTAGACCCTTAACATTAAGTTCAGTAATTAGCGTAAAGTTACAGTCTCCAGGAAGAAAGTCCTGTATTTTGTGACCCGTTCACTACCAAAACCTGCCACCTAACTGGATTGCCTGGGACCACTTCCTTCTTGACTCCTGTCAGCATGTTGGTCATGTGATTGCAGCCAAAATACATTGGTTAACATGAATTTCATGCTATGTGGTATATGTACGAATTTTGGTGGATTACTTATAAGAAAATGACATAAACAGTGCAAGAAAACAGCCTGGTGCTTCTGTGTTCATAAGAAAATCTATCCTAAGATAGTAAAAAATTTGACTATGTAGCATTATCATGTTAGCATTTTATGCCTTTATTTGATTGGCTCTCTGCTGCATGTCTCTGCCCCCTTTCAAGCTACATCTTTCCAGAGTTGGAATCAAACTTGCGGCTGCTGCAGCAAAGACGCAGCCTTTTTATTTGTGGAGCCCGCTCTACCAAGTGAGCTGATTGGCAGCCCTGCGTTGTCATTTCTAAGCATGTTTGACATTACAATTACAAGTACATCATAATGATGTGTTTTAGTCTGCAGTTTCTGGCAAACTGTCTTAGTGTTGTGTATTTGTACTGTATTGCGTTGTACTTTGTACTTTTTTATGTAGTTTAAAATGTAAATTTAAAAAAAGCATGCATATATTAGCATTAGCTCAAGTACAGCCATAAAAAGCAGCTAGGCTGGCTGTAGTCTCTTAGCCAAAAACACAAGCAGTTTTGAAGTGCAGTTTGCTGCAATAGTTTCATTTTACTGTGTCTGGGAGGCGCGTTCATGTGTTTTCAGGTGGAAATAAATTCTTTGTAACATAGGTCAGTACGTCAGAGGAGTCACAGGACTCTGTTTACTGATTGGCTGTGGGTATTCTCAGGTATTTACTGCTGAAAGTTAAATAATCCCCAACGTTTAGTTTAGTTGCATTTTGCCAAAGAATCAAACATTTGCACTTTGGAGTGCCCCCTGCAGCTTTCCATAGTCATTGTGTGTTAGCTTGCCGCAGGCCACGCTTCACCACTGCATGGTGTGTTTCCAGTTTAAGACTGTTTCACCTTAAACAAACAGTTAGCTTATATTATTCAGAAAGATGCACACGGCAGAGGGATTAACTTTATTTGTGAAAGATCCAAACAGCAAAAAGAGGAAAACATGGTTAAGTATGAACTGAAAGATGAAAATAGCTGGCGATTCCGCCTCCTCATAATCCCATCTATTGTGGGGGGCTTTTTAATTCATGGACTATATACTTAGCATGTTTAAGCAAGACTTGATTTGCTGCTCTCACCGGTCACAGAATGTTTTCTTGCAAGATCCCCTCCAAGAAAAGGAGAATCCAGATAAAAAGATCAACTTGTATTAAAATATATTTTAAATTCGTCCTTGCAACGTACAACCTGAAGTGACCTTTCACTTAAATGCGAACAAACCCACTCAGGCAGAAAAGAGGTTTAACAGCTCTCCAACACAAGACAGGCGGGCTGATTGCAGAGAGGGAGGCAGAGTGTGTCTGCTTTTAGAGGCTGTGTTGGCTCGAGTGAAGCCAAACTGGACACAAATCATCTGGAGCACCATCCAGAGGGGTGGGCGTGTGGGTGGGTGGGGAGGCAGAGCAGATAAAACGAATCCTAAAAAGCTCCTGGCAGCTGAATAAAACAGCCCCAAAGGCTGTCTGTCATGGCGTGGTGTTCAAGCGTTGGCCCCCTCTTTCTGTTTCTGGCTTTGTTCATGTCCTGGTTTCACGGCGCTTTCATCTCCCTCCCTGCTTCTCCCATAGGTGCCTGCGTAATTACTACTGACACAAAGAGGAAGAGGCAAACGCAAATCCACAAACATTACAAAAGTAATTCATTCCTGTCGATTCACTCTATCATTCAATTCATCTGCCAGTTTGATGAGCTTGCCTTTTCTGCCTTATTTCTCTGCAACCTTGTTAAAGATAAAAGAGTGCTTTGGGCTCAGTTAATCACCACTGCCATCACACTACCCAAATTTACTGTCACTTAGCATTTAAATTATGCAATGAAGTCACCTTGCTTGATACTGCATGTGCTGAATATTTTAATTTCTAGACTATAAACACTTCAGTATAAAGCCTTTAATAGCACTGGGAGCATGAATCCTATCTCATAGCTTCAGTCTGCAGGTGCAGGTGCAAAAGTAGATGCCTCCTTCTGAGTCATTTAAAAGCAAATAAAATTGTTACTTCACAGTCTTTTAGAGGACTGCCTGTTGCCTAGTACCTACCACGGTTATGATGTATTTATGACAGCAATGAGGAGGATGTTCAGATGTCTCTGTCCTTGATTTGGAAGTCGCTGTAAACAACATTAGCGTCGGCGGTTGCAGTGGGTTCATATATTGTAACCTTCAGCTCTAAAACTCGTCACAGATAAAGACAGAAACTCTGAGCAGTTTATATTTCTTCACAAAGCACCGTTGTACCCGTTTAAGTGCAACATTTTTTTTCTTTTTTCTTCTTTCCATATTCCATAAACCCACACTAACATCATGATTGCATCACCTCACACATGTCTTTCCTGTGGGCATGAAATCGGCACAACAGCTGGGCTGTCAGAAGGTGTCATTCCTGCAAAAGAAAACAGGAGAATAACTGGCTGCAGGAGTTTTCAGAAGATCTTCCTGACACACTGCCGCCTCCCCTGCTGCTCCGTTATGAACTGCTGAACTCCAGATGGGCCTGACTTCTTGACTTATTAAAGATTTACCTGGTGAGTCTGCCGTTGTGCCCTTGACCTTTAAGGCTGCGAGGCGTGGCAGCGACTGCACAAAGACAGTGAGCAGTTTGGGGATTCGAGGGGGCAGGAAGTTGACAAACGACTTTTCTGGCTTTCCCAGTTGACAGCGTTGGCAGGCTGTCAACAGGGAGAATGCAATATCATTTGTAGTAAATTACCAGCCTACACAAAGTGACACAAGGCAGCGTAAGTCAAGTTGTTCTGACAGCTCCTTCAGCTGCCACGCAGAGCACGCATCTGCCAAGAAAAGTGCACACAAACTCAGACACGTACCACGCTTTTACCCACATGTGCCAATAAGACTAACAAAACAAAACACACACACCAACTCAGTAAGATCCATTCTTATATAAACTCCACCTTCAAAAATCCATTGATGCAAGAAAATAGAAGATATTTTTTGCAGAAACACACTTCAGGTGAAATTTGACAGAATATGTTTTCATGCAATAATAGGTGTGGAACTTAAAGTTATAAGTAGGGTTTTATGTCGTATTTATCCATAGTGTATTACCTTCAGTAGATGGTAGTTGGCATGTTCCCAGTTTGGAGAAGCAGAAAGGTGTACCACCACAGATGCTAAGCAGTGCACTGATGTGTAAGGGGGCAGCAGCAAAAAGTATTTTAGCCACCTAAAAAAATCATGTTTATGGTAGGTTATATTAAGAGTATTTAACGCCTTATCTTGCCATCAGACAATCCTCTCCAACAAGGAACTGAACCTGTTATCTATGCTCTCTTCAAAGCCACCAGACTCACTGACAAAAATGGTTATATTATCTCTCAGGACACAGGAGTTGCTGGTCGACTGCTGCCTCAATCAGTATATTTAGGTTAGTTTATGACTTTGGTGTTTTAAAGTGTGCTGAGAGATAAAATGACTATTTTTGTCAATGGAGTCTTGTGAAAAATAGAGCGATACAATGGCTTTGTTTCCCTGTCAGAAAGGGCTGTCTGATGGCAAGGTAAAGCGTTGAAAATATTGTAAATAAAGAGTGCACTTCAACTGATATTGTTGCTAAAATGTGTTTTGCTGCTGTTCCCGTCCACAGCAGTACTTTGCTCTGCTTCCATGTCAGTGCTCCTGCCTACATCTCCAAACAGCGGGCATGCCAACCACTATTTACTATACATAATACACTGGCTATGGATATGTAGCGTAAAAACAACCCCACTTCTTAAAATCCGAACTATCCGTTTAACTGAGAATGTCTTTACTGCATTTTATCATATGCCAGCTCACGGTATTATTCTTGAAGGTTTGAATGTTTCATTTTATTTCTTGCATTAAATGCTGCATTACATTAGAGATAAATTTAGTACTAGAGTAAACAGTAGAGAGAAATTTGTTTACATCAGTTAGATTGACAAGACAAATCGGGACAGGAGTGTGAGAAGAAAAGGCAGAGAGGCAGCCACTGCCACAATCTATCCAGCAGTGACAAACAACAACAGCTAACCAAAGACACCCTGTGATGTGATAATATTATTTCTTCTATCTGAGAGGCCTACTCTCAGGAGACGCCAGGGTGGTATTTTTGAGGAGTAAATATACGAAATGAGAATGACAATTTTAATATATGAAGGAATATTTGACAGATGTGGAGCAAAGTTTGCCAAATGTGTTGTCTCTGATTTACAGTACATTTAATGTAGACCAGTTGGGAGTTCTCACATGAAATGAGTTTTATGTAACCAGAGTACGAGAGCTTGGGGGAGGATGTGCTGTAGGTGTGAAGAGGATCTGATCTCCGCTGACTGGAGCTGAATCAGGCGGATGTGTGTGTGAACACAAGGTGTTTTTCTTTAAAATGGAAGCTCAGACACACAGCTCCAGCCTGATTGTAATAGCTTGAAAGGAAAAGTGACAGCATATCTTTTTGTCCTATATTTAATATACTCTCTTGGGGGAAGAAAAATACTGCAAATATATCTGGTGAAATATTCTCCTGTAGTTTAACGTGACATAGTCTGTGAGGAGCATAATGTGAAATAAATTAAACATTTTCTGTTGACTGTCATAATAATGTGTATTTTAGAGTAAATTTTAACTTTCTTTGCAAAGAAAAAATATCTGGGGTAAATGTAAATTTGTCATCAGCTAGATTTCATGAGTCCCAGTCCCACAACACACCGACCCCTCAGAAGAGACACCAGATATAAAAATTATATATTTTTTTTCTCTTTAATTGTAAAACGTAAATTCCCAAACCTTCTGAAACACCCAAATTGCTAGAAAATTTGTAGACGATATGACTTCAGTGTCCCCGGAGGTAGCTGTGTCTTTGTTCAATATATTGTAAGGATTGTAAGGAGCATTACTACAGCAGCAAACTATTATTTGCTTTGTAAAGATAGAGTAATGGTGTCCTGAGCAGAGAATAGAGTCGTACTTCTCCTGTGAGTGTTGTAATCCAGCCTTCTCGAGTCCCGTGTTTGTATCCCACTTGCTAGCTAATTACCACTGCTTTGCAGTGAGCAAATGTTCATTGTCAAAATGCCCACCCTCCGGTTTCCCCTCTTGTAACAATGTTATCGCAGCACTGTTGGACTTGTTAGCACTGTTTACTGAGTTAGCATCGATAGCTGCTAGCTACCAGCTCAGCCACCTCCATGTTGAGAGCCGTGTGTAGACAATTCTGCCCCAGAATCAGAAATATACTCTGAAGTTGCATAGAGCACCTTTAAACGACCACAGCGGGGACTTTGTGTGTTTTAGGGCCCTGACACACCAAGCCAACAGTCGGGAGTTGGTCTCTGTGGGGCCGTTGATGAGCATCTGTCACCCTAGTTTTGGCAGCCGCACCATTGGAAGCAATCAGCCTTTGCCTTTGCCTTTTTTTTTTTTGCCTGACTCAGCCTGTTGAATTAGTGTTGGGGCCCATCGACGAGAGAGATCACTGATTGGCTGTTCAGCTTAGTGCACAAGTGGAAAAAACGGAAGTGAGGAAAGCCAACAAACAGCTATTAGGTTAAGGTTTTTTTTTTTTTTTTTTTTTTTTTTTTTGGTCATTGAGCTCTTTTGCAGAAATGGTTTGTTATCGCTTGTGTTATTGTTCGCTAGCGCTGGTTTATAATCGCGCTCATAAAGTAGCATCTTATATTGGACCTGTCTGTCTTCCAGTTTCCATTTTGGAGTGAAAACTGCTGCCACCTGCTGGTATGGAGAGTTATTTCATCTCATGCAGGCACAGATATTAGAGTTTGGTGTAGTCTTTGCCATTTGTGTTCAAGTGCAGCTTTTTGACTAAGACAGGCAACGTGTTTTTTTGGTCACCTCTTGTTCTTTGATGTAGGTTTGGTGTTCCTCGGCCTTTAACCAGTTCACTAGAACCCATGAATCTATTCCACAAAATGTTCAGTGTAAGGGTCTAAGGATAGAGGGCGTCTCACTGTGCAGTGTGTTTAACAGTGTTTACATTCAAAGAGCAGAATCAAAATTCAAGAGTGAACCAAAACAGTAAAGCAGAAACAGTGAGCTGAAATGAGATCTGAAACTGTGATGCAGTCATTGCAGTACATTGGTTAAAACATGCAAAATCACTGGTATGGCCCTTTAAAAAAAATGGCAGTGGTCCTTAAGTGGAGTGGACAGTGGCAGGATGTGGTTCTGGAGAGGTGGAAAGTCCAAAGTAAAAGCCAAGTGGGACCTCGGGCAAGGCACAGCATGAAGTCATGCTCCAGTTAACTCCAGTTCACCAGAGGTTAAGTGGGCTATAACTTAACAACAGAAACTTCTGAAATATATGTACATGCAGGGAAGATGTCAACACTATCTGACAACTCACGTGTATCCTCAACTGTCATTTTGATTTTGATGTCTGCTGCTGGGCGATAGTTTTGTCTTTGCAGCAAGGCTGATTCCTAAAACACACAGAGCAGAACAAACTCTGCTTGCTGCTTCTGCAATGAGGCTACGCACAGAGTAATCGTTTGCTCACACCCCTGGGACTTTGGGGAGACACTCCGCTGCTGTGCTCCTGACTGGTGAGTCCATTTTACCCCCGGCTACATGGTCCAGGCCACTGACTAGAGCGCTGCTTCAGTGCCCACACTGCTCTCAGAGGAAGTGACCTCAATACATCCAATAACCCTGCTCGCACAAGCGCGACAGCTGTGGAAGATTGGAAACATACCAGGTTTCTTATCTTAGATACAGCTAAAATGAGAGAGTCCATTGTTTTGGTGGTGTAAATGTCAAGGGAAGAATGATTCAAAGTTTTCTCATCCAGTTGATATCTAAATGACATCTTCAGATAAAAAAGGAAAATTCTGATGGCACTTTTTGGCAGTTATCAAGGAAGCAAAATAACATTTAATCATGATAAATTAAATCTTGTCTATCACATAAATTAACCACAGAAGTGGGCACACTTGATTCATCTTGGGCATAAAATAAAATACCGGTATTGTGGCTCTATATGCTGGCTAGAACTAAAGAAGAGGATTTTTTTCTATTTTCATCCCACTGGCTTAAAGCGCCATTAATCAAAATGAGCCAAATGATTATGTGTGATGTAAAATGTCAGCTAAAATATCAGCTTTTACTGTTGTGGTATTTAGTTGTATTTAACAAACTGTTTGCCTTTAGATGAGCTGAAGATAAAAAAAGAGTGAAGAAATACTGATATGTTTTATATGGTTTGCACATTGGGAGAGAATATATTTTAAATGAAGATATTGCAAAACCTTTAATTGCCAAATATTTTTCTGAGAAAACATTTTTTTAAATATATTTTTTGTTATTTTAAATGAAAGTCTTTAACCATTTAGCATTGTTTTGGTTTAGTGTGTAGTGGATGTAGTGGCATCTAGTGGTGAGGTTGCAGATTGCAACCAACTGAAACTTCTCCCATGTGCCAAGCTTGTAGGAGAACAAAAAGATCTGCATTTCAAGACATTAAAAACTAAGCACTGGACAAAAGATCAAACAGGAGACGGATAAAGAGTCCCAACACTAGTACCCAAGGTGATGTTTCACTCTGACGAGGGCCGTGAAGCAAAGTCTAGTGTGTGGATTGCCGTTCTTATCCTGGATTTACAAACTGTTCATTGCAGTAGCTCTTTTCTCCTCATATCTGCTGTCACCACCAGATTATTACAGTGAGTTGGTGAGAAATGGACTGATAAAACAGAAATTAACCAGGTTATTCAATCTACATGAGGGCCGTTGATCCGCCTATGGCTTCAATCCACAGACACTAAACAAATTTTAGCTTTGCAGTGCGGTGATTGTTGAGTGAACACACAGAGCAGCAGGAGCTGATTTGTGCTGATTATCGGGGCCGATGGGACCGTGTGCACCACGGCCAGGTGATTGTGTGGGATCCTGCATTTGGCACTTGTTATTGTTGTTTTCCACAGAGATGCTAATCATCAAGCATGCGCCGGAGGCATGATTAAATGTCACACAGCTCCCTCGGTTTTGGCCCTCTCACTGTGAATAAACCTTTCTCACCCACAGGCTGAGGAGGCCTGGAGTCTGCAGCCACGCTCTTAGCAGCCTGAGCCACACAGAGTCACAGCTCCCCCTACAGGCCACACCACAAAAGACAACAACAACGTCTTGAGGTGGATTAGTGTGCAAACTCTTAAGTTAAGCGTTATCTCAAACTGAGCAGTTATACACATTAGTTTTGGATGATAATTTTGTAAAACTCTTTCATCATTTGTTTGAACAATTGCAATTTAAATGTTGAGTAACCGCAAAACACGTTTGTTTAGTCCTCATTATTATATTGGAGTTGCCTCTACTTCTCTAGTTTCACTTGCCGAAAGTGACATTTATCAAAACACAACAGAAACCTAACAGCAGTCTGAGTAAATGGAGGATTGTGACATTAATGATGAAACAAAGCACGACTGCCCTCATGTGGTGTATTTAAATATATATTATATGGACACAGGATCATAGGACAAATGTATCTGTAAATTTTTACTCACAGCAACACCTATCCTCACTCGGTGCAGCGCTCCCTGTATTTTGATCATTATCTGCACAGTATTCTAGTGAACACACTGTACGAACATATATATTGCTTCATTCTATTTGTGAACTTACTGTACTCTAAAATAAAGCTTGCGAATAATGTGAAAAACATACTTTATTTTGAAGTACGTTGCCTTTGCAGCACATAGCTTTTATTTTGAAGCACAGCTATTATGGGACCTACTTTTTATTATTTTTTTATACAAAAATAGGCATAAGGGACTGATCTTTATTTTTCAGGGGAGGAGGGTGGCTGGGATTTTTTTCCTCTCCCAAAGCGTCAAATATTTCCCTTAAACTCCCTGAGTGACTCAGAAAAAATGCATGAAGTCTTCAAGGACAGACAAAATTTATAGTTTCTCACTGTGATAAATGATGCCGAGGTCCGGGCTAAGCCCCTAATGTCCTCAAACCCCAGAAAAGCCCCTGCTTTTAACTAATTGCTCTTTATTCTTGCAATATGTTAAATTTTATTATTTTTCTGTTATTTACAGTTTGTGAAATGAAATTGAATATGTGGTAATTTCTCAAATGTGTGGACCTTGTACTAATGACCATGAAGAAATGTGGACCCAGTGGCTGGACCAGTTGGGAACCACTGTCTGAAAACTGAACAGACTGAATGCAAAAAGAAATAAGAACATTCAAAGTAATTAAATAAAAATAAAAAAAGTAAAAAAACATATCAGGTGAATAACATAAAACAAAAGTAGATGGTAGTGGGTATATATAGAGACTGGTTTTTTATTTGTAACAGTAGTGAGTAAATACTGCCATCTAGCGGTGGCGTCTGTATCGCATGCAGCGGGATCACAGCGCCTTCAGTGAGTAATTAGCCCTTTAATTAGCTGCAGGTGTGTGCGAGGAGACGCGGTTTCCAACTGATGAACTTTTCAATGTAAACCTTTGAGTTTAGTCGTGATTTTTTTTTTGAGTTTGCGGCTTGAAGTTTGATTTTGTGTCTGAACAATGTAAAGGCCTTTTTTGACGAACGTGTGTTTAAAAAGCACTGATTTATTTTGATTATTGAACGAGCCACCGGACCCCGAGACTGCCTCACAAAACTTAACAAGTCATCACAGCGTGGGTAAGCCAAAAATATCTCTCTTTTTTCTTTCTTTTTTCAGCTGGAAACAAATGTAGATGAGTATTTTGTGATGTTGTTAAAAGATTATGGTCCAAATCTTAACATTTTCATACAAAGTATTTAAATTCTACATATTGTTTTAGAAATATGCAGAGCTGCTGCACTCTGCTGGTTGAAACTCATGTCTTTCCCCACCTATTACCTTTGTATTTAATTTTGTTGAACATCTTTGAGTATGGTGAATCAAAGAAAGCATGTTGAAGTGAAATGTGGAGGGATGAGTAGTAGCTGGTTTTTATTTTGATGGTGTGATTGGCTGTAGTTCCTGTCACTGTGTGGTTTAAAGGTATTGATCTGTTGAAGGATTTTTTTTAGTGTTTTTAAACTCTGCTTTTGCAATTGAATTTTGCTGTTGGTTGATCTGGTGGCAGGTGACTTGTATAGTGGTAGCTTTTGTAAGTCGGGTATGAAAATTCCCGCAATACTTCATGTTCCATGTTTCAAGTGATCATTTTAACTTAAACTATTATCTTTTCCTGAACCATAACAAGGCATCTTTTTTCTAAATCTAACCAGCAACAGTGGTGGATGAAATACTTGAAAGTACAGTTACCTCATCAGAAAATGACTTTTTTAGAAGTTAAAGTCATCTAGTAGAAAATCACTTTAAGTCTTACAGTATCTGATATTTACTGTGCTGTTGTATAAAAAGTAGTTTTATTATATTAAATTAAAAGTATTGAACTGGAAAGTACAAGTAAATGTCGCTGATAATAATTAGCGGTCAGAATTTTGAGGATTATGAAATTTATTTCTTCCTTACATGCACACCACCTTAAAAATGGAGCATATAATTAAAGGTGAACAAGGCTGTTTGTTTTTTTTACACAAATAAAATGACTTAAAGAACAACATGTATTTTATTTAGGAAATATAATAGAGTAAAAGTCGAGATGCAGGAATAAAAAACTTAAACTTGCTTCCAAAAAAAACGTAACTTACTGTAACAAAGTGTCAAGGACAAGACGAGGCATTGACCTCAGTGTTGTGGTCACACATAAAACAGCGAATCAAGGCTATTTTGAAGTCGCTTCACTTTATTGTCTGGTTTAATTTTAACGACAAGCTCAAATTAAGACAAAATGGATGGTAAAATATAAAATCCATTTCGTTCTTGGCCTGATTCAAATGACACATGCATAATTTTCACAAAATTAGAGAAGTTGCATATAATTATTGCACAGGTAAACAGACTGCTTACATGTCAGTGGTAATATAAAATAGCTGGTGTGATTTTTTTTCTGTCTTTTGATAATCAGACTGTCCTGCTGCCACGGCGCACAATTTCGTCAGCGTTGAGTTTGCGAGAGCATTCCTCCAAGTCCATCTTTAGTTTACATGCTTCGGGTCGCTCTGCTGGCTTCTCACACAGCATTGGCCTTATTATGATGTACTGCAACATTTGAAAAAACAACAAAAACAACAAACTGTTGCAATGAGTAATTCAAAACAAACTACAGTATTGCTATAGTCAGCAGCATTTCCCACATTCATCGGGGAAATATTTTATTTTAAAGGAAGATTGCTTTATTCCCCAAATACTGTAACTTGCTCTGCTGGATATTTTTTTATTTTCAAAGGGTAATTTACAAGTACTCATGTGCTTGACAAAAGCCTTTTTCACATGGGAACAGTATTATGTGAGGACCTCAGGTAATTTGACAGAGGACGCAGAGGACTACTGTGAATTTAATCCCACACAACTACAGAAAGTAACAGTCGTGGTTAAGATTATTACATGCAATACACATACATTGGCTTTGTATGACAAATAAATGTAGTCTCCACAACTCCACATAATTTGATTTCCATCATTGAATATAATAATAACAACAATAATAACAATGATGACAATAATGCTAATATTATTTGTAATTAAAAAAATCAGACACATTTGAGTGACAAGATAATGTCAGGGCATGAAAACTTGTTTGCTGTATTATCCAGTTTCTTGGAGTAATGTAATTACTTATTGTTAGTGCATGTAAACATACTAATTCATATTGAAAGAACATTGACAAAATGTTGCAAAAATGATGTACCTCTTGGTAAAATCTGTATTGAAACTCTTGGGGAAATTTCTGTTTTCTGACGTCTTCCCAAACCTGAACTCATGCAGTGGTTAAAAGGAGAAAGGACATATAACTGATTAGTTGCATAATTATTCTCAGTGGACATGAATTAATAAGATATCTGATGGACATCCCTAGTACCTTGTACAAAAAATGAAACTTTCAAGTTATTATCTATTGATAATGATGCGCTAAGCACAAATTGGGATTTTGACTTAACGACTCACCGCTTGCCTTTCATGACCAGTGGAAATTCTCCAAAGAATTTCGAAGCATATCAGCCCCATAGCAAATATATCAACTTTTCGGTCATAATTCCTCTGGCGCTTCTGTTGTAAAACATGAACACAATATCGAACAAAAGGCATTAGACGTGCTATTGTCCCTCCTTAAATCACTATATATTATACATAACCAGTTCTGCTTATGAAGTCACTGTATGTAACTAATCAATAAAGATATTCTGATTTCTATAGATGCTTCTGTTTGTAGAAAAATCAGACACATCATATAATGCTACTATACCTATTGATATTAACCCATAAATAGGTTTAGTAGAGAACATCTCACTTGTTCAGGGGCCATGTAAGATGGGGTTCCTTTGTACACAGTTCTCTCCATCAGGTTCTCGGCATCATCATCATTCTCCTCAGTGACCAAACCAAAATCTCCGATTTTCACTTCTCCTTCTTGCCTGAACATGATGTTGGCAGGCTAACCATGAAAAAGAAGTGGACAAACATTTAGCTTCATAACTGATAAGATATTGTAAATGGCGATTTTATTCTCTTGGTCTCACCTTCAGGTCTCTGTGGATGAGCATCTTGGAGTGAATGTACTCCACTCCACTGAGAATTTTCTGAGCGATAGCTAGACCTTTTGCTCTTCTCTGGGAGTCTCGTCGAGATTTCGTCACATTCAGAATATTTTGCTCCTCTATCCACACTTTCAGTGTTTTGGTGTCACACAACTCCATCTGAATATAGAGGAACTTCACTGTGGAGTTACCATTGGAGGATCTAGAAAAGTAAGAAGAGACAAATAAAGAAATCATGCACCTCCAGTCCTCCAGTGAGACCTTTAATAGGAACATGTGACTCACGTTGAAGTGCTGCAGCTGTCGTCTGTTCTGTCCCACTGGTATTCTGTATCCTCCAACCAACACGAGAAGTATCGAACAATGTTGCAGTGATCGATGTCTGATAACGCCTTCGCCTCTCGTAGAGCTTTTCTGAACCAAAGAATAGCAATCATTTGAAACTTGCAACTTGTTTTGCACATCCATAATTTATACAGCATAATGTGGAATGCATTTAAAAGACCAGGAAACAGCATCCAATAATTGACTTACTCTTTACAGCGGACAATCTTTACAGCGTAATCCTTCCCCGTCAGTTTATGTTTTGCCTTGAAAACATGACCAAAGGCTCCTTTGCCGAGCTGCTCTATGGAGTCGAATTCTGATTTAAACCTGCTGCAACAAAAAAAAAGCAGATTTTTTTTTCATTGTATAACAACTGTTAGATCAAACAAACACACCACAGAAAAAACATGCCAAGCGATTCATTTTTTTAATTACCTCGAGAATACTGACTGATTTGACGTATTCTCACTGGGGCTGTTTCCTGTATTCAGTTTTACAGGACTCGTCACATCCTGAATGGACAAAATACACCATGATATAGAGCTTGCATTGTTGAAAAACGACTTAATCATTAAAACAATTCAACATGCTCACTATACCTCATTGCTGCTTTGAGAGGCATCCTGTGAATTTGGTAAAATTCTAACAAGACATGAAAAATGATGAGCAGCAATAATATTTTGTGACAGTGTTTTGTATGGTATTGTGCACTGTCGCTTTAGAGTGTGTCTCAGGGTGACCTACCTCCTTTTGAACTTCCTAATAGGATTTTGTTCCTTGTAATGAGAAGAAACATTCCAGTCATATTTTCGGGGACATCAAATTGTTTGGCATGTTACGGAGGTAAATTTACATTTAATGTATTTCTTAAAAAAGACCCACAATAAATTTTTGTTCTAAAACATCAGTCCCTGTGCGAAAACCAAACTCCCCCACTGATTTATAGAAACAAAACCCAAACATTTTTTGGAGATTTTATTTCCATGAATCAATGGCCAGGATCTCATAATAATAAATCCTCTTAGCAATTAATGTTTGGTGCCAGCCCTTCATAATCGCAGAAAAAGGACTTTCCGTTAGTACACATGGGACAAATATTACTAATGTCTCCATATTTGCTCAAAATACAGTTTATTAGGAGGATGTCAGTCTTAGTTTTGACTCCCATTCGAACCCATTCGCACACAGACACAAACCCGTTTTGGAAGCTTGACCAGTATCTGTTTTGACTATATACTGAGTATCAGAGGGTGGATATTTTTTCTGCCAGTATCATGCAGATACGGGATCGGAGAAGCAATAACAGACCTGATCCTTGGGAGGATTTGCTGAATTGGTGAAAATAGATGTTGCCGTGCTTTTTGATTGAGCATCACAGGACTCCCTTGAAGAATACCATGAGAGGCATTAGTAAAACATGTTGACATTTTTGACTCTTTCATCAGTCAGTCACTTACAGTGTAGTTGGTGTGGATGGTCTGGCTGGTGCACCATCATCAGACAGGGCTGAACAGGAGGGCATCTGACACACAGAGACAGTAGTCACTTCTGCATTATGTCATCTTTCATAGTCATTTTCAGTTGAGCTGGAGTTTACAGAATAAAACCTTGCTTTGTAAGTTTTATAGTAAGGATTCCCAAAAAGGCTAATATACCTCTAATGTACTTATCCCTGATCCTGTCACATGTCACTTTTACTGCACACCTTACCATTGTCACACTATACATATCCTACACCACTACTCTTGCATACTTCTTTGTTAATCCCGACTTCCTCATACAACACCACATCTTCTCTATAAGCAACCGGTCATATGTTTTCTCCAAATCCATGAAGACACAAAGCAAGTCCTTCTGACCTTCTTCATTAACATCTTTAAAGCAAATGTTGCTGTAGTGCTTTTTTCCTGGCATGAAACCATACTTCATCTCACTAATCATCACCTCTCCTTTTAATCTAGCTTCCACTACTCTTTCCCATAACTTCATGATGCACACAATTTGGTGACCCTCCCAAACCTTTAGAAAAAAAAGACTAATGTGGCACCGTCTTACTGTCCCAGTCTGACTGTTCTTAAAGAGCAGACAAGGGCCTTCATGACACTCTTACCCAGACATTCACAGAATATTTTTTACTTGATAGCTATTCATTAGAATAGGCCAGATTTTGGTGCATTTGTTATTAGTACACTAAAATGTGGCCTGTGTGTTTTCAGTACACTTATTATCAGACACCTTGATCATTGACAGTAACATCATGATCCAGTTTCCAACCTTAGTGACCTGCACCAACTACGATTTCTGCGATTTCCAAGTGATTCAGTTAAAGCCAGGAAAAACTACAACTTACCTCAGTAGTTTTACTGCCACATATTTCATCATCCACAAGCTGGGCAGCTTCCTTCTTAGTTTTCCCAGTGGCAGCTGGATACTCCTTATCACCAACCACAAAGCTACAGCATCTACCGTCGCACAAACATAAAGCATTTTGAAAAAATGATGACAACACAACAACAAATGACTTTGGATGTAGTGTGGAGACTTACTGAGTAGCAATATTTGTTTGTGGTCTGGTTGACTCCGAAGCCCTTACAGTCACCTTGTTCTTCTGGCCAAATTCAGTGAACAAGCCTCGAGCAGCACTTGTGCATTTTTTTGCAGCAGTTTCTGTCTGAAAGAAAAAACATTTTTAGCAACTGCCATCTACCTTGATAATCAACAAAACATGCTCTGTATAAGGTCTTTCAAACTGGAGTACACAATTCATTTCCTAGAATAAGAATAAGAATAATCTTACCTCTGGTCTCGGATTCTCCTTCTCGCTCAGGCATCTCAGGGCATTTTTAGCTGCATTCTGCTTGGCTTGCTTTTCGTTACTCCCGACACCAATGGGAAAGCCTTGACCACTGACAACAGCCCTCTTGAAGAATCTAATGACAAATTGTAGAACTCGAGTTATAGCCAAGGTGTGTTGCCGCCATGAAAAATATCCATTTATAATTAATTTATGAGCATCACATCAATGTGTGTACATAGAGCGACAACAACAGGTTGATTGTGAAGTTGTTACTTTACTATAATCCTATTCAAGCCAGACATTTTTTACTCCATAAAGTGTTCTGTTTGCAAACTCCTGCTTGCTGCTTCCTCAGTACTGTTTTTGTTTTTTTTGTTTTTTTGTTTTTTTTACTTTTTTGTCCCCCTGTCACTGTAGCTGGTGGATTCCACAATTTGTGGAACTTCTGTTTATCATTTTGGCTTAGGGGAGGGAAATGCAACTTTAAGTGCATGCATTTTGTATTTTGAACCCCAAATCCCACCTGCAGATTTTTAAATTTCAAATAATCTGTAAGACATCATGTGCAACAAAGACTTCTGTCTTAAAAATCCCTTTTTTTACATGTCTCATTTAAAATGTTGCCAAAAATAAACAATTCGCACTAACCAGATAATGTAAAAACAGAGTTCTGTGCTCCTACATGCATGGCAATAGTGAGAAAATCCAGGCTTTTTTCAACCCTGACTTTCACTTTCAAACATCATAGCACACGTGTCATAAAATCTACTTACCTCAGCTGTGCCAACTTATTGATATTGTTTACATATTTGGCTGAAGTGCACACAGGGCTTGTGTAATGATGACATTTTTAAAGAGAACAAATTACCGGTTTATTTTAGTAATACCTCCCTGAGTGCTGTGTGCCTTTTGCATTGACTCCAATACCCACATTTCAATATTTAATAATAAAAAATTTAAAAAGTCACTCAGGGAGGCTCAAGGAAAAGTATTTGTAGCTTTGGGTAGGGTCATGATAAAACACAAAGTGCAATCCCTCAGCTGCTTCAGTGTCGGGGTCCAGGTATTGTGAATGCCGCTGTGGTGAATTACTGAGACACTATGACAGAGCAGAACTATAATTCATTTTAATAGTAGTGCTTTAGTACTATGATAAGTCAAAATGTCTGCTATTAAAAAAGATTTATTGTTGTGAGTCTTTCCCTTATTCTCCATGAAGGGCCAACAACGAGCCCAAACTAGTATTACACCCTCTTTGTAAACAGTCCAGTTATATAATCCATTTATATACAGCCTATGGCTACACCGGAGGGACATGCGCAGTGAGGTGAGGATCTGCTGAGTCAGGATGTTTCTTCCATTCAGTTTTACTTTTGCAAGAAAGAAAGACGTCAAATATAAGCACTTGTTTGGTGACTGGTTTCGCACGTGCATGTTTGGTTAACTCTTCCTTATAATACATCCATGGGTTAACCCCCCCCCCCCCGCATACAGTCGCTTCACCAGACTTCCCATGGGCAGCATGTGGGACTGACGATTGGCGAGCTATCTTAATACTGACCTTTTACTGTGATCAGGTCCCTCAAAGCCCACGTCCTCATATTTCACGTCCTCATATTTCACATCCGTCGCCCGTGCATACTTATTTAGTTCGGCTACGTAGTTTTTCTTCTTTCCCATCCTGACTCATAAAACCGTGAGTGCACGATCTAGTTACTGTAACCGGCACAGGTTGGCATTGCAGTAGGATCCACCGATCCGATCCGAAATTTAAATTTCGCTCACATTTGTCCCCATTTGCCCTCAGTCCAATGACGACGACGTGATTCCTGTTTTTATCTTTGTTGGGCCGAAGGCGAACAACGAGGTGGTGCATTACCGCCACCAACTGGTGTGGAGTATGGCACCAACCTGAGGACGCCTTCTCTTTACAACAACGTTACAATACCCAACAGGTAAACAGGTATTCAGGTAAAGTAGGGTAAATTAAAAAAAAAAAAAATGTTGCCCCCCCTTCTCCTATTTCTCAGTAGTGTCTTTGCTAAAATACAAGCAGAACATACAGGAAATATGTATACAGTATTTAAAACGCAAATATCCCAGAAGAAAACAACTTGAACAGGCTAAAGATGCAAGCATTTAGTCTGACCCCCTTTCCACTTATAGCATGTCTTGAACTCTCTTGGGCAGTCAATATGCGATTTACTGCACTAATCTTCTGGTGAATTTACACCTGACTGCAATCAAGACACATCTAAAGCTTAATAATGATTGTTTGAGCTACCTTTTGTTATGGTTGTATGATTCCATGTTTCACATTATATTAACTTCAGTCTGAAGAAGCTTTTTTGTTCTGACATGTACATGTTCTTGCAGGGTTTCTTGATGAGTTCAACTATACTATATCATACTGTACTGTACTATACTATACTATACTGCACTATTATAAAAACAGATTTTATTTCTGGTTAAAGAACTCTTGAACAGCTGATTATATTTGTAAAATCTTTATTTATCTCCATGAATGGTTCATTGTTTCACAAAATATCAGCTATAGGAGGTTGGGGAGGGGGGGCACTGAAAAATTCATAAAAATCATTTTGAATCTTCAGTGTTTTTCTCTGCTGGTCACCAATGTAGGAAGGTTAAAAAACAAACAAAAAAAATATTAAAGAATGAAACAAAACAATAGCACTAGGTACTTTTCCAGGAAAAAAAAAAGGCTGTCACGAAATGTACAAATAACATGAATGTTATTTGTATGATTGTGCAAATTCTATCAGTGCAATATCACGTTTGTCTTTAATTTTGAGAAATAAAACTTTCATTGTAAGATTTCAAGTGAAAAAAACCCCATGACCATACACATCTAAGAAAAATCACAATATATAAACATCATGCTTGTTGCATGCTTGCATCGTGCTTAATCTGAGTGTCCAAAACCAAAGCACTTCTCTTTGCTTTTACATTTCGCTCCTTTATCCAGATCCCTCGAGCTCAGAGATGAGAGGCCTCATATTTTTCATCCTTTTCAGGATTTCATAGAATGCGTCTTTGCTTTCTGTGCCAGCTGCAGTCACAATCCTGTGAATGTCCCTCATTTGGTCTCGTGTAGTCTTCAAAGCTCTCACAGCATCGTAGTTCTCATTTGAGATCAACTCCAAATCCCTGAGCTCGTCCAGGATGGCCTCTGTATCATTCACTCTGTTAATCAGAGCTGTCCGAAAGCGATCCACAAAATGCTGCCCTGAGGCAGTCATGGAAGATAAAAAGCAAGGTAAACAAATTGTGAACACTCAAAGTTGTAATCATACTAAAATTCTTAATCAAGGAACCTCAAAAAATGTTTAAGCAAGGGTTAGCAAGAGTATCTGAAGCCACTATGTCATCTTTTCACTTCTTAACTCCAAATTTTTCTTTTCTTACCTTGTTTATAATCAGTGCTTTGACTTTGGTAGTCTCCTGAAATACACAAAAAACAAGTCACAATACTGACGACTTACTGGATATTTAACTGTTTTAATAGGCTTTTTTGGCATCTCATGGTATTTTCATGGCATTAGCTTTGCCAACTATGTTTTTTAGTTAAATAGAACAAAGGGGGTACAAATCAATCAGTCTTAAATTATTTAAAACCCACTGACCTTTATGAAGGGTACATTGCCAGACAGTGTTTTGCTCACTTTCAAGCCAGAGGGTGAAGTCGCTGTCTGCATTTCTGACAAACACCTCAAATACATTTCTGCCATCATATCTGAGCTCTCGTTTCTGTGAAAAACATAATGAGTGTAAGACTTTTTGCAGTCATTTTATTTTCCGATGATAAAGAAATATTTTAACAGATATTTAAACAGCTGAAACAAACGCTGGGTTGAATCTTTGCGTCCGCCTTGTCTGTTGTGATGGAGAAATGATTTCCCAACCTCATAGACTTGTCTGGGCCTGGTTTTGGGATTAATTTTGATCCACAATAGCTTTGTTTTTTTTCCAGTTCCTGTAAACAAAAAAAAAATGTCAAACTCAAAGTAGCCATCAAAGAGAACTATTTTTTTTAATATAACCGCAATGGTTTGTGTGCTCTCTTTTAAGGTTCTGGAGAATAAAATATTCTAACCATGCTGTTTTCCTAACTGCATGTGCTACATCTTACAATTGTTTGAATTACTGTGACGAGTGAAATAGAAACCTGTTGTAGGGCACGATCAGGTGGCACCAGGTAAACATCCAATGTGAGGAATTCTTTGTTTGTCTTGTAGATCAACGTGTCGCAGAAAACTTTCACAGGACGACCGAACATCTTCCGGATCATTGCTCCTCGTGGAGAAAAGACTGGCTGGAGTAGCTTGACATGAGACGCTGTTACTTCAGACACTTGTTCCACAACATCCCCATCGGCATCCACATGTATAACTGCAAACATGTCTGACATTTTGGAATTGTGATCTGCAAAAAAAGAAAAAGTGCGCAAATTTTAGTTATGAAAGAAGAGATGGATCAGTATGTCTTTGCATGTTGTAGAATGCTGTTAGGTTTTTGGATTACATCTCACCTACACAGATCCAATGTGGCAGATGCACCTCCTGGAACTTCCCAGCTGTGACTCTGATGTCCAGCAGAGGTCCCGCTGGCATGTAATTCATGCATGAGGTCCTGTCCCTGTGTTCCTCCCATAAACAGAACTGGTATTCGAAGCTGACTTTTTCCCCGCAAACCCATCGCAGGGCAGATACACCGCATTCAAAGCGACCTGCGTCAGACTGGAGGCTAGAAAGTGAAAGGAAATACAAATGGGTTTGAATTTTCTACACACTAAAATACTAACTTCTAATTATTTGTTCCAGTCAGTGCAAATTCTTCAAAATTCGCAGCATATTTATTTTGATGGAAAATCACAGAATTATGTGTAATAATCAGGTTTTACAGTAATCTTCTAGGGATAACCTTCCACGTAATGAAATACATTAGCAAATTTATTTTCTTTAAGTTAGCAATTGATATAATGTAGCTTTAATATGCGTCGGCTTCAGGCTGCATGATATATCGTTTCAGCATTAATATTGCGATACGCAACAGTCGCATTGAAGGATGTATCAAGTAAGGCGCATTGACTTGAACAACTCACTGGCTGCTTGATACTAAAGGAAAACTTGCATGGATATCATTTTCTATGACTAATACCGACCAAGTCTTCCATTTTAACCCTCTGAAACCTCAGAAAATTGGCTTGATTTCTTTCAAAAACATGGGGGAAAGGCAATGAGCAACTTGAAATGAAATAAACCCTAATTTGCAAGAAATTAGTAAAAAAAAAAAAAAGGGCAGGAAAATTGCCTGAAAAGTAGCACACATAACAATAAAAGAAACCAAAAGTAAAAACAAAAATAACCAAGGAAATGACTTTTTAAAAAAGTGCTTTAAAATAACAATTGTGATGTAATTTTCAACACATATTTATGCTCATATAAAAATAGTTGTCTGGACATTTTTCATTTTGTAAATCAACTCATTTCTAACAATTTGTGGAAATTTTTTGCTGGGTTGTTCATGGCTTGTGTGTGTGTGTGTGTGTGTGTGTGTGTATATATATATATATAAAGTGCTGTCACAGGGTCAGCAAGTGTTGCAGAAGCAGTCAAGCACATTCTTTTCCAACACGGAAATATAATGGGTCTGTGAAAAGTCATGGAAAAGTTTTGAAATTTTGTCCATGAAAATGTGTGGGAACCCTGAGAGCTGCCCTGCTCTGACAGAAATATCCACCACGTTCACCGAGGGGCTGCACTCCACCTTGTTCAAGGCAGCAAAAAACTGTCAAACAAGCCATTAGAAGCAATGGGTTTCAGGGCACAGTGGTGGCGTTGTAGTATTTTATCTGAAAGTGCCCTGGGAGTGAGCTTTGGTTTGATTTCAACAAAGTTCTGAATCAAAGTATTTTATGAGAGAAAAAGAATGGGAAATGTATTCATCTTACCTATAGGTGTGGACCTCATCCACTGTGTTGACCACAGGTTCACATACAGTCCAGTCCATGGACTCCTGTTTCAGAAGACAAGACACAGGATAAATGCCAAGTATTTGACATTTCCTCGCGCCTCAATCCTCACTAGAACCAGATGTGTTCTGGTGCGCTATCTCTTAGGAAAGCTTACACCGACAATACACGAGAGCAGCCTGCTGGCAAGTATTTTATCACTCCTGTACTGAATTTAATGGACCCTGCAGTGGATCGGACTGATCTGATAGTAGGCTTGGGCAGTATCTAATTTTTCACACCTTCTTGGAATTTCACTGGGTATAAGGAATATGACTGTCAGTATGTCTTTTCAATTCTGCACATTGAAAAGACTGCGAAAATGGTCTTTTAGTAATTATATTGATTCTCTGCCACCTTTGACTACAGTTTCAATATTTTTATCCATCACAGTCGTGAAGAAATACAAATTCATCACTTTTTCTCAGCCTTTCCTGTTATCGTTTCAAAGTAAAAGCCTTCTGAGAATCCCCTCAATTGTTGACACAGGGCATTTTACTGTGAAACATTTGCTAGACTGTGTTGTTGATGATGCAGCAGCTTTCACAGCTTCATAAATAAGTGGAATAAGTGCTTCTAATTGTGGAAATACAGTTGTTTTAACAGTACGCAACAATGCAGTAACCCCGCAACAACAAACGTTGCCGATGTGAACACACTGCTCACTTATAAAGTGTGGCCTGGCCCAGGGTACATGATCCGCACTGCTTGCACAACATCCTCATTACAGCCTCTCCAATTAGAAGTTAATATCAAGATGAGGGTCCATGTTTTTTTTTTACGGTATTTAAAATAACACAGCCTATGCCTTTCTGATATATCACAACATACTGGAGTTTCATATTGGAGTGGAGACAGATAAGAGATTAAACTCAAGTGTATCATTCCCAAGACTTATGTCAGACTTGTTTTCTGGTACATCACCATCCAGAGAATTATAAAGTGGATTATTGCTCTGGTTGGCTTCATATTTGTCCACTACAACACTGCATTGTAGCACACTTTAAATAACTGTTGCGTTGGTGGGTTTGTCTTGTACTGGCAGTAGGTGCAGTTTGCAGGGACGTGTCATGCAGGCTTCAACTAGCATGTGGATGCAGCTATATGTCTTGACATGTTGGGTTGCACTTAATCGATGCAGCAGAAGCTTACCCCTTCATCTTCATTTGTTCATACTCTTTCTGTCTCTAGCTGTTCTTTTTTGTCCTGTATGATGCAGGTGCAGCTGTAACGTTTTTTTCTCGGGCTTTCCTGGCACTTGGCTCTGCTGCCACTGTTCTTCTGCTCCAAAGTGTTTGAACTCCAAGCGCAGCCTATTCTGCAGAATAATTTAATCGACTCCTGATTGGTCAATCAAGGCATTTGTTGGATGTGTCATGTTTCAAATCAGTATTGCTGGTGGGGCAAGTAAATTTTGCATCCACTTACCCTACAAAACCAAACTGCCCTGAACATGCCTTTATGCCAAGTCCTGACATTAACAGTTTATCATTTCATTTAATAAAATCAGACAGTTGCATTTTCCTGACGCACAGTTGGCGTGTTGAATGTCTGCGCCCACTTCTCCAGCTCTGTCTTGACTTGACTTGCTTCAGGTCGCTTTTCTGGCTTCTCACACAGCATTAACTCGATGATTTGGTTCTGCAAAAAACAACAACAAAAAACTGCCACTGAGAGCTTTGTACCAAAATTAATAAATGCAACTCCACAGTTTTTCTGACCTATATGTTTTGGAAACAAAGATTGATATTTTAAAATACTGTCATCTGTGCAGTTTGATATTTTACATTATTCACACACAGACAGCAGCAGTCCTGTTTTAGGCTCTCATCTTTTGGGCCTTTTCGCCTAATACCCACTGCACAAAAAAAACCCACTGACACCCACTAACATCTGGCTTTTCAAAGCAACAAGAATACATACAATCGGCCTTTATTGGAATACAACACCCAGATGAACACGCACGGACACACTAACAAAACAGCACACACACATACACACACACACACACACACTAGCTGACAGTTAGACAGACTCGTGTGTTGCAGTTGTGTGTTCACTGGTAGGGCGAGTGTGGATGAGTGGGAGAATTTAGCATGTTTACCTGTGTTTGAAAAACCTGCATGCACGTGCCACTTTGGTGGAAAAGAGGCCTTAGAGATGAACAACTGTTGTAACAATGCAGAGCCCTGAATATCAGCCTCCCTGCTACTCTGTTACCTTCACGACCATTTGGCATCTTGTGGGAAATTCTGCTTTATGTGGCAAGTGAATTAATTAGGATAATAAGACTATGAAACTCTTACCTCTTGGGGAAAAGTCAGTGAAAATCCTTTGGGAAGCTTCTGATGTCTGGCGTTCATCAGAAACTAGTATTCATGCAGAGATAAAGGGATGAAAAAATGTGTTATTTCACTTGGTAATAACAATAATTATGATTATGCTCCGTTCAACATTGCAAATAAGTGCAAAGACAAATAAAACAAGACAGATTAAAAAATGAAGTTCCATCATAATTGCTATCTACAGTAATACGTTAACACCGTTGTGACAAGTTTTATGTTAACCTTTAATAATAACACACATTTTTACATATTTAGAAAAAAAAACTCACCTCTCGTCTTTCGTGGCCAGTAGAGATTTTCCAAAGGAGTTCAATGTATATCAACCCCAGAGCAAATATGTCCACTTTTCGGTCATAGGTCTTCTCCCTCATCTGTGATAGAATTAAAACTCAGTATTGACAAATGACACCTTCATTGAGATTAACTGCCTTTTAGCTTAGGGTTTGCTGCTTACATTTGCAATTAAGTTTTAATGTTTTGTTGATATAAAAGTTGTAACATGTTTTTTGTATACTTTTATATTACAGCTCTCACTTCCAACAGTAAAGACAGTTGAGGCTGAGCTTCAGGGAATTCAAGAGCATTGTTAACAAGTAACTAACCCCCAAAATCACTTTTTTTCAATTTGAAAAACAATATTTGTGGTTATTTAGTAGTGCTGTTCATTGATTTAGGTCTAACTCTTGACATTTGAGTGCATAATATTAAAATATCTGTCTATATTGTGTATAAATCTGCATAGTAACTGCCCTTAATGTTTACACCTGGCTATTGCAATTGTATTTTACTATTGGCTGATCCTGGTAGAGCCTGCTTTCTGTGTTGTGGATTGAGAGGCGGCACAGTTGGGTGACTGGGCGTTCGCCTCCCTCACAGCCCAGCCCATCTTTGAGCCTTTTTTTCACATTCCAGGGAGGATGCATTCAAGCCAAAAGTGGTGGGTTTAGTTACTCTCCAAGTATGGTAGGCTTATAGAAAAACATATTTGTTAAAACAATATTACAGACGACTTAAATGTTACTGTCAGTAAAGACTATCTCACTTGTTCGGGAGCCATGTACGATGGGGTTCCTTTTCCCCCTGATCTCTTCATCAAAGCATAGTCATCATCATCATTGTCATCTTTTGTGACGAGACCGAAGTCCCCGATCTTCACTTCTCCGCCCAGTCCAAACAGGATGTTGTCAGGCTTACCATTAAAAAAGACAAAACAATTTGAAACAAAAAAACATCTAGCTCCTCTCCTCACTTAAAGTGAATAACACATAAACAAACTCTGGGCTTTTCCAATGGCACTTTTGACCACGCTAATTCTTTTTATTTTGTTTAATTTTATTGTGACTTTCAAAAGCACAGCTACAAATAATACAAAAACAAATACTGACATTACTTACAATTACATTGTATGTGTGATACAGATATAGCAAAGTTTACAGGATAGTTGCATTTCCTTTCTTTCCCCTACTTTTGAACCAGATTGCTTGGTGGAAACAAGGCTTATCTTACTAGCCACGTATGGTAAGAAGGATGAGTGACACTTCGTCCAGGCAAACTTTTGAGAACTGCTGGCTGGATGCTGCCTTACAGGTCATGATATAATCTGATTTAGTGTGGGAGCACCAGGATCTGTCTCAGGGATCTGGCAGAGCCTCATCAGGGTTAAACCTGTCGATAATGCTAAATCACACACTATTAAGTTTAGGTAGCATCTATAACAACTTTGCCTCAACACAGTGTAGAGTCTGGACTCACCTTAAGGTCTCTGTGGATGTGCCTCTTGGAGTGAATATATTCAACTCCACTAACTATTTGTTGAGCCATCCTTCGACTTTCTTCTCTTCTCCTGGAGTCTTGCACAGGCTGAGCGTTCTTCTCTTTAATCCACCCTCTGAGTGTTTTGGTATCACATAACTCCATCTGGATATAGAGGTACTTTGCAGATGAATTTTCTGTAGACCTAGAAAATAAATTAAAGAGAAATGACTGAATTACTCACTTTAACTTCAAATCAAAAGTCAAAACTTAACACAAGTGCATGTCACTTACTGGATAGAGCTGTGACTGCCGGCTGAACTGTCCCATTGGTATTCTGAATCCTCCATCCAAAATGTGTAGTATCTGACGATATTAGGGTGGAGGAGGTCTGATAATGTCCCCACCTCTCGAAAAGCTTTTCTGACCCAAAGGAGAACAAGATAATATATCATTAAATAAAGTCCTTGAACAAATTCTGCAAAATGCACTCTGTAACTCACTGCTGCATACTCACTCTTCACAGCGGACAATCTTTACAGCATAATACATATTCAACTGTTTATGTCTCGCTTTGTAAACTCGACCAAAGCCTCCACTGCCAAGACGATTTATGGAGTCAAAGTCTGAGGTAAACCTGCTGAGATGTTTAGGCGAAAGGTAAAAAAAAAACACAGTGATGCCTTTTTGATTTGGAGAGAGATTTAAGACCAAATCAATATAAAACACAAGTGCTACAATGCTTTTTTGGTCCTACCTTGACTGGGTGGATATCTCCTGACTAGTTCCCATATCTTTGACACCATGCTTAGAGAGTAAATAAATAAAAAAGATTAATTTTGTTTAACCCTATTCTCATTAAGTTGTACATTCTTCAAGATGTAGGTCACACAATGTGCTGAGTGACTCCCTCCAAATTTGCAGCTCTCTATTTTCCTTGATTTTAGAAACAAAACTTTCTTGCTCTTATATTAATACTATTAATCGCTTTCCTCTACAGAGTAAGCAAAGTATAAGAGGGTGGATTTAAGAATGTATTTATAAGATTGTGATATGAAGTTCAGACCTGATCTTCGGAAGACCTCAATGAAAATATTCCCGAGTCATTTGTTCCCATTGACAAGCTCTCTGTCGATGCAAGAGACTCCCTAGGAGAATATAATATAAGATACAAGTACAGCCTTTTCAGAAGCTAATAAGCTCTCCAATTTGTTTCAATACCAGGATCAATGAGGGCCTTACAGTGAAGTTGGTGCATCATCTTCCAAAGAAGTCGACCATAAGGATATCTAAAATTCACAAAAAAGGTTAATTGCTACATGTGGCATATTCTAAATACATCAATCTGATGTCTCGGAGCCCTCTCTTCAAAAATAAACCATGTAGGCTGTGATAAATATGTTCCCTGTGAGCTTTATATTTAGAGGCTTAAAAACAGCATTGTGGACAATCTGCAATGAAACTACCAAACTACTCTTAGATGCCCATTAATTAAGTACACCTAGCTAAAACTCAAGCAGTCTAATACAACAGTCCTTCAATAAATCCTACCTTCATGAAATTCATAATGTGCGGTTTGTATTTAAATTGTTTCAGAGAGGTGCTGATCCAATTTAATGATCATTTTGGAGGATGTAGTTGGTGCTGCTGTTGAACTGTATTGTACTATGCTGTAGCCTATTCTCATGATACGATGAGGTGGAGGAAATATTAGACATGGCTGTCAGTAAAACAGAATACAGCTCATCAGCACCACAGACTACAGCCTTCAAAATGACCATACAGCTGTGTCAACCCCTCTCTTAATAGTCTCAACTAAACTAAATGTAGAAACCTTTATGAAAGTAGAGTTCATTACAGCACAGTTGTACTGGACTTCATTAGTTTCAGCTGGGTGTATCTAGTACCTCATTCCCACTGCAATTAACGAGTGCATGCAGGTTTTTCTAAACACAGGTAAACCTGCTAAGTGTCTGTATTCCCACTGCCACATTTACCGCTGGAGAGCCAGGGTCGGACTTTGTCAGCTGGTGTGAGTGTGTGTGTACGTCTCATTGGTGAGTCGGTGTGACATCACAGACAGGCAGGAGAACAGGTAGACAGTACACAGCAGGAGGAACAGAGGTCTGAAAACGTTTTAGTGGTTTGTTCTTGTCAATTATCTCTTACTTATGAAGTTTACCTTTAGAGCTCGGTGCAGATGTGTTTCTGTGGTTTAGCACTGTTTAGGTGGACACCGACAATAATTAGTGATGGCATGTTATTGCATTTCGAAGGTTAAGCAGCTGAAATTACCGCGTTCACCTGGGTGTTGCACTTCCATCAATGCCGATCAGAGCCAGGGGAAATAAAAACCTACGTCTACTGCAGAGTCATTTGACCAGGGTGTGAATGAACGATCGTACGCATTCCCATCGTATTACTTTTTAATACGATGGGAATGCGAATGCACTAACACTCAGTGTTAGTGGGTGTTTGTGCAGTGGGAATGAGGCTAAATACACTCTTGATTGAGAAACTATGTGATGATTTAAAGGGGGTGAAACATATTAAATACCTTGCTGTCCCAGTCAGACTGTTCTTGAAGAGCAGACCAGGCTAGCCATGCTGCCATTTGTTTGGCCTCCTTGACAGTCTTGCCCTCACCAATAGGGTAGTCCTTATCATTAATCACTAATTTAAAGAAAAACCTGTGTTGTGTTTTGAAACAGAGAAAACATATTTGGACCATTATGTTAAGACCTCTCTCCCAAATCTATTAAAAGTTTTCATGAAACATCTTTGGTGTCTATTCCTGTTAAACGGGTTCAGTCGTACTCACCGAGGGTTGTGAGGAGGGCCCCTTCTGTCCACTAAGGTGTAATAATGGGGTTGTAATGTTTTCTGACAGAAGTGGTTGATGAGGCCGATGAAATTTATCTTTGTAAAACCTCCGTCTTTGACTCTCACGCTCAAGCCCTTTAACCACTTACTGTCACACCAAGAAAGATAAGAGTCAAATTACAAACTTTCATAATCAAACAGAATCAGAATAATGAAACAGAAACAATGTGCTGCCACTGTTTGTGCTCACATGATGTCCGTCACATTTTGACTTGATCCCTCCTCTTGTTGGCTTGATACGCCACTGTCTTTCTCCTCTCCAGCCTTGAAAACAAAAACGGTATCATTTTATTAGCTGACTGAAGTGCAGCTTGTAGAGCAACATAGCGGAATAATAATCTTACAGAGTCAGTTGGTTTGTCCATCAAATTTCTCAGTGCATTTTTAGCTGCCATCTGTTTGGCCTCCTTCTTGTTCTTCCCCACACCATCAGGATACGCCTTTCCATCCACCACTGCTCTCACTGTAAATCTGAGAAGAAATGAGAAAACTGTGTTAAACAGGCAAGATGAGAAAACGTGGTGAGATAAAAGTTGCATTACACAGACATGAATCTGCACACTTGATTAACATCCCCACAAGTAAAGTTCTAAACTTGACATAATGTTGGATCCTTTTGGCCCTTGTATAGAATTAAATGTGTCGGTTTGTTAGTATGAAGTCACTTTTTAAAATATATGAACTAAACTGTGATATGCATATTATCACGCAAACACTAAAGCTGGCTTTTATTTGAAAATTTTCACTACTGGTTTCAATGCAGTACCAGAGTTGGATATCAGATCTGTTTTTCCCCCATTATCTTACTTGGTGCCACACAGACACACATCAGTAAGTAGGAGAGATCAGGGTTGGTCAGTTATGGGGGTTGTTTGGCGCGCAGCTTTTGTTCTGGCCCATTGATTGTTATATAAAAATGTTTTTGCTTTCTTCACCTGCACTCGTCTACTTTATTTAAACGTCTGTAAGTCAACTTTTTTGGTGAGATTAAACTGTCAGTATTATAGTGCCAAAAGTAAAAAAGTGGTCTTTTCATTCACTGTATCAGAGAACTGTGTTAGATAGAAATATTGGAAAAATGTTACTTCTGATTTATCAAAGTAATCAGATACATTGTAAGAAAAGGTTTCAAAGTCTGTGATGAGGAATGGTAGCTGGCTAACATAATTTAATCACTCAAATGTGACACACTGATTTTAGGAGTTGGTCGGCACACTTGTGGGTGGCTCAGGAGGTAGAGCAGGTCATTCACTAATCAGAGGGTTGGCAGTAGATCCCTGTCTGCTCCAGTTTGCATGTCAAAGCATCCTTGGGTAGGATACTGAACCCCAAATTACTCCTGATGGCTGTTAAATTTTTGTGTGAGTGTGTTTGAATGTTTAAAAACTGAGTAACAAGTGGCCTCTGGTACAGTAGCCTCAGTCACCAGTGTGTCAGTGTATGTGTGAGTGGGTGAATGCAGCCAGTAGTGTGAAAGCCTAAGAGTGGTCGAACATCTAGAAAAGCCCTGTACAAGTACAGGTCTATTTACCTTGTGCAACCAACTGTTATATTGACAGTGGTAACGGCAACTGTATTTTGAGAGATTTAAACTGTTTTGAAAGATTAAAAACTATGTTTATATTGTTATTCTTTAATCATTATTTTGAATGGTCAGTGGAAAAAGTAATCATACATTCCTACTGATAAATTGCTTACAAATGTTGTTTGGCTATTAAAATATGCAGATATTCAATTACACATTCTTGTTTTCTGGTTCTTGTTTGTATCAAATGTTTAAGTTGTTTCTATTGCTTGTTTTATAAACTTTAACATTTTAACAATGTACCATCCCGCGCTGTCACAGGGTTGGTAACACAAATGTATAACATGACTTAAAAATATATTTATATATTTCTTTATAGCTGAGACCTTAATGATTAATTTGCTGCTGGTTAGAATATTCATAGATAGATTATACCAGAGAAATATGGCAGTGAAAAGTGTGCCTATCAACCCCAGTCTCCCCTACTTAAATAAATATTGAGGTGCAGTATCCTAATATCTATTACAGTTATACCTTGCCATATTCCTAAACATTTTCGTATTGCCTTTTCCCCCCAAGAGTTTTAAATAAGCAAAGATCAATAAATACTATCTCCATATATTTTAATTTTAAGGTATGCAAGGTTACCTTAATGTTACATCAAGTGCACTTTTGGTTTTTATGTGGCAACAGCAGACAAAGTGCGTTCATTTGTGAAAACAACGCACTGAGTACTGCACAGTCTAGAATACAACATTTCAACAACAACATTTTTTTTTCTAAAAGAAACAAACGAAAAAATGGGGAAATATTATCCTCCCATTCAATAGGAGTATGTCCTATTAGTCCCAGATCTTTTCATAACCTGCACTCGTCACTTTTCAGGGTGTAAAGTTCACCAGAAAACTTATGCAACTCACGTTTTTAAGTGATCGGGGCCAACACATCCAACGTCCTCATATTTCAGCTCCAAGCGCTTTCTCTGCGCATACTCGTTCAGTTCAGCTATTTCCATTATAAATAACAGTCGGGCTCACATTACCAGAACAAAGTGAACATTTCCGAATACTATTCATGTCTTTACAGTTGTCATCTTGATTACTTCCGTCTTTTTCCTCCGTGGATGTATTATAGTGAAGTCTGGATACAGCCGTGGGGGCGGGGCCTCATACATTTCTATGGGAGCTGCTCAGTTGCGCATGGTCTCCTCACCCACAGTTACGTTTAGTTTTCTTTTTTCCAGTCAACGTCACATAATTGCGGCGTCAAATGATGTCTCAAAAAGCCTATCAAAAGCGGTGGAAGCAAACATGAACCAAGCGGGTCACTTATTTTTTTTGACGCATATTAAAATGAAGTTTAACTGACGTCTACCTGAAATTATTGAAGCTTAGGTAAATTTATTGCCTTTCCGTAGACTTTATGCTCGTCTTTTTGACAAAACGCTTATTTTGTTGACGTTCAAAAACTACAGTTCCCATGAAGCTGTAGTATCGCACCTACTGCATGGATAAGACTCAGTCCATGAGTGTCTCCTATGCTGCTCACCACCAGTTTAAACACACATCCCTGCAGCCACATGCATTGGGCTTTGTCTGTCAGACAGTCTGTAATCCAGGAGATTGCTGTGAGGATAATAATAAAAATTGTTATCCTCACAGTGCTGCATGCATGTCAATGCAAGTGCACTACTATCACTTTGCACTTGCACTTTGGTTGTGTGATGTACAAAACAGGATGATGAGTCACCACTATCTGTCTATCCATCTCTCTATCTATCTGTCTAGCATGATTATTTTATTTTGTTACAGGGTTTCTTTGGGGGAGTTTTTCCTAAGTCGATGTGAGGATCTAAGGACAGAGGGAGGTTGTATACTGTAAAGCCAACTGAGGCAAATAGTGATTTGTGATAATGGGCTTTATAAATAAAATTGACTTGACTTGATTACAGACCTTCTGCCTGCATGTTACAGTGCACTGATTGTATTTGTATTACTCTTGACTCAGTTGAATTATTTTACTGATCTCAGCTATATAAGTGCAGTATTTTAATCTTCAGTGATACAAGGATACCTTTGTGCTCTATTGGAAATCAGTTGCCCTCTGACCAGGGGCGTATGTAAAAATTGTTCAGGCAATGTGCCTACACAAGGGCCCAGCAAGCAGTCGGGCCATTCAAACACAAACAAGGCTGCAAGAGAAGACAGGAGAGACAAGAACAGGAGCAGGAGGTTGCAAAGCTCCCTAAATTACTTTCTTTTGGATTTTTTTACAGTTGCCAGCCCACAAACCAGCCCCGTCTAGCTGCCCTCAGTGTGTGTCAACAAACATGGAGCAGGTAAGCTAACGTTAGCAGCAGGCTAGATAACTTTGGTCTAAATAATCACAACGTTTAACTATTGATATGTTAGGCTATTGTGATAGATGTAAATTTGAAGACGAGGCATACATGTATTATGTAGGCTATGTTACTTGTAAATTAGTGTCCCTATCGGGTTGATAGCCACCTTATGAATAATTATGGTAAGCTAACTAATAGCCTTGTAGATGCTAGCTGTTCCTGGCGTTAGATAACCGTTATATTTACATGTTTTCGGTTGCAGGCTTAACCAGCCAGAGACAGAAACCTTCAAATCGGTAAGTCCAGTTGTTTTCTTCAAGGGAGTTTGGGGTATCTGTTGGGCCGCCGTGCCCCTGTTTAAAAGGTGGTTATGTTTTTGGGAGTCAGGTTGCTGCCGAGCACCTGTTTTATTGTGTGTTTTTGTACTTTTGTGAGTAAAGTGTGCGTTTGCCGCTGTAGTTGGACAGTTTTTCAGGACATGGTGTTGTGTGTTGATAAGTATTGCAGCTCTTCTCTCTCGTATTTACTATAAGGTCTTGCTGCTATGTCGAAAATGAGTGCAAGTTGTGGTGAGGTTGTTGTACTAAAATTGCCTGAAAAAGTCCGCGTTCATTTCACCATGACAGTGAAATGAGCAGCTCCTCTGCTCTCAGGTGCTTGTTGTTTGTGAACTTGGACTGTCACAGCATTGTACATGTCTCTGATCACTTTCTCTTTGACCTTTGTACTCTAGGAGACAGTTGTCCCATATGGGCACCTACCCCACCTAACATACAGATATATTCTTTAAAAATAAACATGACCGTATGGTTCTATGATTATCAGAAAACTTACAAACAGGGTTATTTACTGTCGGACTCAAGTTGACACTCTAACTACTTACAATAACTATCAACAATTTACCTAAAGCTGTTTTAGCTGTCTGATACTTAAAGTATCAATACTACTAATACTAGGTCTTGAGTTCAGTATTCATACTAGTATGAATAGGACTGATACAAAAAAGATTGCATCAGTTTCACATGCTGCAATGGTGCAGTCATTATTACCTCAAGACTGCCTCATAAAACTTAACAAGTCATCACAATGTGAGTAAACCAAAATATCTCTCTTTTTTTCTTTTTTTCAGCTGGAAACAAATGTAAATGGGTATTTTGTGATGTTGTTAAAAGATTATGGTCCAAATCTTAACATTTTCATACAAAGTATTTAAATTCTACATATTGTTTTAGAAATATGCAGAGCTGCTGCACTCTGCTGGTTGAAACTCATGTCTTTCCCCACCTATTACCTTTGTATTTAATTTTGTTGAACATCTTTGAGTATGGTGAATCAAAGAAAGCATGTTAAAGTGAAATGTGGAGGGATGAGTAGTAGCTGTTTTTTATTTTGTTGATGTGATTGGCTGTAGTTCCTGTCACTGTGTGGTTTAAAGGCATTGATCTGGTGGAGGATTTTTTTTTGTTTAACCTAATGGTGTAGCATTATCATCTAATGACTATAAGCAGTGTGACTAAGGTGTGGCCTGTGTAACAGATCAGTGTGCTTGTGTCTCAGTATGACTGTTGATCTGGCAGAGGGCCTGAGGATCAAAACGTCATCATTGGAGAAAAAAAAATGCATGTAGCCAGAGTGTGTGACGCTTGTTTTCTATAATCAAGTCCACTGCCAGTGAACAGCATCTCAACGTGACCCTTGGTGTGCACTACTTGTGTATTTTAAACTGGTTGATCTGGTGGCAGGTGACTTGTACAGTGGTAGCTTTTGTAAGTCGGGGCTAAATGGTAACCACAGATTTCCTGCAACACTTCATGTTCCATGTTTCAAGTATTACATTTAACCTAAACCATTATCTTTACCTGAATCACAACCAAGCGTCTTTTATCTAAATCCAACCAGACCCAGTGGTTGATGAAATACTTGAAAGCCGTAATTGAGTAAAAGTACAGCTACCTCATCAGAAAATGACTTTGGTAGAAGGTAGAAGAGTCACCTATTAGAATATCACTTTATTAAAAATCTTACAGTATCTGATACTTACTGTGCTGAAGTATTAAAAGTAATTATAAGTATTATATTAAATGTAATTAAGTATTGAAAGTGAAAGTACAAGTAAACGCTATTAATAAAAAAATAGCCGTCAGAATTTTGAGGATTTTGACAATTCTAAATAACATGTACACCACCTTAAAAATAAAACAATATACAACAGAAGCGTTTAGGGAAAGTTAGACCAAAAGCAACTTAATATAACATATACAAATGTACACATACATTAGAGGCCATGTGACTTATCTGAGATACACACAAAAAGAAAAAGCTTTTCTTCTAAACAGGATACAGAAATAATTAAAGTGAAAGAAAAATTCTGTTTTCCTGTGGGTGACCCCATTATTTTATTTTTAAACTTAAGGAATGGCGAAATCACTTTAAATACATTTAACCATTAACCATCCAGCACAGCATAAAATGTAAACCCGAGGACACAGAGAGCACGTGATTATTTAGAACAAAAACGTGATCATGATAAATTTTGATTTCACGTTTCAGTTCCTGATGAGAAACCCCATAATAAGCCCCCATTTTAGGTTGCCGAGTAATTGCATAGTAAATGTCTGTAGTAAGTGTCTTTTTTCCCCTTTGTTCCCTCGATTTTACAAGAACATACAACAGTATCATTATAGCACTCATAAAAAGTTTTTTAAAAAGTTGTACCTTTGTTCAAAGAGATTGTAAAAAGTGACAATTAACATATTGTCTACCTTAAAAACAACTTACAAGAAAATGTAAAAAACACAACCATAAACATAAGAAATGGCATGAAAAATTAAAAACACACACACACACACACAACAAAAACAGCAACAAGACCCCTCAAGCCCCAAAAGTTGGGGATCAGGAATGGATTAGAACCACATAATGAAAGTCAGATTTTTTTGATATCTGATTTTTTTTCCAGTCTTGTTGAAGTGCTTTGAGTTAAACACAGAGCACTGAACGGCCATCCATGCCTGTGGTGTGTGTGTGTGTGTGTGTGTGTGTGTGTGTGTGTGTGTGTATGAATACGAGGTCATGATAAGTGCCATCTTAAGTGCAGTACATTAACCATTTCCCCCCAAAAATATATTAGTACCAGTAATCCCATCATTTCATTAGATCACAGACATCACAAGAGACAGATGTCACTTTCCTCAGACATGCTTTGTGAGTTTACCACAGCTGCATTTTCCTGAGGCACATTTTGTGCGTTGATTGTCTGCGCCCACGTCTCCAGCTCTGTCTTCAGTTGACTTGCTTCAGGTCGGTCTGCTGGCTTCTCACACAGCATTGACTTTATGAATTGGCTCTGCAAAATGCAACCAAATAACTATTACTGAGATCTTTGTACAAAGTATAATAAATGCAGTCATACATCAGTATTGGCCAGTCTCCACTCCACAGTACAGTAATTAGTTGCAATACAATATAGTATTATTATTTCACTTGGAGAAACTTCATTAGGTATCTTCTAAAAACACTGTTATCTCTGACGTTTGATATTTGACATTATTCACATACAGACAGCAGCAGTCCTCTTTAGACCCTCAGCCTTTGAGGATTTAGAGATGGACAACTGTTTTGACAGTGCAGACCGCTGTATATCAGCCTCTCTGCTACTCTGTTGGTGACCATCTTGACTAACTGGCACTTTGTGGAAATACTGCTTCATGTGGTAAATGAATCAGTTAGGATAATATTCATGATAATGTACCTCTTTGGGAAAAGTCAGTGAAAAGTCTTGAGGGAGTTTCTGACCTCTGGCATCATACAAAACCTGGTATTCATGCAAAGATAGAGGCATAAAAGAAGATGTTTTTATTAGCTTAAAACTGTTCTCTGTTTACCTCTCAACGTTAATACAAGCTTAAATAACTGCAGTGATAACGCACAATGTTCCGTTGTTTGTCGTCAGCAGGGAGTTGCCAAAGGAGTTCCAAATATATCAGCCCCAGAGGAAATATGTCCACTTTGCGGTCATAGGTCTTCTCCTTCCACTGTAACAGTATGAAATGACATTATTGACAAAAGGCACTTCAGCGACCTAATGTTAAGCTTTCATTGATCATTTGTCATTTATGTTCAGTATAGACAGTCTCACTTGTTCAGGAGCCCTGTAGATTGGGGTTCCTCTGTTCTCTGTTCTGTCAATGAGAGCATCTCCATCATCATCTCTGGTGACCAGACCAAAATCTCCGATCTTCACTTTTCCATGTAGTCCAAACAGGATGTTTTCAGGCTAATGTTAACAAAACAGAAATTTAAGCAAATCCACATTAAGTTATCACATGACAGACATGACCCTAGTGAACCTAAAACTTTGAAGTTATTAAAAAAATATTAACGTACCTGTTGATTGATCTGGTTTATTGATCTCAGCATGCCCTTGTGTGAAATAGCACTTACTGCCTGCACATTGTGACCAATTCTGGGTACTGCATAATTGCATAAACATATGCATCTCCAGTCCATGACTTTTTATATGTGCATATCTCTCTTCTGCTTTTTTTTGGACAATAATTTTATACATTGTCTTTTTTTTTAAGCAATATCATCAGTTTAGGAATTTGAATATTGCCCAACCCTATCATATACCTAAAGTTACATATACGTAGCACTTTGCCCCAGCCACTCACTGCAGAGTCTGGACCCACCTTGAGGTCTCTGTGGATGTGCTTCATTGAGTGAATATATTCGACTCCACTGAGTATTTGTTGAAACTTTTCTAGACTTTCTTCTCTTCTCTTGGAGTCTTGCACAGGCTGAGCGTTCTTCTCTTTAATCCACTCTCTGAGTGTTTTGGTGTCACATAACTCCATCTGGATATAGAGGTATGATGATCTATCTGTCGACCTTGAAATATAAGATTATTGAAAATAAAAATACTATTTCATTACTCTACTTTAGCATGTGGAAGTAAACAGTAAGGTAGCATTGCACTTACTGGGGAGAGCTGTTGTTGTCACCTTTGTATCCTGAATCCTCCATCCAAAATGTGTAGTATCTGACGATATTATGGTGGAGGAGTTCTGATAATGTCTTCACTTCTCGAAGAGATTTCCTGACCCAAAGAGAATGAGAAAAGTGATAATTAAACAAAATACTTGTATAAATATGAACAATGTTTGTGTGTGTGTGTGTGTGTGTGTGTGATATATAAATGCACTGCACATCATAACCCCACAACTGCACACTTACTCCTCAAATCGAACAATCTTTACAGCGTAGTTTGTGCCCAGCTTATCTCTTGCTTTGTAAACTTGACCAAAGGATCCACTGCCAAGAGGTTCAGTAGAATCAAACTCTGAAGTAAACCTGTTAAGATTAACACAGTTGTTTAGGCAAAAAGGCTTCAAAACAACATAAAACAGAGAAATGTCTTCTTTGATGTACATCAGTTATTGGGAGAGAAGTTTAGGACCACATCGGTATAAAACTCACATGCTACAATTCAAATAATGTTGTTTTTTCATACAGTACCTTGATGGGGTCGCATTCTGACTATTTTCCATATTCCTGTCTTTGACAGCATCCTTAGAAAACAAATGAATAAAACAGATTTAATATTTAGACCCCTGCTCTGATTATTGAGTTGTAATTACTTTAAGAAGTGTGACATCCAACGTGTCATTAACGCTAAAAAAAAGACGCAAAGTGTCACATAGTCTTTTGATGTGACTCTCTTCATAAATTGGGTGAGATTGTGAGCAATGAGTTATGTTGCATTAACAGAAATTTGCCGCTCTCTCTGTTGGCCTCCAAACAAGAAGACTAAGCAAAATATAAAAGGCTGGACTTTTATAATAACTATCGCAGTTTTAAAGATTGTGATATAAAGTTCAGACCTGATCCTTCGAAGACTTTGATGAATCAGGGAGTTTTCCCAAACCACTTGATGTGCTCTGTGATGATGCAAGCGACTCCCTAGGAGGACATAATAATATGCATGAATACAGTATTTTCAGTGCAAAAGTCTACAATCTGTCGGTCAATCAATCGGTCAGTGAGAGTCTTACAGTGAAGTTGGTGTTGACAACTCAGTTGGTGGATCATCTTCAGAAGCAGCTGACCTTAAGGGCATCTATAATTCACAATAAGTTGTTAAAATGTTGCATGTTCCAAATAAAATGATGTACTGTCTTGTAGCCTTCTTAAAAATAATGTCAAATTATATCAGTTATGTAATGTGATTTTTCACCTGAGTCAAACAATTCATTTATTTTTTCTTCTTGTATAAACCACAAATATGGACCCACACTAAACTTTTGTGCTCTGACAATACTTCTGTTAATCTGCTGCCGTCTGCAAATATACATGTAGAATTTTGCTTTACTTACTAAAGATTTTTGAGATTGTGAGAGAAACAAACCTGAGCATTTGAAGGGACCGATGAATCAGTGAATGTGTTCACTGAGGGCCTTTGTGGTGATGGGTCGAGGGGCTCCCTGGGAGAATACAATGAGAGACATGAGTACAGCTTTGTCAGTATATAACTCCGTGGTCTGCTGTCTTACGTAGTGCCTTACCAGGTAATTGATAACTCCGACATCATAGATTGTGCACCATCTTCGGACACTGTTGATCTGACGGACACCTAAAATGCACAGAATGTTAGATGTTATTATTTGATGTAAAATGTCACCTTAATGGAACCGTTTCATTCAAAGTTAATCAGAAGTCGCTGGGATTGAGATCTGCCACCATTTGTTAATGTTAGGAAGTATCACTATACAGCCTGGTGCAATCTTTTCCCAACATTTAAAAACATAACAAAAAAAAAACACGAGAAAAAAACAAAAATGCATAGCTTGGATGTTTTATGCAAAGGTCTTTCAAAATAAAAGCACGTAGGCTGTGGTGAATATGGTCCCTATAAAGTGTTGACTTTGCTGCAGAATAATGGCATTGGGAATAATCTGCAATGAAATGTCCACTTTTATACCAAAGCATTCTTAGCTGCCAGTTTATCAGGGAAAACAAGCTAAAGCTGATGCAGTCTAACACAACAGTCATACAGTCCTACCTTCATGAATATCATGGTGTACACTTTCTACTGAAGCTGTTTAGAAAGATGTTGATTCAACTTTCTGATCATTTTGGAAGATGTAGTTTGTGCTGCTGTTCACCTTCATTGCATGATACAAAGAGGTCTTTGATTGAGTAAATCTTAGATGATTTAAGGGGAGTGGAAAATATTAAATACCTTGCTGTCCCAGTCTGACTGCTCTTGAAGAGCAGACCAGGCCAGCTGAGCTGCATTTTGTTTGGCCTCCTGGATGGTTTTACCCTCACCCCAGGGTAGTCCTTTTTGTCGATCACTAGTTTGTAGAAAAAAATCTGTGTTGGGTTTTCAAACAGAGAAAATATATTTTGATCATCATGTTAAGATCTCTCTCCCAAATCTATTAAATGTTTTCAGGAAGTATCTGTGGTGTCATTCCGGTTGAACAGGTTCAGTCGTACTCACTGACGGTCGTGAGGTGGGCCCCTCATGTCCACTAAGTCGTAGACAGGGAATAGGGTTTTTTTCTGACAGTAGTGGTTGACGATTCCAATGAAGTTTGTCTTTGTAGAACTTTCTTCAGGCTTGAAAACAAAGAGTTTAATTATATTAAGAGAAAAAAGTGGCACTGATTACCCAGGGCCCAAGTGGGAGGAGGGCCCTAGAAAAGCCTGAAATGCAACGCTTGGTTTGGTGGCATTTCTTACATGAAATTTTATTTTGGAATTTATGCCGAAACTAAATAAAATCAGTTTAAAGGCTGAACTTTGTATAAATGAAATCTCTCTGAGTTTCCTCTCACACATGAAAGGCACAAAATGGTTTATGTTAGGATGCGTCTCTAAACATAGAGCTAAAACCGAATGACAGGCTGCTTCGGCTGCTGGAGCACCAACATACGTGTCTTTCCCCAAGAGGGCAAGGCAAGGGAGTGTATTTATTATTATATTTATTATACACCTCTGATTACAGTATGATATTGGAGTACAGTTTGTGTAACAATAAAGAGGTAAAAATAATCTTACAGAGTCAACTGGCTGTCCAAACAAAACACTGAGTGCATTTTTAGCCGCGTTATGTTTGGCTTCCTTCTTGTTCTTCCCCACACCATCAGGATACGGCTTTCCATCCAGGACTGCTCTCATAGTAGTAATCTGAGAAAAAATAATAATACTTTGTTGAACAGGCAAAATGATGAGAGAAAGTGGTGAGATGGAAGTTGTGGTTCAAAAACATGAATATTCACACTTGATTAACATCCCTACATGTTATTAACTTGACATATTGTTGGACCCCCTCAGGAAAACCACTCCACTCAATGCTGAACGTTTACAATGTTCAGTAAATGTTAAATCAGTTGCATGTGTGGTTTAAATGATCAACACTGAGAAAGTAGGATAAACCTGAGGACACTGAAAGCAATGTAGATTGCACTTTCCTATTTCTTCTACAAACAAAACATATTTGAGAGTGCTGTTGATTATATAAATGAAAAGCACAAGCAGAGCAGAGTTGGTTCATAATTTTGTATAAACAGGTTAGAATATAACAAGACTAGATAAACATTTTTCTTCCTCCTCCTCCTTTTTGGGCATGAGATGTAAGTTAAGGTTGCTTATTAAAAATCTGTTATATACGTTCACTGTTATTTTATTTTTTAATTTTCATATGCATTGTATTATTTTATTTTTTATGTTCCAAATAAAGAATATTTGATACAATTCAATAGAAATTAATACATTCCTCCCATTCACTGAGAGCCCATGTCCTATTATAGTCCACGATCTTTTCAAATCCTGCATTCATGACTTTTCAGGTCGTGAAGTTTACCAGAAAACTGATTTAAAACTCACGTTTTAAGGTGATCAGGGCCATCACATCTAACGACTTCATATTTCAGCTCCAACCGGTTTTTTCTGGGCATGCTCGTTCAGTTTAGCTACGTCCATTGTAAATAACAGCCGGAATATCACCTCAGATTACGAAAATAATAAAACGATTATGTTTATATTACATCTTTCCCCGTTTTCATCTCCACTCATTTGTCATCGCTTCTTCTTATGTCTGGGTTCAGTTTCGGTTTGTCCCGTATTAAAGTCCGATTCAGCCTGGTCTGAATTCAGTTTCGTTTTCACAGTAAACGTTACTCATCATGGCAGCTTCAGATACCGTCAGAGATAACAAAAGCCTGTCAAATAAACATGAACCAAGAGGAAACTATCACCGTGGATTACGTTAAAGTTTAACACTGAGAGAAGTGTTAGCGAGGCAATAGTAAAAGTTTGGCTATCCGCTGTCAATTTTTGTTTTCCCGCCTGTTCATGCGTAGTGCAAAAAAAGGGGGTGAATAAAAAGGGTTTGGTTCACATAGCATCCCACTTAGGAGGGGCAGAGGAAGAATCAGTCATGTAGCTCATATGTTTTACCACTAGATGCCATGATCAAACTAATAGTGTTAAAATGACAGTTTACAGTTTAAATAATAAATAAAATAGAGAAAGAGAATAGAGAATAAATACAAAATATAATATCTAAAATTAAATTTCATTAAAAAAATATGGGGGGGTAGAAGAGGAACTATATAAAAAAAACTAAGGAATAAATATATGTACAAACTAGATAAAAGATTATTAAAATATAGTACTACAACCACTCTTGGATTTGTACTAAAACCATATAGTGCTGGGTGCTATAAGTATTACATTATAAAAAAGGGTTTTGGTCAGGTTTATGTAAGGAGATGCACATATTGATTGGGAAATGGTACTCAACACAACACAGCTGTTACAGCAAATCTGGAGCAATAGGCTGTTCAACTGTGCCTACCTTTTTAACACTTAATGCTTATTGTGTTAGTATTCAGCAACATTCAGCTGCCTGCTTTATCCAGATAAGAGTATGCAATTCAGGCTATCGTAAGCCAGGTGCCCCTCAATCTTATTTATATAAATTTTATTAGCACTAATTCATTATGTTATTCTTCTGGAGCTTATAGGTGGCAGTGAGAGACAAAAGGTTGTGGTCCAATTTTCTCTGATTATGATGTTCTGTATTGTCTGTAAAGGCAATAATAATATCATAATGGCTTATCTATTTTCAGCACCTCTTTTGGTGCTTTTTGATTGTATGCAGCAGTTTTTAGTGTTTTAGGTGCAACACTGCCTCCCCACATCAGTGTTGACCAGATTAAATCCCCAACCTGTCTTTTGAATACAATTTAAGGAACTAAGCTGCATAAAACACTTGCCATATTAATATATATAAAAATATATATAAAATATATAATATATATACAAATATTCAATAAAAAAAACAAAGGCTTTAATGCGACATCACTTAAATTACATTTCCAGCATATAGTAAAATATAAACTGTATGCATGATTATTCTGGACAAAAGCAAAAAAGATGTGAATGAGTACAAACATGGCTTTAAAAAATCATGATAAACTTCAAAATTCATGTTTCATCCATTGATATCAGCCCCCTTTTTAGGTTGTTGATTAATTTCATGATTAAAGATTTTAACTTCTGTCTGTATGTTGAAGTGTACTGATTGTACATGTAGCTAATCTTGACTTCAGTAATTTTACCGAGCTCGGCTATTTAAGTGCAGTATTTAAACCATTTTCCCACAAAATCATATTCACAACAGTATATCAAATAATAAAATCACAGACATCAGAAGAGACACAATTCTACACACTTCTAAGACTGCTCATTATTCCCAACAGCTGCATTTTCCTGAGGCACATTTGGTACGCTGAATGTCTGCGCCCACGTCTCCAGCTCTGTCCTCAGCTGACGTGCTTCAGGTCGGTCTTGTGGCCTCGCACACAGCATTGGCTTGATCATTTGGTTCTGCAAAAAACAAAACAACTGCTACTGACATCTTTGTACAAACAATAATAAATGTGGTCATAATTTAATATAGTTGAGGCTCCACTTCACAGTATTCCTCACATATGCGCTTTGGAAACTGAGATTGATATCTTCTCAAATCGTGGTTGTTTGTGATGTATGATATCTGAAATTTATCACATAAAGACAAAATAAATGTGAATATGAAGTCGAAGCTGCGAGCATTTGGCTACAGTTAGCAGCCTGATAACCGAGCCAAGAGGAGGCACAGGTGTCTAGTGTGCTCTTAGATCATTTTAATTAAATATGTTGAAAGTGTATTGTGGGATTTTTGCCAAATAATGCCACCACTGAACTGCTCACCCAGCTCTAATATATGGGCAGGGTTTAGTTGTAGTTTGAGGTGAAACCTAACTGTTAACTGTTTTGTATATTATGGATTAATCTGCTAATTATCATCTCTTTGTTTTAAAAATTTACAAAATCGTGACAAATGCAGTCACAATACCAAAGTTCATAGTGAGATCTTCAAAATATTTGGTCTTTCCAACCAACTGTCCAAACATCAAAATGAGTTACAAAATGTGCAAATCCTCATATTTCAGAAGCTGCAACCATAACATGTTTATAGCTAAACACAGTAGTTGCCAAATTGTTTTCTGTAAATAAATTGAAGTATAATGTGCATGAGAATTAAGAACTCGAGTAAAATAGTGCCTAAAATTGTGCTTAAGTACAGTACTTTCTGTAAATATGCTTAGTTTCCACTGTCTGTTAACGACAAACATGACTGGCTGGCACCCTTTGAAAGTTTCAAGTGGTGAGTCACTACGTTAGAATAATGAGAATATGGTGTTGTACCTCTTGGGGAAAAGTCAGGGAAAACTCTTCAGGAAGCTTCTGACTTCTGGCATCATCCCAAATCTGTTATTTATGCAGAGAGAGAAGGATGAAAGAACTTGTTAGTTAGCCTCAAATTTACAAACTATTAAAATGAGGCTCTGTTGAACATTGCAAATGAATGCAGGTAAATTTAAACAGGACAGATCCAAAGATAATCTATGAAATTCCATTTTATCTGCTGTCTACGATACACTGCTTTACTAAATACTGAAAATAAATTGACAACTGGTGTATACCTAGCTGGTCTCTGATTTTTATATAGTATACATGAGATCATATAATAAGGTAACACTATCATGTGGTCCATTTAAGACCTCCTACAGTCATTTAATATTTCAACCTTGTTAACATGTGGGTTTGTATATAAAAGACAAATAGTGAGCAAAATAAGCAGTCAACATCCTGGGTGAGCAATTTGGCCTCGGAACTGCAGTGTGCCATCCACAGTTTCAAAAACATGAAGCACAAACTATTTCACATGAAAAAACAAGTACACTAAAAACACAATGGCAAAGGTTAAAACACACAGCATAAAAAAATCACACAAAAGCAACAGGCAACAAACCTAAAGCAAACAGCCAATTATCAGCTGACACCAAGATGACGGTGCAAAAAAACTACAAGCACTTTCACCAAAGATGGTGTGGATTTGTGAAACAAGATACAAAATTGTCCATGAGACCAAAGGTTGCAGCTGCTGAGTTTTAGGAGTCAGTAAAGAACATAAGTAGGCAGCTCCTGTAAAATAACCTTATAAGGAAAAGTATACCGTACCAGTGATCAGTGTATACTGTGCCTGCTCTCGTAAAGGCCTGTATTATCAAAGCATCTACAGTATATATGATGCTTAGATGCTGAATGCACACCATGTCATCCAAAATAGTATTTATTAAGCCCACATATTTAATAATCCAATCATTATAATTAATCTAAAACATATAATATCTAAATATGATTATTTGTTATGCATGCATTTTTTAAAATGTATTTCTCAAATTTAAAACTTGTTTCCTTGCGTTGGACCAAAATGTGTGGACTCTGATAGCAAATTATTCTTCTCTTACCTTGGTAAGAGTGTTATTGATAGCTTGGTTAATTTTCACTAACCTCTGAGAAGAGCAAAAAAAAAAAAAAAAAAAGAAAACCCTGGTGGATCCCAGAAATCAATGGGTAAGAAGAGGTGAACAAATTGTGGCTCCGAACAAACATAAGAGACAACTTCTTTGCACATTTCTTCAGCATGAGGCCCATTGTTAGATTCTGTTGATGACTCACCCTTCCTCTTTCATGTCCAGTAGAGAGTTTCCAAAGGAGTTCAAAGTATATCAACCCCACAGCAAATATGTCCACTTTTCGGCCATTGGTCCTTCCTGTCTAATGTGATAGAATAAAAACAAAGTATTGACAAAATGCACCTTAACTTCCCTAATCTATCCTTACATCAATCATTGACATATTAACTAGTTATGCTAGTGATGTAAATGAAGCTTCAGCTGAATAATGTTTTGTTGGCATAAACAATGCAACACATTTAATGTAAACTTTTTCATACTACAGCTCTCACTGCCAACAGCAAAGACAGCGGTAGGCTGAGATTCATGTTCTGTAGCATTTTTTTTAGGGTGGTAGGCATACAAGCTGTCCTCCTAAATAAGACTTTTCAATGAACATGTTTGTTAACACAATAATACAGAAGAATTGGAAGTTATTATCAGTATGGATCGTCTCACTTGTTCAGGAGCCATGTAAGATGTGGTTCCTTCGTTCTCTGTTCTCTCCATCAAAGCAGAATCATCATCATCATCTCTGGTGACCAGACCAAAGTCCCCAATCTTCACTTCTCCCTTCAGCCCAAACAGGATGTTTTCAGGCTTACCATTGAAAAGAAAAAAAGAAAAAAAATGAAAATTAAAACAAATAATTATCTGGCTCCTCACATGATGGGCAGTAACACATGAACTACTGAACTTTGAAGTTGAACACTTAAAATAACCGTGTGTTCACTAGTAAATGATGTTGATGGGCAAAGGTCTAGGTATGTGGTGCTGCTATGGTACACCGGGGTATTTAGAAATCCCTAAAGTGCTCTTTCTATTAAACTTTCTATTGTATGTAGTGCACGGCATGCACCACCAGAGCTCAGTCTCTACTGGTAGAAGAGGCAGCTTAGCTGAAAGACACCGTAACACCTGGTGGTTGAGGAATAAGTTACAGGGCTCTAAACAGCCTGCGGTCAGAGAGAGACCGTGGGGAATAACGGCATGTTTTTTAAATCTAATTTGGTGAATTCAGAATTTAATTCGACCAAACCGGAGCTGGTGATTGCTGGTGAACAGTGAACTTATTAACTAGTTTAATAGCAAGAGTAAGACGGTTCGGGTGAGTTTTATTTTGCTTCTGTTGACTTCTGATGAAGTGTGCTGTATGATGAATTCATCTGACACATAAGCTTTGTCAGTCTTCTGTAACGGAGAGAAATTTCAATTCAAAAGGTGTACAGTTATAATTCTCTGTTTAATAAGGAAAATAAATGTGAGAATATTATTTTCTTAACAGTTTGTGGGTTTCTATTGTGTATTTATTAGTCTGACAAGCTGAAAGTAAGTAACGCACTTCCTGTCGAGGGGAGTTAGCTTAGACCGTCATATACCGTATACCCCGGTGAAACTTCAGAAAGGTATGAAGAGGTATGAAATATTACATACTGCCTACGCCTAACATTACTAAATACCAAAACTATATGCTGAGTCTAGATACATATATCACTTAAATCACTTAATGACTGGTTTGCGGAGTGATCTGTCTCAGGGTATTGATGGGGCAGGGGAACACGGAGGACATATCAAATGCTGTTACACTTGAAATTACATACAGGTAGCATCTATATCTGCTTTTCCTCAATACACTGTCAGAGTCCAGTCTTACCTTGAGGTCCCTGTGGATGTGATTCTCGGTGTGAATATATTCAACGCCGCTAACTATTTGTTGAGCAATTCTCAGACTTTCCTCTCTTCTCTTGGAGTCTTGCACAGGCAGCTCATTCTTCTTTTTAATCCACTTTTTAAGTGTTTTGGTGTCACATAACTCCATTTGAATATAGAGGTACTTTACCGATGAATTATCTGTGGGCCTTAAGATAAAGAGAAGGAAAATTGTCTAATTACTCACCTTTAAATAAAAAGTTAGTCCTCAAAGTAAGTGCATTTGACTTACTGGGAAGAGCTTTTACTGTCAGCTGAATTGTCCCATGGGTATCCTATATCGTCTGTCCAAAATGTGTAGTATCTGACAATATTACGGTGGTGGAGGTCTGATAATGTCCCCACTTCTCGAAGAGATTTCCTAATCCAGAGGAAAATGAGAAAAGGAATAAGTAAACAAAAGACTTGTGCAAACACTGCTCATGCTAAACTGCACATTTGAAACACACTACTACATACTTACTCTTCACTGCGGACAATCTTTACAGCATAATACTTGTCCAGCTGTTTATCTCTCGCTTTGTAAACTCGACCAAAGCCTCCACTGCCAAGACGTTTTATGGAATCAAAGTTTGAAGTAAACTTGCTGAGATTAACTCTATTGTTTAGGAATAAAAGGTAGAGAAAAACATAGACATGACTTCTTTGAAGTACATCAGTCACTGGAACAGAGGTTTAGCACCACATCAGTATAAAACTCACATGCTTCAATGCAAATAATGTTGTTATTTGATACAGTACCTCAATTGGTCGAATGTCTCACTCTGACTATTTCCTGCATTCCTGTTTTTGACAATATCCTAAAAAAATAAACAAATAAAACAGGTTTAAAATTTAGACCCCTGCTCTGATTATTGAGTTTTAATTACTTTGAGAAGTATGACATGCAACGTGTCATTAACATTAAAAAAGCCAAGAATTATATTGTCTTCTGATTAACTCCCTCTATAAATGAGGTAAGATCACAAATAATCATTCGTGTTGCATTTATAGAAAATTGCAGCTCTCTGTTAACCTCCATATACAGAATAAATAGAATATAAGAGGGTGGGTTTTGTTATTAATCATCACAACTTAAAAAAATATGAAACAAAGTCCAGACCTGATCCTTTGAAGAGTTTGACGAATCACTGAATATTCCTGAACCACTTTTACTCGTTGACATGCTCTGTGACGATGCAATAGACTCCCTATGAGAATGTAATGACATACATGAGTACAGCTTTTTCAATATTAACTCTGCAATCTGTTTTAATAGTCGGGTCAGTGAGAGTCTTACAGTGAAGTTGGTGTTGACAGCTCAGTTGGTGGATCATCTTCAGAAGCAGCTGACCTTAAGGGCATCTATAATTCACAGTAAGTTAAAATGTAGCATGTTCCAAATAAAATGATGTACTGCCTTGTAGCCTTCTTAAAAATAATGTCAAATTATATTGATTATGTAATGTGATTTTTCACCTTGTGCAAAGAGTTCATTTTTTTTTCTTCTTGTATAAACCACAAATATGGACCCACACTAAACTTTCTTGCTGTAACAATACTTCTATTAGTCTGCTGCAGTCTGCAAATATCATACATAGAATTTTGCTTTACTTACTAAAGATTTTTTGAGATTGTGAGAGAACAAACCTGAGCATTTGAAGGGACCGATGAATCAGTGAATGTGTTCACTGAGGGCCTTTGTGGTGATGGGTTGAGGGGCTCCCTGGGAGAATACAATGAGAGACATGAGTACAGCTTTGTCAGTATATAACTCCGTGGTCTGCTGTCTTACGTAGTGCCTTACCGGGTAATTGATAACTCCGACATCATAGATTGTGCACCATCTTCGGACACTGTTGATCTGACGGACACCTAAAATGCACACAATGTTAGATGTTCACCTCAATGGCACCTTTTCACTCAAAGGTATTCAGAAGTAGCTGGATTAAGGTGGGCTGCCATCTGCTAGTGTTAAAAAACTATCATGATACAGCCTAGTTTAACCTTTTGTCAACATGCAAAAAAAAAAAAAACCAAAAGGAAAAAAGTTGCATTCCTGAAATTTAAAGAAATCATTCTGAAGGCTGTAGTTTGTGGTACTGTTCAACTGTATTGTATCATACTGACAGGTGTTTCTAATGTATTGTCCTTCCCATTTATATCATAAGAAAAATGTAAATTACAGAAACACCTTTTTGTATAATGTAATACAGTTCACCAGCAGCACAAAGTGCATTCTCAAAAATGATCAAGTTGGATCAAAACTTCAAGTATAAACTGAACATTATGACATTCATGAATGTTGTGTAGGACTGCATTTTTTAAGCTAATTTTACAGAATAAACTGGCAGCTAAAGGAAGAACAAAATATTCAATACCTTGCTGTCCCAGTCTGACTGTTCTTGAAGGGCAACCCAGGCCAGTCGTGCTGCCTCTTGTTTGGCTTCCTTGACAGTCTTACCCTCACCCACAGGGTATTCCTTTCTGTCAATCAATAATTTGCAGAAAAATCTGTGATGGATTTTGAAAAGGAGGAAATAGTTTAAATCATTATGCTAACAATTTCATATTGTCTACAATTTAACATTAATCCGATGTTAGCACAGACTACAGGTTACAGAAGTTCAGCTTCATACTCACTTAAGGTTATGACTTGGACCGCATCTCCTTTCTTCAATGTATGTATGGCAGCGATTAGTTTTCTGACAGTAGTGGCTGACAAATCCTATGTAATTTGTCTGTCTTTTTTTCCGATTATCTCTGTAAAGTTGTGCATTCACTTTGAGGTTTCTTATCCTATCACTGTAATAAAAAAGAGACACTTCACACTGATGAAGACATAAAACTGCAAAACACAATGGCATCCATGTTTTGATGCAAATCAAACCAGACTGCCATCAAAACGTGATAGCAATCTGATGGCAACATGCAAAAGTGAGCGCCAGCAGAAACCATTATATTTCTACATACCTATTCTTACCTTTCACTTTATACTATATTTCATATCCCATGCTACACAATAATAATAATAATGATAATAATAGGAAAAATAATCTCAATGCTATACTAAATTATGTTAAATTGTTACACATTTTTGCCTCAAATTCCATATTATATTTATATTACATCTCAAGACAAAAAAACCCACAAAGTACCATTACTTAATCATATATTAGTGTGGCATACATACTGTCACTTTACGTTCTGATTTTTGTCTCAAAATAGTCTTCTTTCGTTTTCACATAAATGTCGTGACAGCTGATGTTGTTATCACCTCGTAAGAGTGATTGTGTTGGTGTGTGTGCTTGGTCATGGCAAAATATAGTCCTGGTGACACCAGGAAGCCATTTTTGGTAATTGCCAGGTGTTTATATGTCTGTCTGTGGATAATTTTGGTCAACATGACAACAAAACTTTGCACTTTAAATTGCAGACAGCAGCTGGAATGATCCCATCCCAAGGTGGTCTCTGTTCTAGGTCCTTTCGAGGTCCTTGTGCTGCTACAACAACTGAATTTCTGTGCTAGAAAAAAAAAAGTTTTGTCATAAAATTTTACAATTCACTGCTGTTGTTATTTACTCACCAGATATCAGAAATATCTAAATTTGGTTCCTCTGTTTGATGACCTGATGTTTGGTTGTTCTCATCTACAGTCTTGGAAATGAAACAAGTACAATTTAGAGACGGTTGGCACAGTATGTGACCTACAAAACAATAACTTGATGGGCCTATGATTGATTTTTTACTTACCTACAACCCATCATGGTCTATTTAAGCAAAGAAGAAGAATCTTACTGTGTGAACTGACTCCGGAGGTTCGTTCTCCAGCAGGCATTTCAGAGCATTTTTAGCAGCATTATACTTGGCTTCCTTCTTGGTCTTCCCCACACCCTCAGGATAGACTTCACCGTTTAGGACCACCCTCTGGGTGAATCTGAAGAGGAATCATCACATCTCTATTATCAAGTAAATTTGTGGTGGTAATAATAATAATAATAATAATAATAATAATAAAGTTTAAATGTACTGCGCTTTTCAAAATCAACGTTACAAAGTGCGTTACACAGAAAGTCGCAACAATAAAACGCACACACACATAAGAATAAGCTTGTGAGAACAATATAAACATATGAACAATAAAGTTTGTGCAACGATATGCAAGTATAATCCTCAAATAACTCTGTCCATTAAACTTACATTTTAGTGAGGCCAGGTCCAACACCGCCGACGTCCTCATATTTGAGCTCAGAGCGCGTTATCAGCGCATACTCGTTTAGTTCAAATGTATAGTTTACCGTTTCCATCCTAAATAAAGCTGTCGGATTTTCAGATCAAATTACCTACAACTTTGAGAACAGAGTATAAAGCTCATGATGCGTCCGTCTTTTCCCTTTTCTTTTCAATGTTACTCGTTGTCAAATTGTGAGCACTGTTTGGATTCAGCTTTCTAGGCTTTGCTTTAAGTTTCGATTTCCTCACAAAAACGTCATGTGCGTAACCTTACGTTGTCTGAATTGATCTGAACCGGATCTGAACAAACTAAACAAAAGACTTGTCCATAACCAGCTTTATACCTGTAAACTACTGCTGGCAAAATAGCAGGATTGTGCATTTGTTATCAATAATTGGAGTAATAATTTAGATTTCCCGTAAATGTTTTTGTGACATTATGCAAGTTAATCAGTGTGTATGCCCTGCAGTTGACTAGATTATTGGTGATGTCAGTCATAGTGTTGTAATAAGATGGTGGTTGAAACTATAATGTATTACTTTGGTTATTGTGGTGGCTACTTTGAGCTCTGTATGCATTATCACACAAACATCCCAGCTATTGATTATCATGTTCCCACTCCCTTCTATAATCTCTCTCTCTGGCAGCAAACTACAAATCTAATCTGACCTAATTTTAAAAACCTTGCATCGCTTCTGACAGCTGCTTCTCACAGAGTGCCTTGGAAATGAGCCCTAAAAAACATAAATGATTATGATTATTTTAGCTCTCTCCTAGTTCCCTCATATCGAAGTATATGGTTTTGTTTTTAGTAGGTTTTTAGTCAGATGCCTGAAATAAGGTCTGTGGTTAACACGAGTTTAAGAGACTTTCTCATATTGTTTTACAACATAAAATACTTAAGTAAATACCCCACTGACAAATTTTGAAACTTTATTGTGTCTAGAGGCTAAACGAGACCACAGACCATCATCATGCCATAACGCAGCCTTGTTGAAGTTGTCTAGTTAATTACTGCAACATTAGTGTAGATTGTTTATTCCCTAATATTAGCATTTTACTTCTGGCTTAAAAGATTATCTTGCTAAACAAAACCTATACTTATCATAAACAGTTAAGAAAAAAAGGCAGTGACCAGCTTACTCAATGCAGAGGCAAATAGGCGTTCAAGGCACTCGAATTATGTTAATAATCCTTCATTCACATAGATAGACAAATGCCTTTGGACTTCAGTCTTCATCAGGTTAGAGAATTACATTGGAACAGGTGTGTCAATTTAAAACTCATCAACTCATCAGGTCATGTGACAGAGGCCAAATGGCATTACTATCTATGATTTTGGCTCTGTGTTATTTGGTTTTGGCTTTTAATCAAATGTCCTGATATTGCCGAACAACATGACATTACAACATTGCTTTCAACAACATTACATGACAAAAGACACGAGAATGCAGTGAGAGTTGTGCCAAAAGCAGGAAAAAAGCTTTATGTACATTTCTTAAATGTACGCTAATAACCGTTAACATTTTATTTTTATCATAATTTGCATGTCACTAATCCTCAGCGTAAATGAGTCAGTGGTAGCCAAAAGTTTCAACTGGCCAAAAGGCAAAAAATGTCTTGCACACTTCAGGGCTCCAGTTATCACTTATTTAATGCACCAAAGCAATAGTGACATTTCAAGCAACACAGCTCTGTATCCATTTAAGTTTCAACTGGCAAAAGAAATAATCAAACAAACTGTAATTTTCATATTGTCATGTTCAGGTTACATGGCATGCTGCTGTCAAGCACAACCTTGCAAGGGCATTGTGAAAATCCTTATGTGTAACTATAATGCTGTGGTTTTATGGCTAAATAAAAATGCACAGCACATTTAAATTAGTTTATCAAGTAAATCACATCCAAAACAAACAGTAAACCTTGAATCCCGAAGCAAAAGGTGCAGCAGCTTCTCACAAACTTCAAATGAATTAATTCATCAATCTATTTCTGGATTCTGACCAGCAATATTGTTCAAATTGAACAGAAATATTAAAAATATTTTTCTGTTTTTTCCCCATTGTTTTCAATCATGATTTTACATTAAACAAACAAACAGACCACACAAAGTAGAGGGCCAGGTCTTGGAAAATCAGGTCTTCAGATTTAATACAAAACTAAGACTCTGATGACTCTGACACCACTTTAAATAAATGTAACCATTTTAAGCACAGAATAAAAAGGCAACTGTAGACATGGAATTGACAGGCACATGATTATTTAGAACAAATGCGAGATAGATGTGAATTAATGTAAACGTTACTTTTTGATTTCATATTTCTTTCCTTGATTATAAAATCCCACATGAGGTCCCCTTTTTTAGGTTGTTCATTAGTTGCATGATTATTAATTTGACCCCCCGTTTGCATGTTAAAGTGTTTTGATGCAAAACAGAGAACCCCAAACTGCTATATATTACCATAGATATGTGCATTAAAGTTCATGGTGAATCGCTTATAGAAGTGCAGTACATTAACCGTTTTACGACAAAAAACATCATAATCAGGTCTCGATAAGTACGTTTTTTTTAAAAGAAAAAAAAGCCACAATTTACTTTTCCAAACAGATGACAGCATCCAAAATGTTTCATTGTTACAAGGGAAGCTATATGCAAAATTTTTCCCAAATAATTGTCAAATAGCCTATTCATGTAGACTGTATATGTTTATATTTATTTATTACAAGTATCATTTTGTAACAGGGGTACAGGGTAAATCCGTCTTGTACTGGTGGAGGTGGGAATTATGGGAGCGTATCGTGCAGGCTCCAAACAGGATGTGGCTGCTGCTATACATGTATTGGCAAGTATTGGTGTCATGTAATGAGAGGACGCGCAATTTTTTTTTATGACTTTCAACTTGTCAGGTGGGGCAAGTACATTTCTCATTCACTTGCCCTACAAAATCGACTTGTCCTGGATAGGACTTCTTCATGTGGAGCCCAAATATTAACCATAAAAATCATCGAATCATTTTAAAAAATCCCTAAACCAGAAGAGACGTATTTTAATACACTACATTGTCAAAATTTCTTGGCATAATCAGAAAGTTGCATTTTCTCGATGCTTATTTTGTGTGTTGAGTGTCTGCGCCCACGTCTCTAACTCTGTCTTGAGTTTACTTGCTTCGGGTCTGTCTTCTGGTTTCTCACGCAGCATTAACCTGATGATTTGGTTCTGCAACAAAAAAAAAGAGAGAGAGAGGGAACGTTGTACCATAATTAATAAATGCGGTCATTCTACAATATTGCCAAAGCTCCACTCCACAGCATTTACAACATACGGTATGCATTTTGGAAACTGATATTAATGTGTTCTCAAAGCATTGTCATCTATTCTGTTTGATATTGACATTATTCACATACAGATGCCAGCAGTCCTGTTTAGACTCTCATCCTCTGAAGATTTAGAGATAGACAACTTAACATTGCAGAGTCCTGTTCATCAGCCTCCCTGTTAATCTATTAATCGTCCTGACTATCTAGTACCTGTTATGGTCATAGATCTGCAGATCCAAAAGCTAGGTCATGGTATTCCTTGCTAATCAGGAGCTATTGGGTGCACCTGTGATGTTCTTGGGTTTTCCCTGCTCTGTTGGTTGAGTGTCTCAAGACTCAACACCTTCAGTTGGCTTTCTGTGTTTTTCGTTTTGAGTAGAAATCTGAGTTGAATGTGTGTTGGAAGGGAGGTTATTCTTTTGTTTCCCCCCTATTCAGTGACTCCAAATTTACTTATGTTTTGCAACCAATACTTTCGTTTGTCTGTCATTTTGATAGAATCAGTGGGTGGCTGTGGGGAGTTTTAATTCCCATGCCACATTTTAGAAACCAAAGTGCCCGGTTTTGCTTTCACCCTCTTGTATATGTGCAGTGTTTTGTTGATTTCCCAAACTGCAACCCATGTCCTTCAGGTTTTGTTTTCTGGGGGAATGTAGCACACCCTCTGGGAAATACTGCTACACGTGGCAAGTGAATCAGTTAAATTAATAAGACTATGGTAATCTACCTCTTGGGTAAAAGTCAGCGAGAACCCTTCGGGGAGCTTCTGACATCTGGCATTCCTCAAAATCTGGTATTCATGCAGAGATAACAGAATGAAAAGAACATGTTATTTAGGCTGAAATGTAATATTAATCAAAAGTATACTCTTTTGAATGCTATAAATAAATGCAGGAAAATTAAGCAAGACAGATTAAAAGATGGACAATAAAGGTCCATAAAGTATCGGCTGTCTACAGTAATATGGTCACATTGTAGTCTTTTGTCTTCAAAAGCAACACACGATGTTGTGATGTGTTTATGAATGACTCACATCTCCTCTTTCATGGTTAGTAGAGACTTTCCAAAGGAGTTCCAAGTATATCAGCCCCAGAGCAAATATGTCCACTTTTCGGTCATAGGTCTTCTCCCTCTTTGGTGACAGAATAACAACCCAGCATTAATAAAAGGCACCCCCAGCTCCCCGAATAACTAACTGTGTATAGTGGTAGATTAACTAGTTATGCTCAATTGGAAAACAGAATTTCAGCTTTCAGCTCAGGTTTTGCTGCTCAACAGTTTGCAATTTCTGTTTTAAAAATATGTTCTATTGATATAAAACTGTAACATGTTTGATTAATACTTCTTTTATCTCACAACTTTAACTGCCAAGAGTAAAAAGAGGTAAAGCTGGGATGATTCAGAGAATCCAGGAGCACTGTGAAGTGCAGTAACCAAGTAATTATTTAATGAAGCCCGTTACAACATATTTTTTAAAACAATAATACCAAAGACTTGAAAGTTATTGTCTGTAAAGACCATCTCACTTGTTCAGGAGCCATGTAAGATCGGGTTCCTCTGTTCTCTGTTCTTTCCATCAAAGCCTCGTCATCATCATCATCTCTGGTGACCAGACCAAAGTCCCCGATCTTCACTTCTCCATCCAGTCCAAACAGGATATTCTCTGGCTAAACATTGCAAAGAAAAAACAGAAATTGAAAAAAATAAATGTCTTGTTTCTCAAAGTAAACAACACATGAACGGACTAGGGCTTTGCTATAGGCATTTCTGGCCACGCAAAGCGAAACAATGCTGCGTTGATTTAGCATAGTAGTGATCAGGAGGTAGAGCCACGGTGTCAAGGTCCCACCCATATACCCGCCGTCAATTGCGGCAATCGCTAATGTTGTCTATCTTTAGTATTAGTCTCTGGTTTAAATGTGCAGTCAGGTCAAAGTGCGTCCGCCAAGTGTGTCGTAGTCAGATGGGTATAGTATAGTGCAGTTCTAGAGACGGCACTGCTTTAAAACGTCACTGACTTAAGACAAGGCCTTCATCGGTCAAAGACACACCTTCAAGCAGTTAGCCCTATTGTATGGGGATGCAAATCCCTGAGATGAAAGCAGTGACAGTTCACTATGACATCAGTTTGGTATGGAAGGATGACTGATGCGTCTTCCAGGCCAACTTTTCATTAAAGAACTGCTGGCTGACGGATGTCTTACAGGCCATGCTATAACCTGATTGAGTGGAGAGCGGAGGGATCTGTCTCAGGGTGCTGTTGAAGCCTCGTCAGGGTTAAACACAGGTAGCATCTATATCAACTTTGCCTCAACACAGTGTAGAGTCTGGACTCACCTTAAGGTCTCTGTGGATGTGCCTCTTGGAGTGAATATATTCAACTCCACTGACTATTTGTTGAGCCATCTTTAGACTTTCTTCTCTTCTCTTGGAGTCTTGCACAGGCTGAGCGTTCTTCTCTTTAATCCACTCTCTGAGTGTTTTGGTATCACATAACTCCATCTGGATATAGAGGTATTTTGCCGATGAATTTTCTGTAGACCTAGAAAATGAATTAAAGAGAAATGACTGAATTACTCACCTTTAACTGCAAATCACAAGTTAAAATTTAACTCAAGTGCATGTCACTTACTGGATAGAGCTGTAACTGCCGGCTGAACTGTCACCTGAATTGAGACTTTGATACTCTGAATCCTCCATCCAAAATGTGTAGTATCTGACGATATTAGGGTGGAGGAGGTCTGATAATGTCCCCGCTTCTCGAAGAGCTTTTCTGATCCTAGGGAGAACAAGGAAAATAAAAAGTCGACAAATTACTTACTTAATTACTTACTATATATGCTGCACAATGCACACTGTAATCTCACTGCTGCATACTCACTCTTCACAGCGGACAATCTTTACAGCGTAGTTCTTGTCCAGGAGTTTATGTCTCGCTTTGTAAACTCGACCAAAGCCTCCACTGCCAAGACTTTTTATGGAATCAAAGTCTGAAGTAAACCTGTTGAGATAAACACTCTTGTTCAGGCAAAAAGTTCAAATAAAAACAACAGTTTTCTTGATTTTATATCAGTTGCTGGAAGAGAGATTAGACACCATGTCAGACTAAAACACACATGCTACAATTCTTTTTTTTCATACCTTGACTGGATGGATGTCTCCTTCTGACTATTTCCAATAGTCTTGTCTTTGATGGCATGCTTAGAGAATACAAGAGTAGAATAGATTTAAATAAAAAAAAAAAACAATAAAAATAAAAATTAAAATATATATATATATATACACACACACACACACACACACACACACACATATGTGTGTGTGACTTTTTTAGTGACTATTTTTCATGACTAGACCAACAAAACTTTCTTGTTGTTCTGTTAGTGGTCCTATTCAGTTTCCTCTCTACATACAGAGTAAGCAGGGTATAAGAGGTTGGATTTAAGGATGTGTTAAAAGATTGTGATTTAAGTTCAGACCTGATCCTTAGAAGAGTTTGATGAATCAGTGAATACTCCTGAACCACTTGTACCTGTCGACATGCTCTGTGACGATGCAAGAGACTCCCTAGGAGAATGTAATAAGATACATGAGTACAGGAACCTTTTCAATATTAAGCTCTTCAATAAAAGCAAAGAGTGGAGTCTTACAGTGAAGTTGGTGTTGACAGCCTGGTTGGTGCATCATCTTCAGATGCAGCTGACCTAAAGTGCATCTACAATTCACAAAAAAGGTTAAAAGCTTCAGTGTATAATTATGTACAATGTTCTGAATAAAACCATCTACTCTTGTGCAGCCCTGTTAAAAACAAATGTCAAATGTTATTCATTATTTAATGAGATTTTTTTTCACTTGAGTCAGATTTGTTTTTTATAATTCTGAGAGAACAGACCTGAGCCCTGGAAGGGTTTAATGAATCTGTGAATATTATTGAGCGACTTGTGCTCCTTGACGTGTTTTGTGATGATGGCTCATGGGACTCCCTGGGGGAATACATTGAAAGACATGAGTACAGCTTTGTCAGTATTTATCTCCATGATACACTCTCCTACTAATGAAAAACAAATGCCTCACAGTGAAGTTGATCGCGCTGACATCATAGATGCTGCACCACCTTCAGAGGCTGTTGATCTGACAGACACCTAAAATGCACAGAAAAGGTGTTTGGCATAATGTTAAAAATTATGGGAACAGCCTTTAAGATAAAAGCATGTGAGCTGTGGTTATTATTGTCTCTGTGAGAAGTTCATTTAAAGGCCGACTCACGGCATCAGGGGAAATCTGATTTAGCAACTACTCTTTGTCGCCAGTTTATTATGTGCACCTAGCTACAACTGCAAGATGTTAGATGCCAGTATTTTAGTTAGATGTACCTTATTAACTAAAAACTGAGTTTATGTTTTGAGAAGTTAAAAAAAAGAAGTAATACCTTACTGTCCCAGTCTGTCTGTTCTTGAAGAGCAGACCAGGCCAGCCGAGCTGCTTCTTGTTTGGCTTCCTTCACAGTCTTACCCTCACCCTCAGGGTATTCCTTACTGTTGATTATTAATTTGTAGAAAAAAACCTGTTTCAAAAAGAAAGTGTAATCATTATGTTAACATTTTAATGTTGTTTCACACTGAAAATTAGTCAAGAGTTTGAACCGAAACCGAGTTCCGGTGCTCCGATCATTTCAGCAAAGCTCTCTGACCAGATATAAAGTTAATAAAAGGCTAAATCGTCATTCAAGAAAAACTGCAGGCAACGAGGCAAACAAAATCTTGCCTCGTTGCCTGCAGAGCCTGCATACATGCAGATATTTGTTTGTAGACATTAGCCTAAAGTGTCTGTATTCTATTCAGATAACAGGGTTTCTCGGTCATACTTACTGAGGATTATGAGGTGGACCGCATCTCCTCTCTTCCACAAATGTATGGCAGCGGGTTGTTTTCTGACAGTAGTGGTTAACAAGTCCGATGAAATTTGTCTCTGCATAGCTGTTGTCTCTGAGTTCAAACTGAGGCGTTTTGTCTTATTACTGTAATAAACAAGTAACATATCATACTGATGAAGGCATGAAAATTAAACAGTGCACTGATATTGTGATTTACTCACCAGATATCAGAAACTTCTTGATTTAGTTCCTCCTTTTGTTGACCTGAGGTACAGTTTTTCTCATCTGCAGTCTGGAAATAAAAAAAAGTACAATTTAGAGATGGTTCACATAGTGGACTATGGCCTGACTGAAAATGTGACATTCCACAACAAAATACACTTTTGGCCTATGATTGGTATTTTACCTTTAAATTCCTACAACTTGGCATGTTCAAGTTACACAACAAGGAACAATAATCTTACTGTGTCACTGAATCGGTGAATATTATTGAGCGACTTGTGCTCCTTGACGTGTTTTGTGATGATGGCTCATGGGACTCCCTGGGGGAATACATTGAAAGACATGAGTACAGCTTTGTCAGTATTTATCTCCATGATACACTCTCCTATTAATGAAAAACAAATGCCTCACAGTGAAGTTGATCGCGCTGACATCATAGATGCTGCACCACCTTCAGAGGCTGTTGATCTGACAGACACCTAAAATGCACAGAAAAGGTGTTTGGCATAATGTTAAAAATTATGGGAACAGCCTTTAAGATAAAAGCATGTGAGCACAACAAGGAACAATAATCTCACTGTGTCCACTGAGTCCTGATGTTCACCCCCGAACAAGCTGCTCAGGACATTTTTAGCAGCATTATACTTGGCTTCCTTCTTGGTCTTCCCCACACCCGGGGGATAGACTTTACCATTTACGACTGCGCTCTGGGTGAATCTGCAGAGGAATCATCACATCTATTATTCAGACAGGCTGGCCTTTAATTATGTTAGTGTGTTTTGCTTTAAATTACATGAATATGCACACTACCATAGTCAGCCTATAGGAGTTAAGGCACCTGTGTTTTATGTACGGTGGGACTCCACCAGTACATTCAGGCACTAAGACCTTGATAATTATGATTAAATTCGGGTATACACATATTTATGGCATAAGTACAATTTACCTGATCATGATTTCACTATTTACTTCATAACGTAACATCATGACACAACTGGTACAGAGCTTTTAGGCAGGTTATACAGGCATGTTATCTGCTACAGTTAAAGGGCTTTCCACTCAACTTGTTCTTTAAAAACACAGTTTGGCCTGCAGTTTATGCCCCGCCCATTCTACTTAATCTAGAAAATAATTTATTTAAAATTATCGCTTTGTGCCATCATTAAAAAGTTGTGAATCCGTTAGGATACTAGTGTCTCGCGAAGGAGCCATTTGATAACTTGTAGTTTTTGGCACTTCTGCGTTGGCTTCATTTTTCGGCCTCGGTGGCTGAACTTGGTGGGTACCCATAGAACACATTTTGTGATGAGAGGTGAGAAGTAAGCCGTGAGATTTTAAGAGACCCCTTAAAAAATAGCCATGCACATTTTCTAGGTGCTATATCATTGGCACCTGGATTTGCGTGAGTTGCTTGAAGACATTTTGCCTGTCAGCTGTCATGCAGCTTATTGAGTTTTAATGGACCAGTCAGGACTGCCGACTTGAACTCAAGAAGCTGTTTGGATACGGAAAAACGTCTCGAAGAAAACTTAACTTACCATCTAGAATTAGCATGACCTGGATGACTGAGCTTCTTCATCAACGTGCCAGTTGTTTCCTTGTCAAAATAAAGTCTAAATTTGGACAGTTATTTTGTTTCTGACAAGCTATACTGACATGAATAAAACCAATGGATGCCTTTGGTTGTCTAGTTTCACAAGATAGCGCTTAAAAAGCTTTAAAAAAGAGCATGCCACACAAGTCTCCTAAATACAGTGATATCAGCCTCCTTTCATTCTTGCCAGGGGGCAATGGGGGGGCCAGGGCCCATCCTTTGGGGGCACCACTGCTCAGCGGCAAATATGTGTTAATGTCTGTTAACCTCTACAGTGCAGTTTTTGATACAGTTATTCTGTATTTACTTGGTTGTCTCTAAACAAGTAGTTGCATGGTATTTTAGGAGTTTTGTGATTAACCAGATGTCCTCATATTATACATAAGTAACCTAGCTGCTTTTCTGGAGATATTAGCTACCTTTATATTGAACCACCACCAAACATCAACAGCGCTGGCTCACCCAAAAGCACAACCATTTTCCCAGTCGTATTATGACAGAATAATGTAGCTAGAAATGCATGCACCACACAAAGGTGACACGTTTAACTCAACTTACGTTTTGTTGTGTGCAGGGCCAACAAAGCCAAGGTCCTCATAGCGCAGCTCGGAGCGTGTTTTCTGTGCGTACTCGTTCAGTCTGGCGACACAGTTTCCTGTTTCCATCTCCGGTGATTAAACCGTGGGGATTCAAGTTAAAATAACATAAAACTGTCAGAACAAAGTACAGAGCTCACAAAGACTGTCTCTTCTCCCTCCCCGTCTTCACTCTGCTCCCAGTCCTGCGAGTATGAGTTTCGTTTCGACTCAGCTCTCTGGAAACCTTTAAGTTTCGTTTTCTTCATATAAACGTCACCCACGTAACGTAACGTGGCTTGATTATCTGAGAGTAAAAACTATAAATGAACAATCGAAACTAAAACTTGATCATTTAACTTAGTTTACATCCTTACACCCTTGGCTGCTGGAAAAAGTGCAAAAATAATGTCGGCATTAGATATCTAAGAGCAGATTCTGTTTTGTAACAGAGAGTTATAATAATGAGTGGTGTGCACACACTGTGTCAGGATGGGGGCAAAGTACTAAAAAGAGGCACCTCTCCTGTGTGACAGTTTTTTATTTCATTTTTCTATGTCAGGTCACAACTCTCAGCCCACGCCCTGTGTCAGCTGGTTGTACCCACCTATGAGGTTGGGCATAGGTTTAGCAGGGTTTTTTTTAGCAAGAATATTGCCATTAAGTACATGCAGAACTGTACATTTCAAGGATACAAATATACAGAGAAACAATAAAATTAAAGAAAAAAGTTTCTGTAATTCCACATCAATGTATCATCAGCTCATATGGAATTGATCAAACACAGTTTTTATTGCCTTTTTATTTCCTAATAGGAAAAAAAACAAAGAAAAAAAAATCTGGTTTGGAGTCTGCCCACATGTGGGATTTTCCCAACAATAAAATTAATTTTACAAAAAACAAAAACAAAAAAAACCTTTTAAGTTAAACAATTCCACTCAAACAATTTTGGTATACATACATTGATAAAACAAATACATTCTTCTGTTTCATAGAAAGTACAAAAAATATCTAACCTAAATCTCAGATTTTGTAAGTTTTCGGTAAATGTTTTGTGACACAGTCATGTCGGCCTATTGTATGTTTATGCTCTGCAGACAATAATATAATAATATAACTGTTTGTCATAATGCTGTGATAACATGGTGATTAAAAGTAATGCAGAATTACTTCAGAGGCTGCTCTGAGCAGCAGGGCCGTGACACATTTTTTTATTGGGTAACATTAATGAGTCTGTGTGCCAGGGTTAAATGATACGGTGTGCACAGTCCACAGGCGACAGTTAAAATCACAGCCCCAACTAATATTACTGCCATAGCTAAATTCATCGCGACAGTAGCTGTGGTCACAGCAGAGGATGAGCTCACCGACTCCTCCTCTAACTCACTTGTCCAGCTTGATCTTGAAAATGCATAAAAGAGATCATCAGTAGTGGACTGATCATGATAGCACCCACTAAAATTCACAGTGTGCAAAATACAACAGTATAAAAACTTTACAGAGGATTGACCCTTTCACCTTAGTCACCATCAGTTTTTTATTTTCAGCCCATTCATTACAGAGCAATTGGTGTAATGTAGTAACGGATTTCACTCTGAAAACATTTCCAGCATTTAATACATTATTGCAGTACAAGTTCCAAAAGTAATTACCTCAGGACATGATTATTTGTAAAAAATTGAACATTTTTGCAATCTCCAGTGATGTGCATCTTCTGCTCAATACCACATAATTATTTTACATTTTTGTCTCATCAGTTTATGGAAAGAGTTATTGAAAGAGAAGGTCCTCTTAGCAATTAAAAACAAGTACAATTGTGAAATATGATGCTTAATAATTTGGCATGCTTGTGATGACTGATGCTTTTGCCTGTTTGAGTATCTCCTTGTAATAATCAGTAAGTCTTACTGTAACGACGCATTTCTTTAAGTGTTGTAAGTGAACGAGCGTATTCTTCCAAGTCAGTCTTTAGTTTACTTGCTTCTGGTCGGTCGTCTGGCTTCTCACACAGCATCAACTTAATAATTCGACTCTGCAACAAAAAGAACAGCTGTTGTGATCTCTGTATCATCAATAAATGCTGTCAGCATCTTAGAACCTCCTCTTCACTGTATTTCCCTCAATCTGACCTTACTTTGACAAAATAACAGAAATCATTTCCCCAAACGGGCATCTGTCCTGCTTGATATGTAACATTTCATTACATTACACATACAAACACAACAGTGTTGTTTTAGATCCTCATCTGCTAAGGCTTCACTGATAGACTGTTGTTAAACACTTTACCTGAGTGTCACCACTGTCACTGTTTCATGTGTCAGGTACAAGAAAGAACGCTGGTTTACCTCTGATGGAAAATGTTTTGCAAATTCTTGAGGAAGTTTCAGGTTTCTGGCATCGTCCCAAACCTGGAAATCATGCCGTCATAAAAGGGAGGAACAACATGTAATTAAAGTGACACAAATCAATTAACTGCCCCACAGGCCTTTTCTCACAGATTTGACATGTCACATTAGGAAAAGTACAGGTGTAAATAATGACATGCGTGATTACTGAATTCTGTGATTCTGTGATTAACAGACTATCCAATCAGTCAATTAACAATCAATAATCGCCAGAGTTTTTAATAATTGATTAATGGTTATAGTACATTTTCATGCAACCTGTATTACATTAAAGTTGCTCTTTGACTTTTTGGATATAAAATGACAATACTTAATTTTATTGTATTAGACATTTGCGTGCATTTTTTCATAATTAGCATGTGGACTCTTGAGTTACAGTGAAAAACATGTCTTGTGGGGTTATGTTATCTGGTAATATGTCTCTTACTTTGCCTATTTTTTACACAAACTCAAAGCGAAAAGCATTTATAGGTTAACGCTTTAGATTGACTTGAATTTATTTGGATTTCCATTTGAATTTCCAAACTACTCACCGGTTTCCTTTCAAGGCCAGTACAAATGTTCCAAAGGAGTTCAAAATAAATCAGCCCCAAAGCAAATATGTCCACTTTTCGGTCATAAGTGCTCCTGCTTCTCTGTCAATAAACAAGAGCACAATGTTAACATAAAGTACGTCAGCTCAACCGTCACGGTTAAAGTCTCGACAGTTACTGTCAGTAGAGAACATCTCACTTGTTCAGGGGCCATGTAAGATGGGGTTCCTTTGTACACAGTTCTCTCCATCAGGTTCTCGGCATCATCATCATTCTCCTCAGTGACCAAACCAAAATCTCCAATTTTCACTTCTCCTTCTTGCCCGAACATGATGTTGGCAGGCTAACAGTCGGAAAGACATAAACACGTAGGTTCATGATGACTGTCGGTGGGAAGAGACAAATACTTTTTGAATCCGAGTTGAATTGTGCCATTAATTACACTTTTGTCAATTTAAGAGGTAATTTTGCAAGTCAAGGAAATCACAGTCTGTCATTTAAAAAATTAGCAAAAGACTGAAAGTACGTAGTCAGGGTGACAACACCAGATGCATAGGTGACGTCATACCTTTCTCCGTCTCGTACGATGCCTGTGTGTTTCACATGGAGATGTACTCACACCAGCAACACTTCTTACTGGTTCTTTTGCTTCTCTACAGACTAAAACACCAAAATCCACTGGATAAAACACGTCAGGTAAGATAGTTAAATTTGTGTGGAGCTCGGTAGGTTAAGACTATCGTGTGAAGAAGGTTTTAACCATAAAGAAATATCACTACAACTGCAATCCTCTTGACTTGTAAAGACATCTCAGAAATGGACAAACGTGTAATTCATGGCACAATCCAAATTCAAGCAATTGTCACTCGCCAGTGACAAGTGTATGTCATTTTTTCCAAAATAATGTCCCACTGGGGACACTGAAATAGGAGGGACCTTGCCTCTTTCTAAATGATGATTTAATTGTCTTGGTCTCACCTTCAGGTCTCTGTGGATGAGCATCTTGGAGTGAATGTACTCCACTGCACTGACTATTTCCTGAGTGATAGCTAGACTTTCATCTCTTCTCTTAGAGTCTCGCAGAGATTTTTTCACATTCAGAATATTCTTCTCGTCGATCCACACTCTGAGTGTTTTGGTGTCGCACAACTCCATCTGAATATAGAGGAACTTAACCAATGAATTAACAGTCGACCTAGAAAAGAAGGAACAGAACATGACATTCCTTCATATTTAGTAGAACACGTACAGTGCAGTGAGGATTTTTGTCAAATGGATGTGACTTACTGTGAAGTGCTGCCACTGTCTTCTGCACTGTCCCACTGGTATTCTGTATCCTCCAACCAACACGAGTAATATCGAACAATGTTACGGTGATGGAGGTCTGATAACGCCATTGCCTCCCGCAGAGCTTTTTTCATCCTAAGGTTCAAGAGATCACAGCTCAGTTAATTAAATTGAAACTTATTTTGCATTTAATACCTTACAGAGCTAATTTAAAAATGGAAACAAAGTAAAAAATATTTCATACTTGACTTACTCTTTGCAGCGGACAATCTTTACAGCGTAATCCTTCCTCAGCAGTTTTTGTTTTGCCTTGAAAACACGACCAAAGGCTCCCTTGCCGAGTCGCACTATGTTGTCAAATTCTGATGTAAACCTGTAGAGATTAACATAAGTATGGCTGAATAAAAATAGTAACAACATATATGTTTTTTTTTAAAAAAGGAATATAAAAATGTCATTCTGATTGTATATGAATACACATGTATACAGAGCAAAAAAAAATCATGCAATTATTGTAAATCAATGTTTTCATTTTCCATACCTTGAGCTTGTTGTCGGGCTCGTTGGTTTCTTACTGTGACTATTTCCTGTATTCTTGTCATTGAAATTAGCAACTTCCTTAATGAATAAAACAAAAGTCATAATATGTTATTATATAACAATACAAAAGTTGTAAAAATACCAGAATTTTAAACTTCGGAACAATTATAGTAAATAAAAAAGGTACTTGATTTCTTTTTCTATAACACACACACAAAGAAAAAGTTCTTGGCCCACAAAAACGATAATTTTTTTAAACTTTTTAGTTTTTTATTAACAACCTGCTCACAGTGCTGATTCAGAAAAGTTGGTTGATTTTCTGCCCCGCTGTTTCATCTATGCAGCCTTGAGTTTGGAATCTGATTGTAGATTTAAAGAATATATTTCTGTATGTTTTCGATATATACTATCAAATGTATAACAGAGATCATATTGTTTCCAACACAAGCTTAAAAAAAATATGGTGGTACATTACAAATTTAAATGATATAATGTCTTCTCACTTTACCTCTTTGCTCTTTTTGTGGACATTTTGGAAATTTGCTGCAATTCTAACGAGACAAAAAAAAGGTATAATGAGCAATATCATCGGGTTAAATATTATTCAGTAGCTTTACAGTGGGTCTCATAAGACGGCTTACCTTATTTTGGGCTTCGCATCAGGACTTTGAATCTTTGTAACGGGAAAAAGGAAAACATCCAATTACATTTAAGCAAACATACATTCAAAATATGTAAAGGTAGAGGCACAAAACCCTTCGTCACTTCTCAGTAATCTAAAGAGCTCAGAGTGCAATGAAAACAAGTGTAATTTGATTGAGAGGTGTGCTACGAATAAGGCTAACTTGGCTGAAATTAATGACACACTCTTGGTCTTGTAGCACTGATAAAATATTTCACTATTGTGTGCTCTCACCAAATGCTCCTGTAACTCTAAAATTACAAAGTTAAAGCACTGAAGTAATTAAGGCCAGTTAAAAGAATACTTCACCTGCAAAATGGACGTTTGTATATCAGTTATTCATCACATATTACCTTGAATTTGGAAAGGAAAACTTGGGGTTAGGATTAGGGTTTTTCTCTCTTGCTTCCACGGTAAACAGAGAATCCAAAATGGCAAATATTGTTCATGAATTCAAGTAATCGAACCACGTTTAACGACAACAAAACTATATCAAAACATCTGTTGACAAACTCTCTAACACAGCTCATGCAGAATAATACGAGTCTCACTTACCCGGTCGTATGCTCAGTTCTTCCCAAACACGCGTTTTCCCTAAAACGTTATCAGTTAAAACACGTTACTACAGTCTTATGCATGACTGAGTTGCGTGCCTGAGACTCTGAACTCTTGAACTCTACTTTATTGAGGCTCATATGCATATGTGTGTTCAGGCGTGCTCAGGGCACACTACTCAAAGTGTTTTATATTTTAATGTTTTAATAAAAGTGAATGTGTTTGGGAAGTACCGATCACAAGTGTTGTGAATGTTTTGATATAGTTTTGCTGTTGTTAAGTGTGTTCCCCTATGACTTAATTTCATGAGGAATGTTTCTCCTTTTTCTTAGATTCTTCGCTCACCGTGGAGGCATGCAAGAAAAACAGTTTTCTTCACAAATTCAAGGTAACACGGGGTGAGTAACTGATATAAGAATGGTCACTGTGCACGTGAAATATTCCTTTGAGTTTAACTGGCAAAACCTAAAAGGTCAATTAAAGCAACTGAATATAACATTTGCAAATTACTGAGCATTTTAAGCTGATAAATCATGACAGTTTTAAGAGGATTAAATAGAAAATAACACACCCGAACCTTTGGAGGATTTGACGGATTCATGAAAACAACTGAGTCACTTGTAGTCGCTGGCACGGGTTTTGATTTTGCATTATGAGACTCCCTGGGAGAATACAATGAGACACTTTAGTGAAATATCCTCAGCATTAAATTTAGCCATCTGTTGTGGTCCTCAGTCAGCGCCTTACAGTATGCTTGGTGGAGTGGACAGCCTGGCTGGTGCACCGTCATCAGCTGGACAAGAGGATCCCTTAAAGCACAAAGGAAGCGTTCATCTGTTACACAGTATAGATATATAGTATAGAGATAGCAACAGGAAAACACTGCTACAGTTTTACAGCAGAGTGGGCGGACACCATGGGTCATAACTGTGATGCTCATCCTGGTTCTAACTGAATAAATGATTTAAATAATATGGTTAAAGAATGGAAAGCTTTGACCCTTTACCAGATTTCAGCAACAATGCTGATTGTCCCTTCACATTTGTATGCGTCCACAAACCAATCCAGTTGCGCTTACAGTTTAGATCCATGACTCTGAAAACACAGATGTGTCACACACATCTTCCCAAATCTACACAATCAGCACAGTTTCAAGGCGAGCAACCGAGATTAGTGTCACCAATTCAGCATCCACTCAAATGTCTTCTGCTTGTTTTTGTGGAATGTTGTGACTTCACAGTGACCTTTGACCTTTCTGTTATAAAATGCCATTACTTCATTATTTTATCCATTTAGACATTTGTGTATTTTTTCCATTAGCATCTGAATTCTTGAGTTCCAACCAAAAAACACTTTTTTTGTGAGGTCACAGTGACCTTGGCGTTTGATCTTAATTGTCACTTCCAAGTGAACATTGGTGCAAAATCTGAGAAAACTCTCCCAAGCTTTTTTTAGTTATTGCCTTCAAGACAGTGAATCCAAATGTTTTGGATTCACCATGGTTACAGAAAACCAACAGAAAAGGACTGGGCTTACATGTTTCATAGAAATTAGTTTTAAAAGTCACAGTCATGGCTATGCTTTTGTGGAGCAGAAATACTGATGGTTAAATAAAAGACTCAAGAATCAAATGCAACAGACTTGTTCAACAGTTTATGAGGTGGCATATTAAAAACTGAAATGATCAAAAAATATGAAATACCTTGCTGTCCAAGTCTGTCTGCGGTCGAAGAGCAGACCAGGCCAGCTGAGCTGCTTGTTGTTTGGCCTCCTTGATATTCTTACCCTCACCCACAGGGTAGTCCTTATTGTTGATCACTAATTTGTAGAAAAACCTGTGTTGGAGGAATAAAAAGGAAAAAATATTTAAATCATGGGTAAGATTTCTCTCTCACGTCTATCTTATTTTCATAAAGTGTCTGTTTCAGGTTACAGATATTCAGTCATACTCACTGAGGGTTATGAGGTGGGCCACATTTTTTGTCTAAGATAAAGACATGGGGAAGATTGTTTTTCTGACAGTGGATGTTGATCATTCCTATAAAATTTGTTTCTGCAAAACCTTCATCTGTAGTTATCACACTCAAGCTCTTTGTATTCTCACTGCAAAACCAAATAAGAAAAACAGTTACTAATTAGAACATTTCACAGCCATACAGATTCAGAATAATCTAACAGAAACGGTGTTGCTGCTGTTTGTGCTCACATGATGTCGGACACACTTTGATTCAATTCCTCCTCTTTTTTGGTTGGTGCATTACTGCGCTTCTCCTCTGCACGCTTGAAAACAAAAGACAGAAAGGTTTTATATGGACTCACTGTTTGCAGCCTCGTGTAATATTTAAAAAAAACACAGGATAAGTCAAAAGGGAAAAGGTGACCAAACTTTTGACTAGTAAAGTACATTCAAAACAACAGAGAGTGCCCCAGAAATGAGCATTTTAATACTCCCGGTTCCCTCGTCTCCAAGTCAATAGTTCTTTTAAATGGGTTTTCAGTTACATACGTTGCTAACAAGTGGCTGAATGAGACAACAGAACGTCGTCATACCTCACACAGATTTACTGCCTTGTTATTGTGGTCTTGTGAAGCCATGTCACTGTACTGTAGTTTGTTTACAACCTGAGGTTAGCCTTTTACTTCTGGCGATTGCATTTGGGCTTCAAAAGTCCTGAAAGTGGTGTTAATTTGTGGTGATTATCTTGCTGAACAAAACATGAAGGTATCATAGACATTTGTTTTACCACAGAGTTTATAATCTGCAATAATCCCAAATTCCCATTGGCATTTTGACGAAGGAACCAGGGCAACGCCACCTTCCAAACTGGCATACAGTAAAATGTCATTCCTGGAAAACTATTGCAGTCAGTGACAAGCACATCAATTCTTTCCTTCCCTCTATAGTTTAGGAGAAACTGGTGTGTATTGCTACTTACTTCAGGAGTTTTACACACGCTTACAGAGTCATTTGATTCCCCAGACAAAACTCTCAGTGCATTTTTAGCTGCCTTCTGTTTGGCCTCCTTCTTGGTTTTCCCCTCACCATCAGGATACGCCTTTCCATTCACCACTGCTCTCACTGTAAATCTGAGAAGAAATGATAAAACTGTGTTAAACAGGCAAGAGGATCAAAGCATGTGGTGAGGTGGAGGTCAGGTGAAGTTATTAACTTGACATGTTGTTGGAGCCTCCTTAGAGCCTCAATGGGTGTCAGGCATCAATTAATACATTACATTAATTAAGCAGGTTGTTAATAAAAGTTTTAAAAAATCCTTTTTGTGGGCTGAAAACTTTTAATTTTTGTGTGTGTGTTAATTATTATTGTGGTTCAACATCATTTGCATAGATTACAATGTTTTTGAAGTAGTGTTACACCACCATGCCATATTCCTTAACGTTTCCTCTTTATTTTTGGCCCCATAGGGTTTTCCAAATGCAGACAACCATAGATAATTTCTGAATTAAAGGTATGCTCTGTTAATAAATGTTACATCAGTTGCATATGTGGTTTTATTGTGGTAAAAGCTGACAGTGTGTCAACAGAGCTATGACTAAAATGCTCTGGAGGGGCACATGTGAAACAGGATGAGACGGGATTTGGGGCGTCCTGTAACAGAACATTTTGAACGTGAAACCCTTGGGGTTCCCAAACATTTTCATGAACACAATTACGAAGCCTTTCTCTGATATTTGAAGGAACTTTTATTTTTCGTGCAAAACTCAAAATATAACTTCACCTAGGCTTACATGAAGGGATAAACAAAGCATGGAGCTGAAATGAAGAAACGTACAAGATGGTAGATGCAGACATCAAAGGCTACAGAAGTTAAATTTGCCTTTGTGCTTTGCCTTTCCAAGATTTTAAACAATTATTTTACTTTTTTCAGATCGAAAATGTGACTGCAAAATTCCATGACTTTTCCAGGTTTCCCATGACCATGGGGACTCCCAACATTCAGTTTACTTCTCAGGATTTTTTATGCAGCAATTTGAGCCTTTTCTGCAGTAATTTATGGTGTAAACTTATTTGTTTACATAAATGGACATTTTATAAATATTTTAGGGGGACGTGTCCCCTTTGTCCCCCTGAGATCTACACCTATGCCTAAAGACAGTGAATGACCTAAAGCTGCACACAGACAGATACCCATTTCCTATTTTTCTACAAACAAAAACATGAAACATGAGGGAGTACTACATCTTCCATTTCATAAAAACACCCAGTTAGTCCCAGATCTATTTAAGTCCTACATGCATGACTTTTCAGGCCGTAAAACCCACCAGAGAATTTAAGCAACTCACGTTTTTATGTGATCAGGGCCAACACTTCTCACGTCCTCGTATTTCAGCTCCAGGCGCTCTCTCTGTGCATACTCGTTCAGTTTAGCTACGTCCATAATAAACGACACAGCAGCTCAAAACAAAGTGCAAATATCAGAATACTGGCTAGATCTTTTCCGTTTTCATCTTGGCTCTACTTCCACGTCCTCTCCGATATGTCGGGGCTCAATCTCGATTCAGCCTCACCCTCAGTAAGTTTCGTTTTCTCGGTAAACGTCACACAACATGGCAGCTGCAAATATTGTGTGAAATAACCCAAATATCAGAAGTACTCATCCAAGCGGAAACTGTCTGTTACTGTGGATAATTTGAGGGCTGACTTTCTTTAGGCTTGTAGGCGATAAGTTAGTGTTAACATAAGGTACTGTGTTAATGATTGTTTTTATGCATATGTATACATTTTAACGAACTTCTGCTTGATTGTTTTGTTCGTTTGTTTAGTTGTCTTCTTGAAATGTTAGTAGCTCAAATTAAAAGTGCCTACCTGTTCTTAACCTTTATTTTTATTTTGTTAGTATTATCAACTACAGTTCCCAAGAAGCATTCGCACGGCGCCTACAGCAAAGACTCATGGGAGTTTGAGTTGTTGATGCTTTTTTTAAATCGTCGAGGACGCTACGTACTGCATTTTCTTTTATCTCTGAATATTTACACTATTTTGCAAATTCAGTGGTGGAATAAGTATTTGAGTAAAATTCCTTTACTCAAGTAAAATTAGCCTACTAATACCACACTGTGAAAACACAAAATAAGTACGTATAATAAAGAAAATATACTTTAATTATTCAAAGTAACAATATCCATTTCTTAATCACGTCACGCAAATTCTAAAACAAACAAAAAAAGATATACAAAGCCCAAAAATCCATTTCAAAGATCACAAAAAAACAGAGTAAAAGACAAATTTATAGATCAATCGGCTAATTAATTAATCATCTAATAATTTTTGCTGTATTTGTATAAACTTTACGGTAGTTTGATTTACAAAAAAACATCACATTTTATGTACTCGTCTTAGGTTTTTAATGCAAAAATCTTAATTTGTAAAGTAACTAAAGCTGTCAGATACACATAGTGAAGGAAAATACAATATCTCCCTCTGAAATGTAGTGGAGTAGAAGTACAAATTGGCATGAAAAAAAACCTCAAGTAAAGTACAAGTACCTCATATTTGTACTTAAATACAGTAGATTTGTAAATGTACTTAGTTACCACCACTGATCATGTTTCAGAGCATTTACTTAATGTGTGGTGAGATCTTTCAAATAAGAAAAAAAGCAACTATTAAGTATTTACTGGTATGCTTATCAGAATTGAGAGCAAGTGGTGACATCAGAGGACACTAAAATAATAAGAAAATAATTTAATTTTAATAATTTTAATACTAATATAAACTCTAAACTAAGTACCACACACGCAAAAAGACAAAATATCAGTATCAGATTGGAGCGCTGGGAAGTATAATCACAGTTGTATATGTAAATAAAACTTAAAGTAGATTATAGCTAAAATAAAAGAATCGATAAGACAACAGGGTATAATTATGAAAACATTTAATGAAGATACAGGTATGCAATTGCTCTTAAAACATGTCTTTAAAAAAATCTTAGTGCATCTTTTCAAAAATATATGGTATCCTAAATTTCCCACTGGATTTCTAAAGAAACATTAGAGACTACAACCCACAAACATTGTTAGGATCTTTAAACAGTAAGTCCTTTCAGAAATGGACAACACATGATAAATAAATATTTCCCCACTCATGATCACCTTATTGCCTTAAGTGTGATGAGCCTGTTTCTTATTGCAAAAATTGTCTGCACTCATGTCTGCATGTAATGTGTTGTAAATGCTTTTTCACTGGGATCTAATGTGTATATTGTAAGTTCAATCGTGGTCTGCTGCTGTATCCCCAGGACAGTTGGAGCACAAGTCCTCTTCATCTGTAAAAAAAAAAAAAAAAGACAAAAAAAAAAAGCATATGAGGAAAGGTGATAAAAATAGTAATTAAACTACAAGCATGTTGTCATCACTCTTACCATTATAGGTGGTCCCACACCATATGCAATAAAAATGGACTCCTCTCAAATAGGATGTCAAAATGTGCAGTTTGTCATATGACTGTAACAGAGAGACACATTATACACGGTTCAATTTTACTTTGAATTAATCACCAAATATATGATATGCAAATCAGATGTATTTATCGCACCGGATGTCAGGATAATAACTACGTCTTACACACTGGCACAGTCTATGCACAATAATTACGACATATTACCATACACGTACTTAACAACACAACTGATTTGGGATCATGCGTTAGGATTAACATTAGATCCACGGATAAACAAGGTAAACTAAATACTAACAGTTAACTCCACAATCTCCTCTTCCTCCTCCTTCCCCTCCTCCTCCTCCTTAAGACCATCTTCCTCATCATCAGTCTCTGCTTTAGGCCAGTACCAGTCTTCCCTGGGGACAGTGATGGCCTGAAAGGATAATTCAGCAAAAAAGTTTCACACACAGAAACCCCCATGTGCTCTACCTATGCAAATGTAGAGTAAATAGTCAAAATACACTCAATTTATTCCCTGGATTAAGACATGGCAATTCTCTAGGTATAGCAATATATTATTATTAGGATGTGATTAAAAAACAAACAAACAAATGAAAACCGTACTGCGTTTATTTTGACAGATTTTGTGATTGTAATATGAGGCACAATTTTAATGGGAATGACAATTTTTACATTTCATTTTTGCTTATTTAAAAGAAAATAATAATATGTCTGAAATATAATTTGTAGGTCAGGGCGTCTCTCTGGCACCACAGTGCCTCATTTGTGATGGTTTGTTGTGAGCATAGACTTTGCTGTGACACATTTCAGCTTTACCAACAAAATTGTAGCTCCTTGTGATTTGGATTTTGCACTTGGCTGCATATTGTGATTTTGATAATAATTTAAATTTCTTGTGCAGCTCCAGTTTGTATTTATTCTCAGTGCAGAGAAACTGAATATAGATTTGCAATAACAGCACGAGGACTGTGTGAGCTTGTGTCGTAGTGTTTGTGGTTCCTCCAACCTTCTGACTGTCAAGCTGCTCACAGGCTCGCTGACTCCTCCTGAGATCTCCCTCAATCTTTCGCTCCTCTCTCTCTGTCCGTACTCGTGACCTGGAATGGAAAAACCATGAAATCACACACACACACACACACACACACACACACACACACACACACACACACACACACACAAACAGACATACACGTTATATAGGAGGAAAAGGGACAACATTTAGAGGCAAAGTGCATCTCAAGAGACAACAGCAAACGTCACCTAAAGTCTTCCAGAGATTTGGTCTCATTCTGTTGTTTGGCTCGTGCTTTCTGACGATAATGCTCAAGTTCCTCCTCTGCTTTTCTTTTCTTCACTTCCTCCATGCCAATGCCACCTCTGTCTGATTAAGCATACAAGAAAAGTACGTAAAATTTGTAAAACATCATTTGGACAGCACCTGTTGTTACCTGTGTTTATGAGTGACTAGTTACATGTAACAGAGTTTATGTCATTAAAATACAAAATAAATGTAACTGTACTCTGTTACAGTTATTGAGAAAAAGTGTGTGATTAAATTAAAGCTACTTATCAAAATCTTGGTGATTACAAAGGGATTATATACAAATATATTATTTTCAGTAAAAGAAGCATATTCACTCTGTCGCTTTGCATCATCTTGCTGTGCAGGAATTCCTCCATTTAGCAAAGCCTATTTACAGACATTTTCAGCTTTATTGTCCAGTTTTAAAACATTTGTTTGACAAGTAATGAAAAAGTCATCAAATGTAATAAGTAACTTTACTCTGATGAAGTAATTCAAATAGTTACATTACTCATTACATTTTAACAGTGTAACTGCTAATCTGAAACACATGACATTTCAAAAGTAACCTTCCCAACACTTATTACCAAAAACATATTAAATTTAAAATTGTATTGCCTACCGGTTTTGATATTTAGAGGAATCGGGTCAACCCTTCCTGCTCCTGAAGAGAGAACAGAGATGAACATTAACACCAGCAACAAATGCAAAATAGATCCAAAATAAGATAATTCAGTAATGAAGAAACTTGCCTTTCTTCCCGAGGCCCTGACCAGCTTTGTAACCCATTTTCTGCAGAAGTGCAAATCCTTTGTTCTCATTGCTGATGGAGTTTTGTAAAGCTGCCTCTCTGCTTTCCTTTTCCTGCTCTTTGAAGGTCTTCTGACGGTTCTTGATGTTTGTTTCCTTTTGCCGGATCTCCTTCTTCATCACTTCTTTTACCCGCCGCACCATACTGACACCTGGCTTCACATCTGGTCTGACAGACAGAACACCACAGAGAAAGTTATGATAACTAAGGACTGCACATTCTCACTAATATATTTTCACAACAGAAATATATGTTTTTATGTATAAATGTATGTTTCACAAGCACAGTTTACCAGATGCATTTCATAATTTCTTTTTGTTGAACTCTGATATTCCATTTCCTTCATATCAAGACAAGCTGAGGACATTTATCTTACCCATTACGGCACAACTCTCGGACAATATGCTCTGAAATACAGAGGACCATTACTGTGGAACACCAGTCCTCACTTTATTTAAAAAAAATCCATCATTATCCTTTAAGTCTAACATGAAAAAACACCTGTGCTGTAGTTAATGTTGATGTGTTTTATGTGCACGCGTCTGCCCCATTTATGATTATTAAGATTTTCATATTATTATGGTAGAGAATTAGTGTTTATATTTTAATGAATGTAACTTCTGAAGGGGAAGCTTCTACCAAAACCCCCTTATGGATTTCTTGACCTCTCCTGCACAATTCTTGTTATGTTTATTATCGACTTGTTTTTATCAAATCTTGTGTGCTAATAATTTAAATAAAAAAAAACCTGAAAAATCTTCGCAAATCTCAGAATTGACTTAAATCGTATAGGTCTGACACCACGGAGCTGTATGGTACATCATGTAATGTGACGATCACGACTCAATCAGGCTTTAACGCAAACAGTGCACACACAAACACTTACATTTTACTGAGAAACGCGTCAGACATGTAGTCCTCTTCCTCGTCAGACATAGCGGCCGCACGTAAGAGAAGAAATGTCAGTAAGAAAACAGTTACAGGCCAAAGTAATAATCCAGCTGTGAATTTGTATTTGCTTCACGGATGTTTGGTTCGTTCACACATACATTCCGGGTAGCGACAAGATACGCGATACGTATACAGTTCCGGCTCTTTTGACTTGTGATTTAGAGGAAAAATGTTTGTTTAGAATGCTCTGGGACAATTAAGAAAAAAAGGAAACATATACTGTGATACATTTTTGTTGATTATGTCCCAGCAGTATTTACAGCTGTTTATTTCCTGGGTTTCACATCGGGCAAATTTGAATGCGGCACCGCGGATACTCGTCGTCATTCATCCTGGATGATCGAAAACAGGTAGGATGAACAGTTTGGCCACACATATCTCATATTTCTACAAAGTGTTGTCGCTGAGGTGTTTTTGAATATGTTAGTGTTTTAAACGATGGAAACAGATAGCTAAAGGTTAGTTTGTTGGGGAGTGTGTCGCTGGAGTTTATCTTGTTCCTCGTAGGAAGTAACTGTTAGCTCAGGTTGCTAACTAGCTCGGCTCTCACAGCTGGAGGCAGACAGCAGCTGTCAGCACAGAGCTGCACTGTGTTAACGCTGCCCAGCTGGGACTTTTTAGGTCATTACACTACCTCGACAGATAAGTGCCGATTTAAAAACGTCCAAAGCAGTGACAGCTGCCATGTTTATTTAAATTAACGGTACATATTTCTTTGTAAACCTAACAAGGGAGTGTTAGTTATTTATGAGGGGGCAGGGGGTGGTGCAAAAGGGGGATACATGTCAAATAATATTGTCAGATAGATTTTAAGTGGGGTGACCTATAGCTAACATTTCAAGAAGACAACTAAACAGCTTTGGATGGTGTGTGCACCTCATGTGCAGAGTCAGTCCTTGCTGCAGCAGTTGTGGGTTTGCCTCCAGCTTGTGGCCCTTTGCTGTATATCCCCCCCCCCCCCACCCCCCCCCCCTACAAGAGTAAAATATTAGGCTGTTTTTTTTTCCAACTCCAGGATTTTGTCTGCAAATTTTAACTAAAACTTAAAAGGAGACGTTTTTAAAATCAAATAAATAGTTTATGGTCACTCAGGGAGGCTCAAGGAGGAATATTTAGGCTATAGCTTGGAGGGTGGTCAGGAAAAAAGAAAAACAACAACTAAGCCACACTCCAGCCACTTTCCTCCTCTGACAAATTAAGAACAGTTCCTAAAGTCTTTGCAAGGATTGTAAATGTTAAAAGATCTTTATTAACTGACGTGCTGTTATAATACTTTCTAGGTGATTGGATGAAAGGGCAAATATTAGAGAAGAAACGTCTACTGACAAGGCACACTCCCTGATATAACATTATAGAGGGTGAGCGTGCACAGCACTGTGTTTGAAGGTCCTCACCATGGAGCTGGCTCACAGTCTGCTGCTCAATGAAGACGCCTTGGCCCAGATCACTGAAGCAAAGAGGCCGGTCTTCATCTTTGAATGGCTCCGCTTCTTGGATAAGGTCCTGGTGGCAGCAAATAAGGTGACTCTCCAGATTTTAGCCATGTTTTCCTGAGTGGGTTTCATTAGGGGCAGCTTGTGACTTTGTTTTGCGTTTGAATGGCAGGTGGATGTGAAGGAGAAGCAGAAGAAGCTGGTAGAACAGCTAACAGGACTGATCAGCAGTGCCCCTGGACCGCCAACAAGAAAACTGCTGGCCAAAAACCTTGCTACCCTCTACAGCATCGGTGACACCTTCACTGTTTTCCAGACTCTGGATAAATGCAATGAGATTATCAAAAGCAAGGATGACACACCTGCATACTTGCCTACAAAACTGTAAGATCCCATTTAAACACAACAGTGTTTTATTTTCATTGCATATTTTCTAAATACAGTCACTGTTTTTACATATTCTGTTTGATATCATGAACATTTGCGTTAAGATATAAGCTGTTCAGCATTGCTTTGAGTGTTTCAGTTATATGTAGGTCTGCCTTTAATGGTATTAGCAGTTAAGCCAAATGTTAATCTGTAGAATGACATTTCATGTTTAAAAGGGGAGATTACGTGTCTATGAGCAAATACTGTATGATGCTGTGTTTCTTGCTGGTATTAATGGATTCTATAAGTGGTTGAAGCTGCATCAGTGCTGTCCTGCAGCCGTCATCATGTCATACCTGCCCCTTTCTGTGCAGATTCAGGTGGACTGTGTGGGTTATACACGGCAGTCAAGACTTGTGCTAACCCCCAAGCCACTGTGCTACTGCTACAGTCCTTTAGTATAGATAATAATGTGTTTGGAGCTTTGAGGTTTAATCCAAGTCATGACACAAGATACGATGCTAATATTATAAATCATTAACAAAATAAATGCCAGTCTGAATGTTCTCAAGAGGAGATTTACATGATGAGTGTAAGAAAATGGGAGATTAAAGGAAACCCACAGTTATGGCAGCTGCATTTCAAAAGATAATACATGTTTTCATCTGATTAATAGATTGTATTGTTTATCAAATGATTTAAAGTGAATTATAGAGAATATTTTCATTCTGATGCAAACAGTAACTTCTCTTGCAGTGCTGCAGTGGCATGTGTTGGAGCTTTTTATGAGAAGATGGGCAGGATGCTGGGAAGCTCTTTTCCAGACACCATTAATAATCTTTTGAAGGCATTAAAGAGTGCAGAGGTATGACTCTTAAGATTACATTATTGGAAAATGGGATCTAGTTTTCCAATTTCTCATATTTTATTTGTCTCATTGAAACATGGGCTCTCATTCTCTTTACCTGTTTCACACAAGATGCAATATGACAATAATTAGTTACAGACAGACAGATTTATCAATACAGTACATACAACATTTAAGTAAAAATGCTCAAAAATACTCAAAGCAGGGACAAGTTTCCAGAGATCCTTTTTATGCATTAGATCAAACTGTATATCTGAAGATAGGGACAGAAATATATAACTAAAGAGATGCATTATTCAAAAACAGATGTGACGTTTATTCTAATCCTGCTGTTTTCACATTTACTTTGCTGGTGTAGTCTCAAGGCAGAGGAGAGATCCTCCTCAGCCTGCAGAAGGTGCTCTGTGGACTGGGTGGAGCTGCAGCTTCATGTCACCGAGATATCTACAAGAATGCCCGCTCTCTACTCACAGACAGGTCCATGGCTGTTCGCTGTGCGGTAGCAAAGGTTAGTCTCAGAAAAATGACCAATAAACCTGAGAAAGAGCTACAAATTACATATTTTTTGCTATTTTGTTTATGCTAACCAAACTCAAATGTGATGCGCAAATCTCCTTCCTGTTGTGAAAGACAATTTCCTGTTTAGAAAACCATTGAGTGGCCAGTATGTTGCTAAGATATTTCTAAACTAAACACCCGAAATGTTTTTTGCATCATCATTATAATAAATTCGATTTTTTTTCATACAAGCATGTTGCTGTTACTAACAGGACTTTATCTTTATTCCTCTTGTCTGATCAGTGCCTGTTGGAGCTGCAGAATGAGGCAGTATTCATGTGGACCACAGAACTGGAGAACGTTGCCACTTTGTGTTTCAAAGCCTTGGAAGGATCTAACTACGGTGTTCGGGTAGCCGTGGCCAAACTGCTGGGGACGGTCATGGCCACTGCCCTGATGCCCAAACAAGCAGCTGGTAGGTTTAATAGTTTATTTGTGAAGTTTATGTTTGGCTACTTTTGTATGAAGTAGACTAGCTCACCACTTTTGTTCCTCAGTGATGCGTCAGAACGTGAAGCGGGCCACTCTGGAGGAGGTGCTGGAGCTGATGGCCACAGGCTTTCTGCGTGGTGGATCTGGCTTCCTGAAGAGCGGAGGGGAGATGTTGAAGGGTGGAGGCTCAGTCAGCAGGGAGGTGCGGGTGGGCGTCACGCAGGTGAGGTGAATTCTCAGACATGACAAGAATCTCAGCCTGCGTTTGATTCGGCCACTTCACGCATAGTCCCTCTCCCTCTTCTTCAGGCCTATGTTGTGTTTGTGACTACTCTTGGTGGTCAGTGGCTGGAGCGCAACTTTGCCACGTTCCTGTCCCACGTTTTGGACCTAGTGTCTCACCCACGGGCCACGCAGACACATGTTGAGGCTGTGTACTCGCGCCGCTGTGTCTCCTTCATGCTGCGCGCCACCCTGGGGGGCTTACTTGGAGAGAAAGCACAAATTGCAGCCGGCAAAGAAATCTGCCAAGCCATCAGCAAGCAGATGAGGGCTGTGGGTAAGGAGGATGGGGGGGAAATATCACGGTTCAGAGCATTACAGAGTAAGTACTCATCCATTATTATCACTTTATTCACCCTTCATTCAGTTTCTACAATTCTTGCATGGTTTGCGCTTGTGTTGTAAACAGAGATGGTTTTTCTTTTCTGTCGTGTGTTGTGTGCGGAGATGGCTTTCCCTGTTTCTGCTTTCCATCTTGCTTTCTGCCTTTTGCTTCTTTCAGATCAATCTCTTCTTTATTTACTTTTTAACCACAAGCAGCATCTTAATGTCAGTAACATTATCCATTGCCAGCTCAGCATTGAGTTACTCATGCTTGCATTATTGCATAGCCTTCATGGCTGTTTACCGTTCTGTTATTGCATTACAATCCCTAAAGAGCATGACATAACTCATTCTGACTGTTGACATCTGGCTTACACGAGCAAAAAAAACTGCATGTGCCGCTAAATTCACAGACTCATCACATAGTAGACACAATCCATCTCCCCCACAGCAACATGACAGAATATTTGCAAATTTGTCCCTCATCTGCTTACATCAATTTAAGTTCTTCCAAATTTCCATTTTTCCCCATTTTACCACACATCATAATTTCATGATCACCTTTATCTCATTCAGAAAGGATGATTCTTACTCTGATTTGCTTTGCAACCTTTAAACTGATGTAAACCATGTCAAACACACGTTCTCTTGTTTATATTGATTTTACCACAGAATTTGAAAGATGTTGAATGTTGGTGTCTCTTGAGGCGGGTCCTGGGCTCTTCACTGTACTTGCTGCTTGTAGTTTTTCCAACCATCTGGATCTGTGAGACTTCTTGAGTTCGACGTTGTGAAATATCTGTGCTAGTAATATGAAAAATGTTTCCTGGAGACATGATGGTAGTGGGATTTCCTAGCATATGTTCCTTCCGTGATCTGCGGTCAATTTGTCAAGATGACTGCCATAGTTTAAAGGTCCAGTGTGTGAAAGTTAGGGGGATTTAGTGGCATCGAGCAGTGAGGGTTGCAGATTGCAACCAGCTGAGACTTCACCGGTTAGAATTCCTTCAGTATTCAGGAGATTTTCTGTCAGAGGCCAAATTGTCCACAGATTTCTCTTCCTTTCCAAAACAAATGGACCCAGGGATTTAAACCAGTAAAAACAATGAATAAAGTAGTTTTGAATTTTAAAAAAATGGTCATTTTTCCAACGCTGCTTGTTGTAGAGGGGCTGCAAACGATGGTGACCGCTGCGAAAAAAGCCAGTGTTTGATTTGTCTATTCTGAGCTCCTGTAGAAACATGGCAGTGCAACATGGAGATCTGCAGACAAGGACTCGCTCACTATGTAGATATAATCAACTCATTCTGAGTTTCTGAAAACACAACAATTCTTATTTTCAGGTGATTATAAAATAAAAAAACATACTTATTATGTCATATTCTATGGTTATATTCAATATCTGCCAATACATTCCCCTAAATCTGACACACTGGACTTTTAAGAAGCAACTTTTTGGCTTTGTGTGATCTTGACTGTTGCCTTTATAGGGCTGTGGGGATTTAAGTTCTTGATAAATGACCATCAGCAATTAACTTGAATTCAGTTTCTTTAGTCACATTTATCCTTTTACACCACTATAACGGTCGTTTCTGTCATTTTTAAATCCTCAGAGCTCTGTGTTTGTGGCACATAGCAGTGTGTTCTTCAGTATTATGAAGGAAAAAAATCGCTGATTGATGATTACATGGAGCAATGTGGCCAGCCAATTAGGTTATTATACTGTACTTGAATTAAACATGTCAGAGAATTATAATTGTTATTGTAAATATGACAAAAAAATGCCTTGTTTTTGAGAAAGATGTCAACCTAAGTTGCAGTGCAGGTCACCTTATCCATCAATGTTGCATGTATTCTAAAGTAGTAACATAATTTCATATTTTTAACAGTTTTTAATCTGGTTTAACAAAAACATTTTTGCATTTTATACTGACAAACCCTTTTTGTTTGTATGTTTTTCTCTGTCATATATTTTTTCCAGAGGCAGTTGTGAACGACATCAGTGGAGAGAACAAGGCTGGGGCAGCGGATGTCTCTGCCAGTCAGCATGTCATGGTGTGTGCCCTCAAAGAGCTCGGCAGTCTGGTTCAGAGCTTGAGTGCCACAGCTTCACCACTCATCCAGGAGCCCTCTATAGGTGAGACACACAAAAGATTAAATGGGACATTAGTTTCAGTGCCCTTAAGGTTCACAGGATGGGATTATACATAGGTGATAATCTCTCCAACTGGAGTTAAAGTTTGCTTACTTGAATGACATTAGTCAGCATTTTCTCGAACGTGTCAGATGTTAAAATGTGTTTTAACATCTGATTATCCATTAAACAGAATAAAGGATTCTAACAGCCACGTGAATCTTACATCCACTTATTTTTGCTGACTAAAATATATAAAATGCTTACTATATATGCAACATAGACTGTATGTAAAGATGAATGACGTGTCTCCAATTTCTGCCAAAATATTCTTAATACATGCGCTGCCATGGTGTGTTGGGGATGTCTTTAAGAACCATATTCTGCACAGCAGTGATTGGGCAGTGGACATCTGGTACCTAGGTCCCGCACATACAACCCCTCCACTCAACTGCAAGTCAGTCACAGTCATCAGTCATGACGTCAAACCGCCTTTTAGCATCAAATAAGAAATTATAACCAAACTTATTGGAAAAAAGCATGAAAAAACATTTGAACATACATTAACATGATAAGAGCTACCTAAAATGACAGAAACCATTTTAAGAAAATTTTTATTTGTACTTTTTTTTTTTTTTTTTTTTGCCCATGTCCTATCCACAATCATGGTGGGGGCAGGGTTTCAATCAGTCAATCAATGAAACAGTCTTTATTTGAATAGCACTTTTCATAAAAACAAACTGTAACACAAAGTGCTTCATTCAATAAAACCAGAATAAATAGCCAGCTAAAGTCCAATAAGCCAAACTAAAAAGGTTTATTACCTATACTGATGCCAGCCACCAGGTGGTGATTATAAAGTTTAGGCTTGTATACACTCTATGATATGCAATTGTTGCATATTACTCTGAAAGCAAATCAAATACGTTGGAATCTTTAGTCAGAGGGAGTTTATTTTGACTGGATTTACTCTGTAAGCATGATCCATGTCCGCCTCTCCAGGACTCCTTGAGACTGTGACCTCAGTGCTGCTGCACCCAAGCATGGCAGCTCGTTTGGCCGCTGCGTGGTGCTTGCGCTGTGTTGCTGTGGCGCTGCCCTATCAGTTGACCCCACTGCTGGACCGCTGCGCAGAGAGAATCAACAACCTGAAGAGTTCACCTGAGGCTGTGAGCGGATACAGCTTTGCCATGGCTGCTCTGCTGGGAGGCGTACACCAGTGTCCACTGGGAATCCCCCACTCCAAGGGCAAGGTGTGTAGCTTCAAAATATAATCTCATTCCCTTTGTTGTAGAGCAATCATCCAGGTCTGCCTGTTTTTTAGCTCTGATTTAACTTCTGCACCAGCGTCATATAGAAAGATTGTCTGTGTTCTTGTCTTGTAGCTGGTGGTGAGTATCGCTGAAGACCTCTTGAGGACGGCTGCTCAGAACAGTCGACTGTCCCTGCAGCGCACGCAGGCTGGATGGCTGCTGCTGGGTGCCCTCATGACTCTGGGTAAGCCTCGCAGAAATCTCTCTTTTACCTCTTGGCTTTGATTTATTAGCAATGCCATCTCCCTCCGTCTTGCTGACAACATTGCCACCACATTGTTTGTTTTCCAAGGTTCTTCCCTCGTTCGCTATCACCTTCCCAAGATGCTTCTGTTGTGGAGGAACGTGTTTCCTCGCTCCCAGAAGGAGCTAGAGGCAGAAAAGGCCAGAGGAGACTCCTTCACCTGGCAGGTCACACTGGAGGGCCGAGCTGGAGCGCTGTGTGGTAATGAAACACGCCGTCCTGTGGACATGCACGTGATCTCTAATGGTACAAGAAACAATTCTGATCAACACGCCTTTCTTCTGCAGCCATGCGTAGCTTTGTGGCCCACTGTCCTGAGCTGCTTACAGAAGATGTGATCCGTCGACTGATGACGCCCATTGAATGTGCCATGACCATGATGTCACAGTGAGTGTGATGCTTTTAAGTGTGATTGTTGGCGGCGTAAAGACTGGGAGGTATTTTGTCTTTGTTGCAGTTAATTAAATTAATCATGCATGATGTCTGTGTCCTACATTTCTTTGGTTATTTCTAGATTATATTTATAATGATTGTAATGTTTTTGTCAGTGTTCCTGCCATCATTAAGGTCCATGGCGCTCACCTGAAAGCAAGTGCAGCGATGGTGAGGCTCCGGTTGTATGACATCCTGGCTTTGTTGCCTCCCAAGACCTATGAAGGTAAAACAATCACTTCTAATTTTTTTTCACAGAGGTTAAGCACATTTACTATATTATTATATTTTCTTTTCTTGTGTAGGAAGCTTCAACGCCCTCCTGAGGGAGCTGGTGGCAGAGTTCACTTTGACTGACAACTCGGCCAACACGACCACCTCCTTGCTGCGCTCTCTCTGTCACTATGACGACAGTGTGCTCATGGGCTCCTGGCTACAGGAGACTGACCACAAGTGCATTGAGGATCAGGTGAGTGAAATAATCAATGATATGATACAATCCAAGACATAATATTCCTACTATACACATTCTAAGAATAAATGGAGATTGTTGGGTTGGATCCTCATTTCTTTTGTAAATTGGTTAACAGTAACTATCTATACTTAGGAGGGAGCTGTTGTTCATTTCATACTTGTCCTAGAACATGTTTACATGCTTAAATGTTCAAAAAACACTTCATTTTCCTCGTACCGTCTGTTCTTGAACGCCTATATTCACCCCCTGTCTACAACACTCACTATTAGTGCCCCCCTCCTGAAAAAACCCAGTCTGGTCCCCTTTACATGATCCATTATTATCTGATGTCTTGGTCACTGTTGATACTACTGTGTGATCGTTCCTGAACAGCTGCAGCCCAACAGTGCGTCTGGCAGCGGAGCTCTGGAACACGATCCCTCCTCAATCTACCTACGTGTTCCCGTAGGCGAGGCCATCCCAGGGCCTCTCCCTTTGGGTGTGTCCGTCATCGATGCCTCAGTGGCTCTGTTCGGTGTGGTTTTCCCTCACGTCTCCTTTAAACACAGGTGACAAGTTTAGTTGTTGCTGCAGAAATGTGGACCTATTTACAACATTTTGCATCTTCACTCTTGTTACATGTTTGTTCTCTTCTCGGTTTATGCTCACTCTTGCAAAGCTCTTTGTGGCGTGCTTGTTTACCCCTGCTTGTATATGATTCAGGCTGCAGATGCTGGACCACTTTGCAGAGTGCATAAAGCAGGCTAAAGGAGTTCGACAGCAGGCAGTCCAACTGAACATCTTTACTGCAGTGCTTAGTGCGCTCAAGGTGAGAAAAGTCGCCTCATATCCTCTCAAGACAAGAATATCATGTTTCACTGTTCAAGTAATGAGAAATACATATCTCTTGCTGACTGAAGGGTTTGGCTGAAAACAAGAGTACACTGGGTCCTGAGGAGGTGCGTAAGTCGGCCCTGGCCCTAGTGATGGGAGCACTGGACAATCCCAACCCCATCCTGCGCTGTGCTGCTGGAGAGGCCCTGGGCAGGATGGCTCAGGTGGTGGGAGAGGCTACCTTCATCGCCAGAATGGCACAGACCAGCTTTGACAAGTAAGTGTTACATATCTGTATTATGTTTTCTTTACTCTCTTTTTATTATGCTTATTCTCCTGTAAAGATCAAGAAAGGCTTGGTAAACACACCACCTTTTATACTCAAAGAAAAAAATGTTTTACAATTTTTGTAGGTCAAAGATGTTTTTAGGAAGATAAAAGTTTCAGTCTTTGTCCGCGCCTTCTATCGTGAACTGAATCTAGCTCTGCTTCTCTAGCCTTGCTTTTAATCAAGTGATCCATATCTTTCTCCTTCCTCTCTTTGCAGACTGAAGTCAGCCCGTGATGTAGTGTCAAGGACGGGCCATTCACTGGCTCTGGGCTGTCTGCATCGATATGTTGGAGGAATTGGCTCAGGCCAGCACTTAAAGACCAGTGTCAGCATCCTGTTGGCTCTGGCCCAGGATGGGTCCTCTCATGAGGTCCAGGTACAGTGAATTACTCAGAGAAGATAGATAGAGAAGAGAAGAGTTTTTTTCTGTATTTTTTCCCCATCTGAAATTGATTATAATTGGGTTTATTTGGATGAACATGTGTTGTTTTTTCTACTCTATTTAATTTCTAAACACCAGAAATTGTGCATTACGCATATATAATTAAAATTTTCTCCGTCTGTTCTCATCAGACCTGGGCTCTGCACTCTCTGGCTCTGATTGTGGATTCCAGTGGTCCCATGTACAGAGGTTACGTGGAGCCAACGCTGTCCCTGGTTCTCACCCTGCTCCTCACTGTGCCACCATCTCACACGGAGGTGCACCAGTGTTTGGGCCGCTGCCTGGGAGCTCTAATCACCACTGTGGGACCAGAATTACAAGGTCACTGTGGCAGAAACAAAATAACAAACCTCCTTCTGTCTCATTTTATTAAGCCGTGTAAATGTGATATGCACTTTCCACCAGCCAGCAGGTGGCAGTGTAATCACACTGCACGCCACTCAATTACACTGTGAGACATGTGTATCCTCTAACTGCTAAAATTCTTCTTTCTTTTTGTCTCTCCTCCTAATCTGTTTCATTGGGTTTTCCAGGAAATGGAGCCACTATCTCCACCATCCGCTCGTCCTGCTTGGTTGGCTGTGCCATCATGCAGGATCACTCTGACTCCCTCGTGCAGGCAGCTGCCATCTCGTGTTTGCAGCAGTTGCACATGTTCGCGCCACGCCATGTCAACCTGTCCAGCCTGGTGCCCTGTCTCTGTGTAAGACATACTGTTTCAGACTGCAAGTGTGGTGGTTATATTTTGTCTCAATTTAAATTATTATGTCTTACTGTACTGTGGGATCCCTTCAGGTGCACCTATGCAGCTCTCACCTGTTGCTGCGCCGTGCTGCCGTGGCCTGCTTGAGACAGCTTGCTCAGAGGGAGGCGGCAGAGGTCTGTGAGTATGCCATGAGCCTGGCGAAGAGAGCAGGAGACAACTCTACAATCAGTGAGTACAAATCACGAACCTGACAGGAGCACTCTGTTATGGTGATATAATTCAGTGAGACACTCGGAGTCTTTGTCCTTGTTTTAGACCTGAACATCACGGAGACCGGTCTTGAGGGTGTCCTGTTTGGCATGCTGGATCGGGAGACGGACAGGAAGCTGTGTTCTGATATCCACGATACACTGGGTCACATGCTGTCCTCTCTTGCTGTGGAAAAGCTTTCTCATTGGCTAAAACTTTGCAAAGATGTTCTGGCAGCAACTACAGGTAAATCTTCAAAAAAACAAAATGTGACACAATTTCTGTCTCCAAGAAAATTAAGGCTGTAACAGAAAACAAGATTTCACACAGCAGTCAAGTTAACAAGTCAGTCAGTCATCAGATCAATGTTTTGTGACTAAATCTTCTCTTTATATCAAGAATGTGTCCATCTCCTCTTTCAGATGTGGGAGGAGCTGTTGTGTTCGAAGTGGAGAAGGACGAGGAAGACTCAGAGAAAAAAGACGAGATGGACGACGACACCATGTTCACAGGCCTGGGCGAAGATGACAAGTCCAAGCCCTCTGTGGCGCCGCGCTGGGTGACGCGGGTATTTGCCGCGGACTGCTTGTGCCGCATCATCCTGCTGTGTGAGAATGACAAAGCGCACTTTGACCTGGCAGCTGCCCGCTCTGCACAAGCCAAGAACCCCAAAGGTACCGTTCACCACGCTGCCAGAACAGAGAGTGATTGATTTATGCCACAAGTGATCTCTTCTCTTTGCTTGAAATTGTTTTTCCAAAGTAAAAAACCCTATATTAAAACTGTTTTTTACATAAGGAACTGATTTTTTTTTTTTTACTAACCAATAGTCAAGCTGTTTGGTACAAACTGTCAAGGTTTCTGGAATATTAAATGTGAATTTCAGTTTGTTTTCTGGTTCTGCATGAATCTTTTTGCGACCTGTGTCAGGTGCTGAATAAAGCTCCTTTATGTGCTTTTATGTGAAGGTGGAACAAAACTGGAGATGAGTAAGGAAAAGTGGGAGGGATTGTTCTCACTGTGAGAGATGAAAGAGCCAGTATTTAAATAAGCTCCCCTGAAATAAAACATTCTACAGGTTTGACATTAATGGCACAGTGAGGTTATTTTGCAGCTCTGGAAGCAGCTAAGCCAAATTTCTGGTTTAAATGGATGGTTGTTCTGCATGTTGGTGTGTTCAAGTAATCATTTTAAAGGTGCACTTCAGCTAAAACTCAATTAAATCTCAGCCTCAAGGTCAATATCCACTCCCTTTTGAGTCACTGCAAGCACTCACTGAAACCCTAAAACCTGATTTGTGGCCTTTGTACTTTACCTTCAGTCCATTCTTCTAACGAAGAGGAAGGAATCAATTTACCTCCTTACTGATGTGCAACGATTCATCAGAGGATTACTAAGCACATATTAATCAATGACTATCAAATGTTGAAGTGAAAAAATCCTGATATAAATTCTATTTTCGATTGATTAATGTGGCTGCTCGCTGAGGTCACATTTCTTACCATGATTATAAAAGCATTTTCTATGCCACATGCTTCCTGCAATCCTTGTCGTTTTTCTTTCTGTCCATCCAGGAGATCAGTTGGTGCTCCATTTATCTGACCTCATCCGCATGGCTTTCATGGCGGCCACAGACCACAGTAACCAGCTGAGGATGGCCGGCCTGCAGGCCCTGGAGGACATCATTAAAAAGTTTGCATCCGTACCAGAGCCTGAGTTTCCAGGGCATGTGATCCTGGAACAATACCAGGCCAATGTGAGTCAGATTGCATTATGCTGCAAAAGTCCCAAATTAATAGTGACGTAGTAAATGTGAAACAATTAAAAAAGTGAAAATTGTACCATTTATGTATGCATTTAGGTTGGAGCTGCCCTCAGACCTGCATTTTCACCTGATACACCATCTGACATCACAGCTAAGGCATGCCAGGTAAGACAACCAGCATTGTTAATGAATATTTAGAGGAAATGTTTTACCAGCTAAATTGCTGTTGCACTACTTCATTGCCCTGTATGAGGTGTGCACTGCAGAAATCAGAAATAACCTTAGACAGCACTGTTTGTATTTTAAGACTAATTATAATGGACAGCCCTGACATATATTATAGGTTCTGTACGTAACTTTTAGAAAATCCTTGTTATTATGACACTGCTGGCTGTTAGCATCCTGTTGCTTGCGCTTTGTAAGCACAAGTGAGCAGCCAGTAAGAATGATATAACAAACGAGACTGAACGTGATTGAAAGCTGGAAAATCAATTGCGGTCATATTAACAATAACATTATATCTGCACTTTTCCTTTATAGCTGCTGTTCTGCTGCTCCCCCTGTGACCAGACTACGCTCTGTACTTAAAGAGTATAGTGCTAAGAATAAATAAATGCTCCAATAGCGTTCCTAATTGATGGTCCTGCTTCAAAATATGAAATCAGTAAGGGGTGGCAGATGTTTTGATGGTGGCAGGCCACCAAAAACAAAGAAATGCGTAGGCTACTCTGACATAACAGAAACATGGCACGCGTAGACTCTTTGTTGTGCTGGACGCCAGTCGTTTGTTGACTTAAGCGAACTCCATTTCCAAGTTAATATTAGCTAGAGCGCCGTCAGCACTGTAGCAGAGCTGAAGAGAGGAAAAGCCCTCGGAGCTTGCATAACATCATATCCATTTGCTTTTCCTGCAAAATTCTTCCTGATTCCTTTACATAGAAATCAGTCTACATGCTGCTAGAGGCAACCGTGAAAGTTTGGTAAGGTTTCATTTTATCTTACGTTACAATCCGTTCACCGATTGCCAGTTAACACAATTAATGCAAGTACAAAGTTACATACAGAGCCTTTAATTTATTTTTTGTAATGTTAGAGGCTTTTGTATCAATGCTTCCACATTGGTTATTAATTACCACTGCACAGTGACTCAACATACCCTTAAAATCCAGCAGTGTCAAGTTGTCTTAATGCTCTGTGACTCATTGACTGATTTGGAGAATTAGTGACAGGGGAAAGTAACAAACATGCCTGTTAGCCGTATTATTAAAAAAAAGTCTTTGTCTCTTTGACGTTCCCCTCTGTGTCTCTGCTTCAGGTTTTTGCCTGCTGAGACTGTTTCTGTTCTTTCTGAAGGCCGATAGCTTGATATCAGGGTTTCTCTTTTCTAAATGAAATGATTGACATAGAAAACTATAGAAAACAAAATAAACATCCATGATACATTGCATCCCCTAGGTAGTCAAAGCGATTTTATGATACACCTGGAAATGCATTGTCATGTTACATAAGGAGACTAGTTTAAATCAGCAAACAAGGTAACAAAATGGCTCGCTAAGTGCAATGGCATCATAACTCATTCGTAACTGTCCTTCCTCTGCCCTTGGCTGCCTGACACTCTTTAACAGTTCTCCTCAGATGGATGTAATCTTATAAATGTCTGTGCCACTTGTGCAGCTGTAACACGTCAGCCTTATTTATTAATAACTGTTCTTTGACACCTCCAACCCCTTTAATGACAACTAATCAACCTTGAGCACTCTGTTATGTAATGCAGATTTTAATTTTTTCTCATTAGAGAGAAGTAGGAGTTAAAAAGCTGAGGGTGCTGTAAATGGTCAGTCCATTGTAACATTTATCACCGTGACCCCTCCATGTTACTACAGGTGTGCAGTACGTGGATTGGCAGTGGCGTAGTCAGTGACCTCAATGACCTGCGGCGAGTACACAACCTGCTTGTGTCATCACTGGACAAGGTGCAGGCTGGGAAGGGCTCATCCAGTCAGCTGTACAGTGAGAGTGCCACCACAATGGAGAAACTGGCCGTGCTGAAGGCGTGGGCTGAGGTGAGACTGAGGTTCAGGGTACTGTGCTATATTCATTATACTGCAAGTGATATACGTTTCATAAAGCTGACTACTTTCTTTCCAAGGTGTACGTGGTGGCGATGAAGATCAAGAAAGAGGCCGAGTCTAAGCCCGCCAAACCGGTCAGAACTGGAGACGAGGATGAGGATGAGGAGGATCTGGGTGCTGACGTGCTCCCACCCGACAGCCTCATCATTTTGGTGCAGCCAGAACTGCCCTCGCTGAGCCGCCTGTGGCTGGCCATGCTGCGAGACTACGCTCTGCTCACTCTGCCCGCTGAGTTTTCCAGCCAGCTGCCTCCTGATGGTACAAGACAAGATTCTTGCCTACTAAATGCAGATCAAGGCTTGATTAAAGCTCTTCATATGTATGGAAACATGCACAGAAACTATGTAAACTTGCAGTGTTTCAAGTAATACATGGATATTTAGCCCACTTCAAGCACAGTTTTCTGAGTGCTTTGCTTTAGTTTTGGTCCCATAAACGTGTGATTTTATTCTCTACAGAGCAACTCCACACAAAAAAACCCAATGTGATTTTAACAGTTTTTGATAAATGTCAACAAAAACATCTTACTGTCAAAGAGCCATTTTGATAGGATAAAATGTCCAAGCAGTTCGTTGGAGCTGTCTTCAGGCAAGTGTTCTTGACTTAGAATTAGTCATTTATTTACCAGTGGATGAAATATGATGAATATTTCTGGGGGCCTAAATATACACATATAATTCAGGGGCATTTGTTTTAATGTCTATGTGTCTACTTTAATATGGTGCATGTGTAACAATTCAAATCACATTTTCAAGTAGTATGGTCCAGTCATTTTCTATGTTGTATGTCTTGTTCAGGTGGAGCGTTTTATACTCCAGAGACAATAGACACAGCGAGGCTCCACTATCGTAGTTCATGGGCCCCTGTCCTGCACGCTGTGGCCCTGTGGCTGAGCAGCACCGGGTTCGGCGCTGATGAAGAGAAAGAAGAAGCATCCTCGGCTGCCTCTAAGGCTCCTGCCGTCCCGCAAGCAGCCTCCTCCACCACAAAGACCTTTGAGGAGTCGGTCAAAGACAGGATGCATCTAATGCTGGGTAAAGAGACACACGTCATTTGTGTGTACTGTGTTGGTTTTTTTGGTTTTTTTTTTAAGTATTTGGCTATTATTTTGATGGTCCTTGTGAATATTCAAAACACCCAGATATTCTTCTAAAAACCTGAACACTTTTCAGAGACTGCTCTTTGTTTACCTCACAGCCTTGGATCCACCTCGCATCTGCCGACAGCAGAAGGAATGATGTTGGATAGATAAAGAGAATAGCCTGAACACACTCTAAGTGCATTTCTGTGTACTGTCTCTCAGGTGTCAGTATTGAGTTTCTGTGCTTCCCCCGGCCCGAGGAGCCCATTGAACACGTGATGTCCTGCCTGCGCGCTTTATTCACTCTGCTAGAATCTCCATGTGCTAAGACTCATATCGCAGAGGACCAGGTAAACACACAAGTCAGAAAACGGAAATTATGTGTATATGAGGAAGACAGACATGGGAAAATATTTGCATTGCTCTCAACAAAATTTAAGTTTTGTTGAAAAATGTACTCTGAATCACACATACAGTGTGACATTTAAAATAATATGTAAATATTAAAACAGCTGCAGTTTGTATTTGCATTTTGGTAAATGAATTTTATATTTACTTAATTGTAATTAAGTTAAATTGAAGTAACGGCAGTACTGTCACATGTCCTAGAAATTCAAGCAGTTTGCAGCATTTTTGTCTTTTTGGAAGCTGTGAACAGAAATTCAAGCATAAACCAAAATTAGGAATTTCACTGACTGAGTTCCCGTGGGTGGCTTTGTTGATTGCAGGTATAATTTCATAAAGTAACAAAAAAGAAACTGTGGACTGAATGCATTGCCTGTTATATTTCCACCTTGCAGTAGTCATTTCATCTAGTCTAGTTTAGTTCAAGTGATACATTTACCAGTGAGTCATCACCAATCACTGCTAAATGTGACAGGGTCATGTGATATTTACTGACCTCACGAGGTGACAAGGATTGCTCGAATACTCTGTTAAACAATTAACCGCCACACAGTGGATAATGGGACTGAGGGCCTCAAAGGATACACTGATCGTGTCCCACAAATTAAGAAAAAATTTAGGTTGTATTTCTTGGCTGCATTCGGTAGAGCCTTTAATATGGGACAGGTCTTTGTCGGCCCTGTGACGTCCTCGGTCTAGAGGTGTGGACTTCAGAGGATCCAGCAATTAAATTGGGACACAGCATGTGTCCGTCTGCTGCTGCTACGCCGTCATTACAGTCTTCTTTCACAGACTAGAACCACACACTCTGCTCGTGTGCCTGGGAGAGAGATTATTCTCGCTTTTAGCCTATTTAATATATTGATGAAGTTTTTGTTCTTTGAAAAGCAAAATAGTATGTGAATTTCTGTTATGAAAGTATTGAGGATGTTTTTACTGGGTTTGTTTGGCAGGCCATATCTGTCATTGTTATGAAAAAAGAAGATCCTCTAAGTCTTCATATTTAGAAACATTCTCAAAATAATGAGTCACTATCTCAAATAATAATTTGGTGTCTCAAATTAATGACTTTTAAATATTGAAGACTTTATCTAATGACTTACTTATCCTAAAATAGTGATTAATTATCAAATTATGAGAAATGATGCCAACTCAATATTTTAAGAAAGTTTCCCATTATTTTGAGAAGCTACTTCATTATTTTGAGAAAGTTTCATGTATTTTTTTAGACACTAAGTTATTATTTTGAAGTACCAAGTCATTATTTTTAGATACTACGTCATTAAATTAGATGCCAAGTCGCTATTTTTAGAAAGTTTCTCATTAATATTAACTCATTATTTCGATATACCAATCCTCCAAATTATGAGAAATAATACAAACTTATTATTTTAAGAAAGTTTATTATTTCAAACAAAACTCTGTATTTTGAGATACTGAGACATGGTTTTGAGATACTAAGTCATTATTTTGGGAACGTTTGTCATTATAATGACTTACGTGATCTTTTTTTCATCACACTGGCAGCAGTGGGCTACTATAAGGTTGAGAATTAATTTTGAGAAATTTTGCCCATTTACTGCTCTGATAAAACAGCTGCTTGTGGACCTGTTGGCAGTGAGCCAGAACAGATGAGTAGGACGTGTTGAGCATTATAAATATCAGTGTTCACATTCTCAGTGGCCTTACTGTAAACGATGTTTCTATCGTAGCTGCTGGCAGTGGAGCTCCTGAACGTGCTCCACAGACTGCTGTTGACCCGCGATCCTCCGGCTGTGCAGCTCCAGGTCTCTGCTGTCGTACAGGAGACCATCAGGGCTGCACAGGACCATCTGCAGCGACAGAGGACCAGCAAGGGTCAGGAACTGCATTCTCAATTTTAAGTCTGTTCAGGTTTAAATTCATTGTGACGCTGTTGAAATGATGTTGCTGTTTGAGTGATCTGGGTCACTGTGTCATTTTGCGCAGCCAAAGAGGAAGAAGGCGAGAAAGACTCTCAGCCCTGCCTCGGGGAAGGAGGGGACACAGGGGAGCTCGTCCCTGGCAAATCTCTGGTGTATGCAGCCATGGAGCTGCTCGTGTTCATCCTGGTCCGCCATTTACCACAGCTTAATGCACGTGTGAAGGAGTCTCCCAGCCATGTGCCACTGAGGCCTCAGCGACTACCTGAAGAAAGTGCCCGGCTGGTGGCAAACACAGTCTCCATCTTAGCAGAGCTGCCCTCGCTCTGCTCTCCTGCCGGTGAGCCCTGGAGCAACGCACAGACACACACACAGACACACAGACACACAGACACACACACACACACACACACACACACACACACACACACACACACAATATGAAAAAGACAAAAAGCCAGTCTTAACACTCACATTAATAGTGAGTTTCTATCCCAACCTGGATGTCGTATTTAGAATTATTAGTGCTCTTGGCCTTTGTTGCTCAGGTCTGTGTATGCTAATGAATAATTCAACTCTTAAACTCACTCTGACGAGGCTGTTTCTGCTGTGCTTTCTTTGTGCCTTTCAATGATCATACGGTATTAGAAACTGCTATATGCATTTGTGTGAGATTAAGAATAAGTATGAATATTATTAGCATAGCAATGTGGTGCTCTTTATGAAATCAAAGCCCATTTCTCAGTTTCTTTTCCCTTTTACAGGAAGCATGACCATCCTCCCCACAGTGCTCTTCTTAATCACAGGGGTGCTGAGGGAAACTGCAGTGAAGACAGCTGACAACTCGGTGCCTGTGACTGTGTCTGCTGCCCTGCAAGGCATCAAGACCATCATCACCTCACCTCTGGCCCGGGTGGAGAGCATGCAGACCCAGTGGACCGGCCTTGTGAGGAGCAGCCTGGCGTCTGTACTCGAGTACTCACAGCCAGGTACACAAATACACACACGTTTGATTGTGACTTTTGGCCTTTCTGTCTGGGGTTACCGCAGATCCTTAAAAAGACATTGAATGTGTCAAATTAAATATTAGGCCTTAATTGGCATTAAAATTTCTTAAATCAATTTTTCAAAAGTCTTAAAAATGCTCAGATATTGGAAGCAGAATTTTTATGACTCTTTTTTTTGTTTTTACTGATATTGCATTGTAAAGGCTCAACATAATGGTTGTTTAGAAATTATTTAAAAAATATATATATTTATTAAAAATAAAAGAAAATTCTCCCTAACCTCAAGTACTTGATGTCAATTCGTATTTTTTTCCATCAATACTGGCTTCTTTAAAATTGGTCTGAAATTTTATTCCAAGTGGTATTACATTTTTTTTTTTTAAAATAGTCTGAAATCTCATTTGCCCTAAGCAGTAGGGACGTTGTCTGTCGAGGGTACAAGAAAAAAGTATGACGTCATTATTGATTGACAGCATGTGTGCTTGTTTGTGTACCTGTGCAGATGAGTCCAGGCCTGACATGGATGAGGTCAGCATGTTGACAGCGATCACACTCTTCCTGCTGTCCGCCAGCAATGAACTCGTAGGAGTAACCGTCCTGCAGAAAGGCTGTTTGGACCGCTTCAGGAATGCCCTCAACTCAAGCGATCCCTGGGTAAGCACTTGTGCGAACAAACGCAGTTTAAGTATGAGGCCTGAACTAAATTAAAATGCCAAACTAAAGGGGATATTCCACAGGGCTCCACAGTCTTAAAAAGGCATTGAATTCATTAATCTAATAATAAGGCCTTAATTGGTATTATGACTTAAATTAATCTCTCAAAACTCTTAAAACTGCCTTCAGCTTCTCCACCATGCTTAGAAATGGGAAGCAGGGTCTTATGAATTGTTTTGTTTTTCTTCTGACATTGCATTGTAAAATAAAAAAAATAACTGGTAACTTTTCCTTTAAAAAAAAGCAATAAAAATATCCTCAAATGCCTCATGTATTAACATCACCAAAATCATCAATTTGTTAAACATTTACTCTAAATTCCTCCCTCCTTGATATTGGTTCATAATTTTGTTTTTTTTTATTTTGTTTATTGTAAAATTGTTTTTAATTTTGTTATTTTTGGCATTAAAAAAAAAGTCTTTAATATACTAAAACTCACTTGCCTGAAGCTGCAGGAACCCTGATGCCAGATGTGCGTAGCTAAGTTAAGTGATTTCATTCTTTTTGCCACAGGTTCAGGCACGGTGTTACCAGCTGCTGTTGTCAGTGTTTCAGCACTCCAGCCGTGCCCTGTCTACGCCGTACATCCACGCTCTGGCTCCGCTCATGGTGGAGAAGCTGAAGGCAGTGGAGCGCAGTCGGCCGGGGACTGCTGCCGAGCTGCAGGCTGTGCAGGAGGGCATCAGGGTCCTGGAGAACCTGGTCGGCATGGGTGAAGAGCAGAACCGTAAGTGTTCCTCCGCCTAATGGACCACTAAAGCAACGCATTTGTTCCATTAAAGAGTTTAGCTCCATTAAAGGAGGTCTCTTAAAGTATTTAGCTCAGTGCCTTTGAATGTGTGCCGTCAAAGATCAGAGCAGTAGAGCATTAAATACTAAATTTAGAACCCATGCACTGGTTTACTGTCAATTTAACTATTGATTTTAACACTGCTATATTATATATTCTATACTATTTATTCGGAGTTCGTATTTGGTTTTTCCTGTAATCTTGTTCTAGCCTCCTATTATTTAAAAAAAAAAACAAAAAAACACAAAGTATTTACTGTGCCCATAGTTTTAAGTATTTAAATTGAATATAACCAACTGATAGAAATGAGAAAAAATTGCTGTTTTGTTCAACAACAATTAACATTCAGAGTCAGGTATTGTGTGAATGATCATTGAAATCTTATCATGGGTCCTTGAAAAGCCATGGAAAAGTTTTGATTTTTTTTTGAAAAATTTTGTCCATGAAAATTTGAGGGAACCCTCTCTTTGGTAACTATATAATAGGTATTGATAGCTCTCAGGAAAAACAAATGCACTGTTCTCCTGTTTGGTTGCACGATGGTTGACGCACATTCTTTTGCCATAAATAGCCATTACTTTGTTCAATCAACATTTACTTAATAATACACGAAAGCAAAAAAACTTCAATTTCCATTTTAAATCTGGCACATCTTGTTCACTGCAAGTAAATAATTGACACCGAACACTCCTCAATAAACTTAATACATGCATATTGTCATGCAGATATTTTAGAGATACTCACATACTTTATTTGGGTTGCTCTGTGGTGCTTTGGCTTAATCTGATACATTTGACAGTGTGGTGAATTGATCTGCCAGGACCTTTTGGTGAACGCTCTCTCACGGTCTTGAATGATGCCTCATGTATCAGGTCCAGGAGTATTGACGTGAATTTGTGGCCTCACTTCCATTTGTATTCAGTGCACTTAAAGTGTCCGAGCCCTTTTAGTGTTGATCCAATTAGTTGTGCTGTTTGCCATTATGTTTTTCTTTAATGTCTCATTGTTATTATGCGTTTACAGGGGTGCAGTTGCTGGCTCTTCTTGTACCAACTCTCGTCTCCTACCTTCTGGATGAAAATGCCATCTCCTCTGCGCCCCAAGTCTCCAAAGGCCTGCATGATTTCGCCCTTCAGAACTTAATGCGGATTGGCCCCCTCTATCCAGCTGCCTTCAAGATAGTAATTGGTGCAGCACCTGAGCTTAAAATCCGTTTGGAATCTGCTATACGGGCCAACCAGGCCAGCAGCAGAGCCAAAGCTGCAGCCAGGCAAGCTCAGCCGACTGTACAGGCTGCACCAACCATCAAACTCAAGACGAGCTTCTTCTGAACTCTCCCAATTGCACCGCACACTCTCACAGCGTAAATTAACGTCGTCTTTTTAGGTTTGTTTGTTGTCCACACATCCACGGTTTATTAAGTGTATTTATTTATTCTAAAGCTCATCTTTGTTTTTGATGGATGAGAACTCTCCTTGGAGTCAAGAAAGAAGTAATGTAAATATTAAAAAGATTTTGAATGTTCACTTTAAAAAAAAGAGCTCTCTTTAAAATCTGTAGGAAATTTTGATCATTTGAATGTATAATTTCCTGGACTTGATGCACATTTATAAAGGGACACCGTTTACTTTTTTTTAAAACATCTTTTTTGTGACCTTATCCTTTTTTGTTTGGTCATCATCCCTCAATATCCAAAATGTTGTACGGTGCCATTTTTCTCAGTGATTTGGCAGTTGTTTCTTTCCCTTTTGATTCCAATCATGCATGTTTGTTTAATGAAGCTGGTTTAGTTTATGACTTCAGGGTCTGCTGATTGTTACTGATAGTGTTTTTTTATTTTTTGTTTCTTTGTTGGAAGAGGTTATTTTCTCTTAAATAATTATGTGAACATTCCTGTTACATGATCTTCAACATGACTGAGAAAATTAAATTTTGTTCATTATCTTGAGCCCAGACTGAGATTTTACGAGAGCCCTTGAATATTAAATGCATCATGTTTTCAAATTGTTTTGGGGAAAAAATGTGATTCTCACTGAGACAGATAATTGGTCTATCGATAAATATGGGCTACTACGTAATTTAACATATGTGCTGCGTATCATACAGACTGCTGTATTAATACAGCTGATTTTGATCTGTCTGTGTGTAATAGCTACATGATTGGGTGAGTGTCAGCTTCCACTGTACATTGGCAGATTTGTTGAAATGGCCCAATGTTACATTCCACCTTAATTTTTTGAAATGTGAATAAAGTTGCTTTGACCTCACTGTACTGATGCCTGTGTTTTGTTACACATTTTAAGATCTGTAACAAAATTCCTTTTACCTTTCTGATAAGGGACTGTAATTTATTTACCAGAGAAAGGGTATGGCAGGGGTGTGACTTTGTTTTTGACCCTCCCTAAAGCTACAAAATATTTTTCCCTGAGCCTCCCTGGATGACTTCCCTTCCCTTCACCATAAAATAGTTGTTAGATTTTTAAGACTTACCCTTTGATGTGTAAAAGTTACAAGTTGATGATGAAATCTTGTTGTACTCGCTGGTTGGTGCAAACTGTTTATGTTTGGCCACATTTTAAATGAGAAGTAAGATAAGTGATTTTGATGAAATATAACTACTTTAAGCTTAGATTTGATTATGTTTTTTGTCTGAGGAAAAGGTTCCTTTGCATGTGATGTGTCCAAGGACCGTTGGAAAATCTGAAAATCCAGCAATTGTTTTTACAGTTTCTGAAAATGGTGTCCTGCTGTCTTTGTTCTGTAAATTTGATCACTTTATAGGTTTTAGAATATCTTGCCAAAGGACAACATTGAAAAATTAGCCAGCTCTGGCACATTTACAAAAATGTTGGTTAATGTGCGTTGCCATGGCGATTTTTAAAGAAGCATCCCTTTTTTTGTTTGTTTTGTTTGTTGCTGTATTTACTCGTTTTGTGGCATCCGTGTGTGACATGTTGATGGTTTGTGATGTGTAATATGGTGAATCCTGTGTGCATTGTTTTAATTTTATAAGTATACTGTTAAAAAAGCATCCTTTAGCCCCTGTGTGTATTGTTTTAACATTATATTTATAATGTTCCTCCGGGCGGTGTGAGTCAAAGAATCGAGCGCCCCCAGCCAACATGCTGTGGGCGTGGCCGTTGTTGCTGACGTCATTCAATGACAGCTAGCTGTCAGAAAGTGAGTTCATTCCCTCGAGCCGCGGAGAGCGAGCGCAGTCTATAGGTTTTTGCCCTTCCGTTGATACCCAGCACCACGACTCAGCGAGACAACGGACAGACCTCTCCACCGAGCCCGGCCATGGACGAACAGGCGGGGCCCGGCGTGTTCTTCAACAACAATAACAACTCTGTCTTACCCGGCGGTGGGAAAGGACCGCTGCCTGATGGCGACGCTGGGGAGGCGGCCAGGGCGCAGTACAGTATCCCGGGGATCTTGCACTTCCTGCAGCACGAATGGGCCCGATTCGAAGTAGAGAGAGCACAATGGGAGGTGGAGCGGGCCGAATTGCAGGTAAAAACCACCATATTTTATGTACTCAAATATCAGTGGCACCACCGAGGAATAGCACCGCTGCTTCCTTTAAACTCGCGTTGAGTTTCTGTGTTTGATTGTTCTGGTTACTGGGCTAGCTTGTTAGCTTTAGCTCAGGAGCTAAAGGAGCTGCAGCGCCCCTCCTGACCCGACTGCACGACGACTGTTTGCGACCTCTTTACTGTGACTTAAACCACTAAACTTGCTTGCTGTCTTAAGTATTTGGAGGTCAGGCTTTAGAGCAGGCTTATAAGTAAATAAGTCCAAATAAACGGCCAACTGATAGCTACATTTACTAGCAAAGCAGTGTATGTGTAGTGCTGAAACGTTGTGTTGAAGCCCATAAAGGCTACCTGCCCACTTATAGCTAAACGTATAGCACCCCGCCTTGATTTTATTGTATTTCACCTCTAAACTTGCAAGAAAATACGTGGAGAAGAGGTACTAGATTTCTTGGTCTCTTGCTAGTTGTCAGTGCAGACAGACAGTTTACAGCACACAACAGACTGGGGAGTCAGTATGTTATGTTTATGAATCTTATCATAAGCTAGCTGCCATGATACTGCCACTCCTGAAGAGAAAATGATGTCATGTCTGTCTCTGATAAAGGCCACAGTGCTTTTAATTGTACCTGGTAATTTGACTTTTCTTTTCATAGTACATTTGACCCTAACTTGATGGTCAAACAACTCAAATATTCAACTATTTATAAGATATAAGAAGGTCTTCCTGCTATGAATCAGAAATTCCTAAATGAAAACATGGCACAAACTGGGACACGTATTATTTAGTTTGCTTAAACCAGAAGTCAGTGTCTTGCAAATAGCCAAGTTAACTCTGAAATCTGTCATATGTGTTTTCTAGTCAACCTGGACTTGTAACTTCTTCTCTGTTAATGTTCGATTCCGCTGTTTGGGTGTACAAAGTGCCAATCATCTTGCTGGTGCGTGAACTGACAGGAGTAATGTGTATAGATTTTGCTTTAACTGACTTCAGAAACTATGATCACAAGCTTTCATGATCAGATTTTCATGTCTACAGTAGGAGAAATTACTTTGGACACCATGTGCCGGAACCAGCATTTAAGTAGGCATTGTTACAGTTTATAACTGTTTAACTTGCGTCTCCATGCCTAATGTTTGGGGAAAAATGTTTTCTTTTTTCCATCATTTTGACCTAGTTGTGGGGCCATTATGTTGGATCACAGACAAGAGCCAACACTGACTTTTTTGGGTCTGGCAGCAGGCAGCTCCACGGACAGATTGACCTCAGCTAACAAAGAGGCAAGAGGGAGACACTGCACACTGCATTGTTTTTAGACTGGTGACGTAGCCCCTGCTCAGTGTAGTAGGGTTTTGACTCATGTGGCCCGTGCATTAAGCTTCCTGTCTGCTGTCATGAAGCAAGCTTATCAGTGTAGCAGCAGCAGCAACTGCGGCAAAGCACAGTGAGGTTGCTAAATGGCTTATTGGTTGGTTTGTTTGTGGCGGCAAAACAGTGCGCGCTCAATTTGAGTTCTTGTTTTTGTTGCACCTAACCTCAAATGTTAGGCTGGTTGATGTTTTGAACATAATTTAACCTGCACTATACAGTGCTCATTAAAATGTCTGTCTTCCCCACAATTGCGCTCTAATCTCGGTTCCACAGTTCCTCTCTAAAAAGATGTTTCAAGAATTAATTTTCTGTTTTGACCCCATTTAGTGTTATTTCTCCTTTAATATCTTTTTGTGGCAGTGCTGCATAATACCGCTGCAATCACAGTGAATTAAGTATGGCAAAGCTCTGAAAATCCACATGGGATGTCACCTTGTTGTGTCCTTGAGGGATGTTCATATATTATAAACACACTTTTACCTAAACAGTACTTTTACCCATAGAAAGTATTGGATTAAACTTTACTGAAGGGACCACAGAAGGGCTCTACCCGAATATTCGGCTATTCAGATATTCATTTGTTGGGTAAATATTCGATTTTTAATCAAGGGGTTCAGATATTCAATTTTTTTCTTTTTATTTTGCAGATAAACATTTTAAATCTTGGAGTTGGTGTGCTTTGCTTCTGTTTCACAGGGCTTTGTCAAGTTATTATGTGTAGTTTGTAGATCTATGATTATTTCCTGCAGCACAGAGCAGGCAAATTTAATATCTTCCATAGTGAGGACACTAATAATTTCAGACGCACTACAAAATTTAACAGACTAATTTAGAAAACTGGACACAGACTATTGTATTATGTAACTGTTACAGTTTTTTAAACTTTACAAACAAGGCCTATAAAGAGTCACAACTGTTGTCAAGCAGTTGGAGGCACACCAGGCTCTCCCTCACCTAACACTGAAGCTCTGGGGTGCTCAGTCTCTCACCTGATGCTGAAACTGTGGAGGATTTGGATCCTGGGCGGTGGCCCCCGCACACCGACTGAAGCTTAAATTATTTGCTGTTGATCAATGCTGAAACTCTGAAGCCTAGAAAATGGTATTCGGGTCAGCCCTAGATCACAGTGAGGAAGATAAGATAGAAAGTAATTTGGAGGAACCTCAATAGACATTTATGAATAATGAAAAATATTACTGGGCATAGAGACTTAATGGAAGATACCATGCAGCATCTACTATATGTGCTTTTTGGTCCACTTCATCCTTCTGCAACATGCTGCTCACAGTGCTTGACATCATGTCCACACACTGGTGTTTTTGTCACCGGATCAAAACAGATTTTTTTGATCTTGCACATTTTAAGAAGGTTACATATGTGGTATTAGATCAGAGACCACCGAGAATGTACATGAAGTCATGTCACAACCCAGTGAATACTCTCTTCTCAGGATTTTTTTCCTGTTAGTTGTATGGATATTGAATGGAAGACAGTTGAAGCTGTGTCTTGCATTGCTGTTTGGGAGGAAGGCAAACCCCGGGGCTTGTAGGAATGTCGTCCAGCCAGCCTGTTAGGTCATGCTCAGAGCCACTCCTCTCTACTGGAGCAGCACAGAAACTGTACTGTACATGCCCGACTTGTCCTGCCGCTGTGAAGCCTCTGTGTAATGCATAGGCTGCTGTCATTCACGATTAGACTCCAGTTGATGGGTTATTGATGATCAATTGATTGACTCAATCAAGTTGATTTGCTCAGCTGGTGATTAGTTATAGCCCCAATCAGCCTGTGCTGTGTTGATTTGGTAATGAGAATGACTACGGATGCAACTAATGATTATTTCATTATCAGCTAATAAATTCTTTATAGTTAAAATCATCAAAAACTAGTGAAAATGACCTCTAAACATTGTCACAATGCTTGTGTTAATCTATAAAGGGTGAAAAATGTCCATCACACTCTCATGTGTCACATCTCCAGATTTCTTCTTTTGTATGACAGGAAGAAAGACTTTAATGATTACTCACTAAAATTGATCCATTTTTTGTTATCAAAGTAGTTGTTTATTCATTCCCTGCCAAACAGTTATTTGGCCAATCATCTGAGCACTTAGAGTAACTTTATTTTGGCACTTAGCCTAACACACACCACATTCAAGTGTATTTTAATTAGCACTGTATCCACAGCATGCTGCCATTGGCTTTAAAGCAGTGTTTAGATGGGCAGGGTGATTGTACAGTATAATCATTAAGCATTTATTTTTGGAACTGCGTTAATGTTTATTTTGTTATTTTACAAAATGATGTTGTCCAAATCATTTCAGGCTAATTGCAATTAAAGAAAAAAAGAAAAATCCATTGTATTGAACTGAAATTTGATTATTTTAAAAGTGATATATAAAGTGATATTAAATATATAATTTTTTGCAATATAATACATAATATAAATATTCTGATTTGAGACTTGGTATTGTTTTATATTTGGATATTGAAATATCGTAAGGATTGTCTTTTCCTGGTTTTAAAGGCTGCATTACAGTAAAGTAATGCAATTTTCTGAACTTACTGGGCTGTTTTAGCTGTTCTATTATATGCATTTACTTTATATGCCTGAATTCAGGTCTGTGGTGAACACAAGCTTAAGAGACTTTTACTTTCGTTCTACGACATGAAATATGTCAGTAAATACCCTACTCATGAACTTCAAAGCTTTGTGTCTTTAAAAAGGCAGTTGCTAACAAGTGGCTAAATGTGACTACGGAACGTCATACGTTATGTTACTTCTGGAAATTGCATTTAGGCCTCAAAAATCCTCTAAGTGGTGTTAATTTGCCACAGAGCTCATTTTCTACAGTAGTCCAAAATCCAATGGAAAAAAATCCCATAGGCTTTTGACGAGGGACGCAGTGTCAGCATCAGCCTACAGAAAAACGTCACCCCTGGGGCACTCTATTGACCTATATCAATCAGAAAAATATTGATATCTATATTATAATATTGATTTAATTAATATCACCCTGCTGTACTGATTAGCTAAGATCTTTTCCAGGCCGGGTGACTGAGGTTTAGTCGAGTTACGCCCTGTTCAGGTCAGGCAGTGCTCCAGCCCTCCAGTTATGGGGAAATCCCTGCTCCATAGGGTATCTCCTTGCCAGAAGTATCTGTCAGCAGCCATAATTTGACACCAGGAGAAGGTTGAAGGTGACTCAGGGTGTAAGGTGGCTCTATGTGGCTGCAGATTGAAACTTGGACACACTTATCTTCTCTGGATGGAAGTGTCCCTTGTATTTCCAAAGGAAAAGCTTTTAACACAAGTATGATTATTATGTGGCTCATGTTATTCAGTGACTTTGTGTCGGAGATGACTGAAGCTAACTGTGGAGCAGCCTAGAATTAGCCTGCCTCAGTTAGATGACTTATTACTGGGATCTCATGTTTACTTTTACTAATGACAAAGCCCGAGGCGTTTTTAGCTCAATGGTGCAGCAATAAGAGGGAACGAACCAATGCACAAACATACATGCATGTACTGTGGCATTCAGAAATGGGTGTCACCGTCATTCCTCAGTTGATACTACGTCCACCCCCAAGCTGCAGTTATTTTTGTTTGCCGTCCCAGTGTGCGCCTCAGAGTGGGAAAGTACAAAAAAAGTACATGCTTCTTCACCAAGAACATACCGTTTTCTCAATGTTGTTGCTCTCAGATAATGATAGAGAAAACCTTGGGTTCTACAAAAGTTAAAAAAATACCAGTTCACATAAACGCTAATGCAACACAACTGCTCACAGACTGTAGACCACAGAGAAACGTCAGTCATAGTTTTAAGACGGACTGCAGTAATATTTACCAGAAGCACCACAAAGATGGTCACTGCAGTGTATTTGAAATATTTGCTGTACAGATAATAGGGAGCGGTTTAAAAGGGGATGTGTTTTTCCTGTCTGAGAGCCTGAAGGGACCCTTGTTTATTAACTAAAGCCTGGTCCTCTGAGCTTTGCTCTACTGTCCCTGTTGGACTCTCACCAGAGCCTCTCTCCATGCCGCAGAGCTGCCTGTTAATTCCCTCTCCTTCCTCCATTCACACTTACAGCCTTCCTCTGTCTGTGTGGGTGTGCGGGACAGCTGCCTGGTTGTGCCACAAAGTTGCCTGCCTCCCCCCGTTTTAGTCAGAGTTGTAAATTGGTGTACTCACCAGATCAAATTGCTGTTGTGTGAACGTGATGTGGTGATACAGTTGTTTTCTCTTATTTCACAGCTATGTTTTCCTGCTTTCAAGTAAATGGTTACAGCAGGAGTGTCCAAACTTTTTTGAGTGGGGGCCAGATTAGATAATAGGAAAATACCTGGGGGCCAGCTGTTTCTTGCATCATATGGGTTATTTAAAAAAAAAAAAAATCACATAGAAATAAGACGAATGCAACTGCTTGGTCTCTCAATGAGAAAGTATTCAACTTCCCACTGCTCCTGAAGACGGCAGCCTTTGCTATCAACTTTATGCTTCTTCACTGTGGGCATGTCTGTTAACTAGCGGGAAATGTCTGCTGTTAGGTAACAGTTCACATGCTGTGAAAACCCATCAGCTCTGCCTGTGAAGGTCCTGCATGGTGCATGTCTACAAATTGTGTGATAGTCCTGCCATCATGAGGTGAATGGCAAAAATGCAAAGTGATTAATATTGTGTGTTGGGCCACATATTGTATATTTTGAGAGACAGGCTGGGGGCCATTTAAAATCATTCCGAGGGCAATGGCTGGCCCCTAGGCGGGACTTTGGACATGCCTGGGTTAGAGCAATGTATTTAACCGTCTTAGAATTTTGCAAGTTGAATCAGGTTTGGTTGCTAATACAAATTTTCAATGATGCTGTATTTTTTAAGTTTGAACAGTGGTGAGTGAGACGTTCAGTGTGACAGCAGCATACTTGTAATATAGTTAATAAGCTAACAGCACTAACGACGGGTCATAAGTGCACAGCAACATTTTTGCTGACTTTTGATTATTTAAGATTTATAAGCAGAAGAGAGAAGATAATGTTGTCTCAGAGCCTTACGGCGTGTACCCACCAAACGCGATTAAAAATGATCGCGCCTCAAGATTACATACAAAGTCAATGCAAAGACGCGATTTGACGCGTCATTTTGCCGGGCGACGCGATGGACGCGATTGCGCGGCGCGTTGGACGCGAAATTCGCATCGCGTCCAACGCCTCGCGTCCAACGCTCGAGTTGAAATAATTGAACTTTTGCAGTGGCGTCGCGCGAAGACGCGCCGCGACAGCCTATCAGCGTTGAGATCGTCATCGACGTGCTGACGTATGGACGTCCTGGTGTTCCCCCAGACGACGCTGGGAACTTCTCCAGAGCAGGTACAGTGCAGCGATCGTGGTTATCTCAGACATGGTCAACGAGAGAATGAAATGGTGGAAGAAATGTTGTTGTTTGGGCGGGCTCGACGAAATCGCGCCGCGCGTCGAGTCCCATTTTGGGGTTTTTGTACGAGCGTCAAAACTGGAGCGTCCGGCGTGACGCGATTTCATTTGAGGCGCAATGAAATAATTTTCATCGCGTTTGGTGGGTACGCACTGTTATGGTGCAGAGTATCTCTTCCTCTCTGTGCTGCTGTATTACATCAGCTGCAGCTTGTATCAAAGAGTATCATAAAAGTCAAGAGCGTTCACGCTGCAGCAAAATCTGGGGAACAAAATGTCCCTAGAAGTACACTGCACAGCACAATGACTAGCAAAAAACACCCAAAACAACTGTTTGACTTGAAGCAATCTCAGTTGACTGAGGGCTCCACGGTTGAAATTCAAATCTTTGACTTTCAAGGGGCAGCCCCGCTTCTACATATATTATGTATAAAGGGGGTTTCCTATGGTCATGGAACACCTGGAAAAGTCATTGAATTCAACAATTTTGCTTTCCAGTCCTGCAAAAGTCATGGAATTAATAAAATCTACAAAAGGTTTTGAAAAGTTATGGAATTTTGTTGGGTATGATGAAATTGTTACATTTTTAGTGGATTACCTTCCATGTAGTGTAACATAACGGCCAATTTGTTTCCTTTAGTGGTTCATAACATAGCTCTAACATTAGGGATGCACGATAATATAAGTCATCAATATTGACTTTAAAGTAAAAACAGCCAACATGCCGATTTCTGCCGATATCACAAAAAAAACTTTTTAAATTTACAAAGCGAACATGTACAAAACATCAACCCTAAATTGAAGTATTTTTCTTATTTTGCACAATGAATGAATATTGCATACATTGAAAAGCATTGAATTTTATGTGTCCATCTACTGGTGGGCCGTCATGATAAAAGTATGCATAATATGATGTCAATCCCATCACAGAAGAGACTTGATAATCACTAACAATAGGTGGGGATAAAACTGGATATGTCTATCGGTATTGGTTATCACCCAAATGAGTTGTTATATATCGTCGTATCGGATAGAAGCAAAAACTCCAATATGGTGCATCGCTATCTAATGCATGACAACATTTTGTTTGCCATCATGTACATTTCTTTATTTTCTCCCCACGCTCAGTCCCTCGCTCCTCTTATGTCAGTAAGCTGGAATTATGTTTGAGTTTGAATCTGATGTTTTTGAATAACGGGACATCAATGCATTACTTTGAAGCTAATGCCCTTCACTCTACCCAGCAATTAGGAAGCAAGAATCAGGAACTTGACATCTGGAGGAGCTGCAGCATTTATTCATGAACAAACTGAGACCTACACTGCCCATGTACTACCACTTGACAACATATTTCCTTGCTTGACCTAACACTCACTATGCACATACTTTCAAAGGAGCTATGCTACTCTTACAAGAAAATAATATGTTAAGCGTGGATTACAATTAAACGTCACCATTTTTACACAGCAGGACTGCAGGCATCAAAGCTTGGCATGGTAGGGGATTTTACCAATTGTTATCTTCATCTACTGTCATTAGTATATGCCACGTAGATAGTCGTAGATTGTGTGGTATTCTTATTAAATCACCACTGAGTTTTATTTATCACTGAGCCGTACTTCACAAGCTCTGTCCGAGGTACTTTTCCTCATCAGTTTAGGTTGTCATTGTCTTGATAAACTATACAAATGCGCGTTGTTTCTCATGCTGGCTGTTAACAGGACAGATGATGACATGCCAGAGATGTATTCAGACCAACAAGAGTTTTTTGCAACATCAACATGTTTATTTTCTACCATTTCAAATCTTCTTGACTCTGCACTGCGTCTTTACTCTCGAGGTTGTGAAGCTGTTGCAAATGTTGTTTACAAAATGCTTCTGCCAGGACCCCACCTTACAGTCACACAACCTATTTGTCAGAGAAAATGCTGATGTTGAAAAATTTAGCTCTTTGCCTGCATACAGTATGTGAGCATGTGCGGCCTGAGCCTTATGTAATATTAATGCAGCAACATGGGATGCAGCACCCTTGTCCTGAAGAAGCCCGTCGTCCCGCCTTTGTTTGCACCTCTTGTAAGGTACCACTGCAGTGTCAACTTGACGGCAAAGTGTAAAATGAAGCTCAAGCGGAAACTTGTGTTGAGATAAAAACAACAAATCTGCAGCTCTGTGATGGTTTAGGTAAAGAAAGAAAATGTATTTTTCACTGTGAGGAATTTCTAGCGATGTAAGGACTTTCTTTTGTTTTATGGATATTGCACAAGAAGTGGAAGAACAGTTTGGCTCCCTCCAGAGATAACTGGGTAGAAATCTTAATTAAATCCCAGTCTGAGCAGTTCACCATCTCACCCTGACCCTCAGAGTAATCCTGAATCTTTGCCCGTGGACGTGAGTGGGCTGGATCAATGTGCAGTGTCTGCATTTGTGGGGATGAGCTCCAGCCATGATCACAGGTCCCCAGTATTTCACAATGTAATTCGCTGCTTCTGTGGCACACGAGGAGCAAAATGGAGCAGTGGATTAGACTGAGCAGTTTGTTTGATACCCACCCCTGACAGTCAGTCAGAATTTCTTGTTTTACGTGTACGTACAGTCGTTACTGTATGTAGCCTTTTTACACATCCTCTCCGAGGACAGAATGTGGTTGTGAAAAGACAACCACTTTTAGTGCAGAGACTAAATTTACCCTCTCCATCGTGAGCAGAGAAGGAGGTGAAGAGACAGCTGGGTGTGAAACTCAAGGTAGTTACTAAAGCTGGTTTACAAAAGTAAAAGATAATCCGCCTGAACTCAACCCTTATTTTAGAAGTCAGCCATATTAGTTAGAAACTAGTTTGCTGCAAAGGAGGATGTTTTATACTGTCATACAGAAGCTGGTGGTCAGCACGCTCCAGGTTTGCAGAAACAGACAGGGTACATTTTGATATCAACCCCTGTGGGTTGCAGGCCCCATCCGTTTCCATCCCTTTTACTCAAATTATTTCATGGTATTTAGGGAGAAAAATGAACCAGATCAGTCTATAACAAATTCTGTTATTATGTATTATCTCTTTATGAGGACATAAAAGAAAAACAATACGTTTTTATTTGGATTCTCACTTATAATAGATCATGGATTTTTTTTTACCACAGTCGGAAGCTGTTTAAAATAAATGTTTCTGTGTAAATATAATCTTTAAAGTGATGAGAACATGACTTTATCAGTAGTCGTGACTGACGTGTGTTGGCGTATTAGCTGTTTTATTGTAAGTGGCCATAAATGTACAAGATTTAGCCCACTTGTGGTGAGCTGTTTTAGTCATGAAGAGGTTCTGTTGATCTGTGGTGATATCTGCTGGTCTCCTCACAGAAGTCCCCAGCACCTCTGTCTTGCTTCAGTTGTTTTTCTCCCCTTTTTTTCTCTTGCTACTAGTGTAATGGCATGCGTGGAATGTACTTGGCTAGTCATCAGGCCGGCCATCATGGTGCTCATTGGTTTACGGTAACTGTGAGAGTAAACCCGGTGTTCGCTGAAAGAGAGGTTGTTTGCATTGTAAATGTGGGATTTACACCAGCCGCTTTCTCTTCTTCGGCTCTGACTGCAGCCGAAGGGCCAGCATGCGTGACCATTTTGTTTGTGTGTAAGCCCTGAGGTTCTATTGAGGATCCTCTGCATTTCTTTTACAAAAGGAGTGAGCTCAGTCTAGCCGCGGCAGAGATGTACTTGATTTTTCAGTGTTCACTCTATCTGGATTAAATGGCCTCATTGTGTTATGCATGTCTTTGGCGATGACGCAGAACATGTCTGGAAGAAAACATGTCTGGAATTTGCAAATCTCAGACTTAAAGCACGTCGTCTGATTATAAATAGAGGGGATGTCGTTTATAGTCATTTTACATTCTTTGACTGAAAATTGAGTTGAGAAGAAGATGTAAGTTTTGTTGTAACTGTTTTCCTCTCGCTCCAGCTTTATGCGTAAACCGTCAGCCACATGTATACTTAAATAATCCACGCATTAACTTAGTCAATGTCATGCCAGTGCAAGGGCTGTAAAAATGATGACATAAAACAGTTTTCTGTCTCAGACCAACTTAACTCACCCTAAATGGTGCAGAAAAGGGACATCAAATTTTTATATCTTTTTCAAACTTAGAATAATTGAAAAGAGCTGGGCTTTTATCTTCTGTTTGTCTTTCTGTCCTAAAATGTGTCTTAAATTGTGATTGAGTAAGACTAGAAGTTGCTCTCTCTTTCCTTGTTTTACTGATTTAATTAAGAGTAGAAAATTGACATCCAAACTAGAATTAACTTGCCAAAGCAGAAAATGTTTGCAACCAACTTTCTTACCTTAGTTTCTCAGAATTTAGCCAGTTTCTGATGTTTGTTTTCCTCTCTAGCTATTAGCCTATCTCTTCTGCCTCCTTTTCCTGTCTCTGAAAAGCCCTGAGCTCTAGATGGATGCCCCATTCTACATGTCTCTTACTCAGACAGACTAAGGAGCCCTTATCCAGCAGCCCAATAATGCAGGCAGTGTGAGGCCGGGAATTAAATGCTTCCTGTGTCTCTTTATGGCCCGAGTTGACTCATTGCATTCCTCCCAAGGTTAATGTTTGATGGAGGAGAGATGGCGAGCCAGAGATTCACAGAGCTGCACTCTTCTCTATCTCTGGCACCGCAGGATGCCAGGGGTCCCTGGGCCAGCACTTCATGTGGATAAGTGAATGACTGCTTGCTATATCAATCAACGCCGATGTACAGTTTTATCCACAGTGAAGGTTATGAGGTTATTTATTGAGTGTGTCCAAAAAACAGCCTATCAAGCTGTTCTTGCACTCTATTTTTTGGGTATGGTATTCTTGAGGTAGTGCGTTAATGTGTGGCCATTCCTCAGTTGTCCTTGTTGAAATAATTGAGATGTTTTGAAGAAAGCATGGAACTTTTTATATGTAATTTTGTTGTTTGCTCAGCGTTTGAGCCAGACAGATCTACTGTGTTCAGCTGGACATCAAGACATTTAATGGAAAATAGCCCTGCAATTAGCCTAATGAGGTATTTGTAGGTTCTGCAGCTCGGTCACATGTGATCAGTTTTAAAGCCCTGAGGCAGTGGTCCTCACTGATATTTGGACTGGAGCCACTTTAGCCAGAGTCAGTTATTTTGGGAGCCGCACAGTCTGGCCCAATCCAAACAGTGATCATTTTCCATATGCAATATTTTCCTAATGCCTTATTTGTACCCCTTTCATGTGCCTCCTCTCCTCCAAAGATAGCACAATGTAATCCCTGCTTTGTTGAATGTCAGCAAGTTTATCACTTTTTTAATCCTGTCATACCCGAAAAACCTTTTCAATCTACCTACAAATCAATATTTTTCATCAGATAAAACAAATGAATGACTCTCTTTTCTGTGGCTACTGCGGCTTTGCTGGTATTTCCTCTGTTCATTTTCTGTCCTGCTCCATGCATCAGAGACCTTTTTATTAAAGGTCCAGTGTCCAGGTTTTAGGGGAATATTTGGCAGAATAGGAATGTGATATAATATGTATGTTTTCTTTAGTGCATGATCACCTGAAAAGAATTGTTGTGTTTTTGTTACCTTAGAATGAGCTGTTGATCGTCTGGATCTTAAGGTATCAGAGAAAGCATGTGGTGAGCGAGCTCCATGTCTATGACATGCCAAACAGCATAAGAGAAACACTGATTTGTTATGTGAAACTGCTTTATTCAGTGTTTTTACTAGTTTAAATCACCTGGTCCACTTGTTTTGGAGAGAAGGAGACCTCTGCGGATAATTCGGCTTTCGGCAATAAAATCTTCTAAACAACGAACACTAAAGGAATTCTAACCGGGTGACGTTTCAGCTGGTTGAAATCTGCAATCCTCACAACTATATACACCGCTAAATCCCCCTAAATATTACAGACCGAACCTTTAAGTTGAAACTTTTCAGGAGCCACCTTTCTTCCTTGTTTTCTTTCTGTTTTAAAACTCAATGATACTGGGTCAAGGGTGCAGAAAGTCAGATCCATAGTAATCGTTGTTAACATTGTCAATTCTGAATGCATTAGTATAGATTGAGCTGAAGGTAGACGCACATAAAACAGGGTGAGTAAGGAAGTGGAGAGTGTGTCGAGGTTAATAGGTAGAGTAATGTACGTGCTTTGCTGACCCACCTTTCAAAAGCATCAATTGCTGGTATTTATGCAGACTGCAGTCATGTGACTGTGCCAACTGAACTTGGTGCTGTTTACACTGCCAAGCTGAGTACCCTAAATCCTAAGGGCACCGTAGCAGACAGGTTGTTATGAGTTCCTCTGCGGAGAACTGTGGCCGGTAAGAAACGCTGTTATTAATACGAGGCAGATTGAAGTGCTGTCATGACTCATTGTTGCAGGCAGCAGCAGCGCTACTTGCTATCCGTGTGAAACTGTGATTTAGCCCACTCAAACTCGCACCATCCTCTGCATGTAGAGTGACATGCAGGGAATCAAGTCAATATTCATTGCTTTTAAGATGTTAAGATGTGTTTTTTTTTTTTGTTAATTCTGTTATTAAAGCCAGACAGGTGAAGTCTGGCTTTTGGCGGTTTTCTCCCTCCCTGTTTTTAGTGGATCCACCATCATGCTGCCACTCTTCTGTGCAAATGTTTTTCTCTGTTTCAGATTTTGTTAGGTTTAAAGACTTTTTTTTTTTAAACATTGCACTCCACTTATTCTGTTATCTTCTCCTAACTACAGTGGCACTTAGATCCACCCCTTAAGCTTATTGTTTTGTTGATAAAATGCAACAACTTAGATAAAAGGAGTAATTTTGATGAAGTGGCAAAGTGGAAACAGCACACTTATCCTCCTCTCTGTAAACAGCGCAGCCTTAAGAGACTTTAGCAGCCTTGAGAGTTGTTTGGCAGCCTTAACCTTGCTGTAACCCCTAAAATACTAGATGGACTGTGTGGACAGATTTTATTCTTGTGTGTGGTTTTGGTTTCTCTCTGCTCCTCTGACTACATGTAATGGAAGACAACTTTAGTACACTCTAAGAAAAATACAAAGCTTTGAGAAAAGCAAATGCTTTTTTTTTAATTTTTATTGCACAACTTATACATTTATAAGAAGCTTCTTAGCTTACTGATTATTTATGGTTTTTCTTAAGCACCAACCATATTCAACCAGAGATATTTATAGCAATACTGCCCCACAAAACCATAAGATTGTGACTTCATACATGGTATTCATTAATTTAAGACCAGAATATGATTTTATATCTGTTTTACCATACAACAAAAATATTTTAATATAGTAATGTTTCGCTGTTGTAAAAAAAAATTGAAGAAACTATAAGAGGTAAAAGCTGTACCACAGTGACTGCATTCAGGCTAATTAAAGCGAATGCTTGCTGGAGCGCAGTTACAGCTAGCCTCACCCTAAGCTAATTTACAGACTCTTTCCTACCTGTTTCCTGAAATAAGAGAATCAGTGTTGATGCTCCAGCTTCGAAGTAATTGAGTTTGTTATTTGCGAAGAAAATGACTCAGTCCATAGTCTGTTTCATTTCAAAAGCCGTGCACTGCTGGAGACATAACATTAACAGCAACACAGAGAAGCGCTGCTTTTTTTCTTGTGTTTTTACAAAAAAACATTTAAATACAGTTAACTTAAAGCTACTTAAAGCTCATATAATTATATTTGCTAAAACTGTCACTATATCCTGAAGGAAGTACGAGACAGACGTGTGAAACAAATAATTTCTGTCCTCCTTTTCCTGCTGCCTTTGATGCCTAAAATCAGAACAACGCGCAACCAGTCAATCAGAGCTGAGGATTCTCTAATGCAGCTGTCGATCTCATAAACTGCAGTCAAATATCAAACTAGACAGCGCTGATAAAATACGAATTAATATTCTGTAACTGCACTGCCTTTGTCTCGCCTCAGTTGGTTTCAGAAAAATATTTTAGTTTGTGACTCGGCCGTCATGTTGGATAAAGTAAACCTAAGTACCGCCCACCAACCAGACCAATGTTCTCATTTTTACAGTTAAACGGTACACGAAAACATGTTTCTGAAAATATTTTAGGTGACTCAATGAAGTATAAGAATCTTGATCCATACTTAATCAGTGCTGTCTCGTTTTACAGTTTAATCACCGTTCAAGAATATTGATTGACAGCTGCGTTAGTCTCCTCAGCTCTGATTGGTTATTTCAATTCACCTGCAGTGATGCCATTAGAAAGCGCTACAAGGCAATAGTAAAGACAGAGGAACATGATTTTTATTTTTTTTTTTTAATTATCTGTCTCATTTAGTGCTGTGTGAATATGGTGACAGTTTTAACAACGTTTCCAACTACAGCTTTAACTAAAAAACTTAAGAAAGTAACTAAATAATAAAAAGAGGCTGCAAACTCTCACGCACACCTTCTCTACTGTTTTTCTGTTATTCAGATGATGACTCCCAACATGGCCAGTTACATACATCAGCGTGCCCTCGTTCACTTCCTCTCTGCACTTACCCTTTGGGGAATCCCGCCCCTATCTTAAGGGTCTTTCCAGTTGTCTCAAAACTGAAGTGAACTTGGTGAGATTGACCCTCAGAGGGCTCAGGGAGTGAGTGAGCAACAATGGTCACTTCAGAGGTGCTAATCACCCACAATGCATTGCAGTTATGCATGTGATGCAAGAAAATGTATTGACTTTTTAATCTGGATTTGATTCTGACAATAATAAAGTTAAATTGTGAGATTGTCAAAAATTCCCATCAGGGTTGCACGATATACAGATTTTATGGTATACCGTGGTATGAAAGTTGACAGTTATCACACAATGTACTTTTGCTAATCTATGATATTGAAAAAAATGCAACTGGGCAGAGGATCTCACTCTTATTTAGTCATTTTGAAAAGGGAGACTTTTTACACATGCTTCCATTAAAAAAATGGTTTCAAGTCTTAAAACATTTCTAAAACATTTGTTCAACCAAAACTAATCCTTCTGTTTTAATTCGTCTAAGGGTTATTCTGACTGATAATAACATTCTGTGGTACTGTGAAACTGCGATATTTTATGGGAAGGTTAGCGGTTATTGCATCATAAAACCCTAACCCTAGCTTATATGCCCTTGAAAATGAATCTCTCTTGACTTTTTTCCATTTGTAAGACTGAATATTTGTGAGGGGAATATATTGTGATGATTAGAATATCTCAGTGTCTGGTCCTGCTGTAAGATGACTACAATTTTGCTTAATGTGTGATCTGCTCCTGATTGATTTATCTACTGCAGCTCATGCACTGCATGCTTCACTGTGAGCGAGCCTCTGCCACTCTCATTACAAGCGTGCATGTGCGCGTGGACACACCCACATAAATGTTTGTGTGGTACCCAGCAATTCAATGTAATGTAATGCTGACTCAGACAGAGTGCGTCAACAGCTGCTGCCTGTTACTGAAGAGAGACAGTGATGTGCAGAGGGAAGGGATTTCAGAGGGAGGGGGGGGGACAGTCGGTGTGTGGGAGAGTGAGTAGGTTAGATTAAAATAGAATAGTACAGATTGGCTTTTTTTCCCCATCATGCCACGCATATTGATTTGACATCATCCTATTTCAGTCTTGACAGAAGTAGTTGTCTTAGATGCTGCTTCGTTGAGGTTGTCTTTGAAGTCAAGTCTTTGTTGCGAACTAGCTCATATCTGAGATGCCAAAACATCGGAAACATTGACTCTATTTATAAAAGCAACCACTGTAAATCTTTTACTACTTGAAAATGTGACCTGACAATCCTATTTTTGTCTTCTCAGGCCCAAATCGCCTTCCTGCAGGGAGAGAGGAAAGGCCAGGAGAACTTAAAGAAAGACCTTGTGAGGAGGATCAAAATGCTGGAGTATGCTCTGAAGCAAGAGAGGTGAGTCCCCTACCACCCACTGCTGCTTCAGCCCACCCACAACACACACAAATACCTCAACTAGTCTGCAACAACTGCAGTGTTTCCATGTTTTGCACTCCTCTAAAAATAAATCCCTGCCTCTGAGAAATGTGGAAAAGAAGAACATGGCAGAGTGAGATTCTCACTGGTCAACAAATCTGCTGCACCTGCACAGAGCGAGCACACTCCAGAGTGCAGCTCTCTGCACTTCTTTTGATAATGTGTAAAAGGGTTGCTAGTGTTTTAAAAGACTTTCCAGCCTCCTCTTGTTTATATTCTATGTGAACCAGTCTGATGTCTCAGCTGGTGTCAGCAGAAGCAGAGTGAGAGTGCCAGAGAGATTCCCCCCGAGTCCAGCTGGTGTGATGTCTCTGGACATGAGCATGTGTTGGCACATAGGCTTTGTTTGCTGTCGGATGTTGATGACTCCGCACAGTTCTCAGTGGAAGGACGGGACGAGAAAGGAGATGAATTCTCTCACCCAAGACAAGGTCACTGTCGCAGCTCTCTTTCTCCAGTAAACCAGAAGAATTACATTGTTCTCATTCTCATGTGCATTAGCCCGTCACCGCCACACAAAAGGTCCCTGTGGTAGCCGTGGTGATACACTTTGTATTTCTCTTCCTCCTTGATGCATGGCTGCATCCTCGAACAGAGATATATTGGTGGTTTCAACACGTCTTTATTAATGTGACTTTAAGCCATCTCAACCAAGCAGACTGTGAAGCAGTCGAGCTCCACAGAAACTGAAGAAATAGTTCTCATTTGTTTTGGATACATGGATAGCATTTATGTTTTTATCTGTGTTGCTCAAAGTCAACTCAGTAAATTTCAAAGATATGTCCAGTTACTTAAAAGCTGGGTCACAATATTGATGTGGCCACCATTACCATAGGTCATAGCACAAAATCACCACAGTAATTGCTAAAGAAAAAGTCCAGTGGTGGAAAATAGATTTAATTTGATTAACCACATTTATTTAAAACAGAAGCGGAAGGCAACTGGTAAAATTATCACCCAAACTGTCTTCCATTGACATCCATCACAGGTTACAGGCTGACATCCTAATGAGGGTTGCACTATTAATCAAAATATCACTGAACACTCAGTCTGTATCATACAGTCTTAATCCTGGTCCAACTTTTACCCATCATACTTATGTGTGCACACAATTTTCCCGTGTAATGAGGGATTATTTTAGATATTTCAGCTGCATTTCCTGACAGTTTTGCCTCTAAATGAAGTGTCTTTCTTGTTTACATCCTGTCTGACAGCTTGTGTCTTTTGCCCCATCAGGCTTAAGTTGTAATAAACCAGAATTACCCCTCTAAAGTTAATCACATTATGACATGTAGCTCACATTTTAACTACTCCTTGCAAGTGTAATTTAAAAGTGTGGCTGAGTAGCCTGAAAATCCAGTCACTATCTCCTTCCTCAACAGTAACCACAGAGGAAGTACTTAGAGTTTTTCTGATTGCTTAGTCACTATCAATAAAACTATAGGCTCTACCCACTAACCACAAGACTGTACACTAAAACAAGGAAATATGTACGTCTCCCAAAAGTAAACAAATCTTGCAGAACTCTTCAGACTCTTTTAAACGTTTATGCATTAATACAATACACACAAACCATTGTTTGAATAAACACATGAACACACATACGCACAGGTATCCAGATGTGTATATGTATTCCAACAAACTATAAATACAAATAAATGGAAAAAAAATCTCATAAAGTTATAACAGTCTTCAAACTACAAAAGTGGAGTAGAAAAAAAGCCATTTGTGTAAAAAAAAAAAAGACTAAGAGAAGAGTTCCTGCACATTGCTGGAATTTTTATTATATTTAAGTAACATTTCAGTTTTTCAGACCTTCAGGTGGTGCTGTGTCTCAGTAGGTAGTGCAGGTTCTTCACTTATCTGAAGGCTGGCGGTTTGATCCCTGGCTCCTCCAGTTCGCATGTCAATGTTTCCTGGGGTAGGATTCTGATTCTATAATGTTCACTGTAACTGAGTAGCAGGGTGCACCTTGTACGGTAGCCTTAGCCACCAGTGAATGAATGGGTGAATGGTACATGTAGTGTAAATGCACTTTGAATGGTCGAAAGACTAGAAAGGCACTGTGCAAGTCCATTTACCATTTTAAACAAAAATTCCAACAATAAGCTCTTCTCTTTGTTCTTCTCCTTTTTTGATCTGGCCATAAGACTTTTGTCTTTAGCTAAGCAGCTAGGCACATGTGTCAGTGTGGAGGTAAAATAGTGTAGCAATTTACCAGAAGTGTAAACTGAGTAACTGCAAGTAAAGCAGGATACGTGCACCATTAGTGTTTAAGCATTCAGAAAAAACTGTAAATGCTTTTTTCAGAGTTTCAATAATCATGGAAAATCTGGAAGAATCATGGAATTCCACAGTCTCCTTTCCCTGGCCTGGAAAAGTCATGGAATTAGTAAAAATCATTTGGAGTTTTGGAAAAGTCATGAAATATGATGTGTCATGAATTTATTTGCTGTAAGTGAGCTGTTACCATAACGTAGCTGTAACATGCATAGACTTGTGGCTGCACAGTATATTGTTTCAGCGTCGACACTGTATTGCACAATAGTCGCATTTAAAGATGTGCAATGTCAAGTAAGGCATATCAACCCAAAAACGTATTGACTGCTTGATACAAATGGAAACTGGCACAGTTCTCATTTTCAGTGACTAATATCGGCCAAGCCTTCCCCCTTAAGACAGTTACGTGTGTATGTGACATAGTGTGGCAATGTTTGTTAAAGGAAGCAAGACTTTCCTGCTTGCGTACGTGTGAGCGTAGGAAATTACTGTAACCAGTCTGGTCAGGTGCTGCAGACACAGTGAAGCACGTGCTTTTCCAAAGTGGAAATTTGTATCCTTGAAAAGTTTTGAAGTTTTGTTTGTGAAAATATGGGGGAATTTTGTTTTTGGCCAAACAGTGGACGACTCAGGTGTTGTTTGGTAACTTTAAGTTGGGAATGTGTGGAATTCTTTGAATGCAAAGTAAAGCATTTCTGAAATGAGCATGAGTGATCAGCAAAGTCCTCCCTTGCTTAGTAAAGGTTACAAATAGAAAAGTAAAAACCAGGATGGATGGATAACAAGTAAAACAACTGGCTGCAGTTACTTTACTTCAGCTGGGAGCTTCTGGTTTGTCTTTGCTAGTGAGAGCCGTAACATGCCGGAGTTCGACAGGCGTCAGAAGAGGTTAGTGCTCTGCCTTTCCTGCAGTCAACTCAGAGGTTAGTTACATTTTGCCAGCCTGGAAGGAGGAACATCATCATTGGGTTTGTTAAGTATGGAATTGTCCTCTGGCTGTTTGTAGTGTATATTTATCTACTTTCCTCCAGTGAGATCATCGCAGACTCAGGAGCAACACTTAACCCAGAATTACTACCACTCTCTATGGTTGCTAAGCAACAGGTCATGTCTCCGAGGGTATCTGAAAGCAATATCAGAAATGGCTTTCTGAATGTAGGATGTACCCAATTTAAAATGAATTTGATCTGGATGGGGGTGGCTTCCTCTGGATCATGAGGGTAGGAGTGTGGTGGAGGCTGTGTCAACTAAAAGGTGTGAGAGAGATCTCGTGTTGACTCTTCAACACTGATGTGTGCAGCCATTGGAGGAAATCTCAGTATTGCAAAGGCAGGAACAAACAAAAGCCACACTTTGCTTTTTCACTATATATTTTATTCCATTTATATTTTTTGTTGTTGTTGTTGTTCATTGTCTTTATTGGAGTCATATTTTGATATGTTTTGTAATATTGTTTTCATGTATTATATATCTTAACTAATAATTCCAAGCAAATTTAAATACCAAACAAATAAAGAAGTGATTTAAGTTTTTGATGTACATGTATGAAGAGTCTAACGATAAAACTTCATGGACCTCAGTTTAATAATCGAATTTGAACAGTCAACAATCAGGCTAGTTAATGAATTCGTCAGTCTATCAAGTTACTATAGAAAACTCAGACTTCATACATAAAGCGTACATTTCATGTATGTAAAATGAAACTGCTCTGAGCAGACTCTTTTAGGCCTCCCTAAAAAAAGCTGTATCAGTTTAAGTGTGTGCTACAATGAGCATATTTTCACCGCCTTGTCCAACGGGAAACTTAAGCTGTCTCAAAGCCACCAGACTCTGATGACAAAAACAATCATTTTAATTTGCAGTACCAGGTAGTTCCTGGTCCACTGCTGCCTCGACTGGTCAGTGTGTAAGGTAAAGCAGAGAAAATATTCCAAATATAATGTTAGATTATATTCAAACAGATTTTTTAAAAAGTGACTGCAATACATTTTGCTACGGCCCCACCCATAGCAGTACATAGTTTAGGTACCGTAGATCAGTAGATTTGATTTATTAAAGATGCTAACAAAGCAACACAGTGCACAGCAGAAACGTCAGATAGGTCAAACCATTGTGTTTAACAATACATTTTTAAATGTTAAAGTTACAGCTGAAAATAACAGCAGAAATAAAAAAGTTTGCAGATTTTAAATATCGTCAGATGTCCTCTAAGGTTGTCTACCCGGAAGTGATTGTTGTTGTTGGGGCGACATTGCAATCTTAATCCCATTTTGAGCTAGCAAAAGTCAAAAATGTCCTGCTTCCAGCTGCTCAAATTCAAATATTTGCCATTTTTCTTAGTCTGCTTTGATAGTAAATTTAATATCCTATATCTGAATATCAGACAAAAATTTAAATATATCAACTTTGAAATTATGATGGGAATTTTTCACTGACATTAGAACCAATTAAACAATAATGACAATGATTGTTGGTTGCAGCCGTGTTTCCTATATCATAATACATATTATCTTAAGATACTGTTTAATGTTGTGATACTGATTTCAAAACAGCCCTACATGCAAGTGATGCTGTCTAAAAAGCAAACGTGTTTGTGAGAAGTAGAGCAACTTGGTGTTGGGCTGACTTTCAAAGTGTATGCAGATGCCATGCATAATGAGTGTTTTTAAATAGCTTCTTCTCAGACCTTTTTGATCAGCCCTGTTTGCTTATTTGTCTGCCTCCACCTTTTTTTTCTTCCCTCCAGAGCAAAGTACCACAAGTTAAAATATGGGACAGAGTTAAATCAAGGTGACATGAAGCCTCCGAGCTACGACTCTGGTAAGTCTATGGTGGCTCAAACAGCCAACTCCTCCCTCTTCAGAGTAAATCACTGTGATTGTTGAGTTTTCATACCTCAAGTGACAGGACTGGTACGCATGCGAAGGCTGCATTCATGTTGAATCTTGTTTGCCTCGGTAGCTTTCTTGTCTGTTTCCTTTCCTGAATGCAGAGTGCCATTGTTGTTATGGATGTACTGGCAATGTTTAAAAAAATCTGATCAAACTGATTGAAAATATAATAAGTTGAGTGTTTGTTATGGTATGTGTAAGAAAGGTTGGCTGGTTCACCCAAATTATGAAAACAAATTCACTTGCCTCTAGTAGTATCTAGCCATGCAGCTATGCAAATAGTTCCGGTTTCGTTTGCCCACATTTTGGGATATCTGCCTCGGATAATTCTGTTTCCAATCACATATGTGGTGCTCAAAACATTGCAAATTTGCATTTAAGGAAATCCAACAGCAATGTTTCCTGGAAAAATCCAAAACATGACCTACTTTAAGCATCTCAGTTGTCATCATTTTCTGCTTTTCTTTTCATGTCATGTAAACTGTATCTCTTTGGGTTGCTGCCAATTTAAGGACATCACCTTGGACTTTAGGAGATCATGATGAGACTTTTTTTTTTTTTTTAAACTATTTTCTGACGATTTATTGACTCAACAATTAAGTGCTGTAGTAGTGCTGTGAGCACTACAAACGAAATTCCATTCTGAAACTTTTTGAAACTTGGAAAATTAAAGCAAATCTCTCAGCATGGCTAAACACCAAAATATCTACTCAGCCTACATAATTATAGCTCAAAGGGACAGTTCACCCAAAAACACAGTATACATGTTTTTCCTTTTACCTGTAGTGCTATTTATCAGTTCGGATTGCTTTGGTGTGAGTTTCTGTGTGTTGGAGATATCCGCTGAAGGGATCATCCAGTATAATAGAACTAGATGGCACTGGGCTTGTGGTGCTCAAATTGGCAAAAACATTAAATAAAATGAAATGAAATTGAATTAAAAAACTCAACAGAAATGACTTTTTACAGACATCATGACCCAATTACTCCACAGACCTTGTTATGAGCAGTTTCATGTAGGAACTGTTTTCTCTCAACCAAATGACATCAACCAACTAAATCTCTACAGAGAAGGAAGCATGCATCTCCTCATGGACGAGAAGCTCGTGCTTGTGACAGCCTGACATGTAAAAAATCTGTGTCTTTGTGTTTAACTTAGGTGCAACGTACGCTAGGTGTAACGTGGTGCTAGGTGAGATGGCTGTAGATGCAATCTTCCTTTCTTGGGGTGATAGGGTTTGCGGGTGTAGTTTAAAGTAGTTTGGAGGGGCCAAGGTCTGTGGATTATCTTGAAGAATTGGGTCATGATTGCTAGAAAGAGACATTGCTGTTTTTTGTTTGTTTTTTTAACTTAAGTAATTAATTTATTCATTTTTGGCGCTTTGACCACCAAAACCTAGGTCCATCTTGTTCTAAAATATTGGAGAAAAGGCAGACATCTCGACAGCCGATATGTTCAACACTCTGCAACTTACAACAAAACAATCTAATTTGATAAATAGCAGTACTAGTCAGTCAGTCAATCATTTTCTGTAACCGTTTGTCATCGGGCGGAAGGCAGGGTACACCCTGGACAGGTCGCCAGACTACCGCAGGGCCGACACATATAGACAGACAACCATACACGCTCACAGTCACACCTAAGGGCAATTTAGAGTCACCAATCAACCTGAGCTGCATGTCTTTGGACTGTGGGAGGAAGCCGGAGACCCTGGAGAGAACCCACGCAGACACGGGGAGAACATGCAAACTCTGCACAGAAAATATTTTTTAATTTAGGGCTGAACTGTCCCATTAAACACCTAAAATGCTGTTCTCACTTTGTAGTGTTCACTCTCTCCACATTACAGTGCAGAGTGTTTCCTCGGTATCACTCCTGTATCAGTACACTACCTGCTCCTTGTTATATTATTGTAGTTTAATTGGCCTCTCATGTTCAAGTCCTCTGCCATCATTAAGTCAGATTGCGACATTTCCTCTCCTCTCTCCTCATCTCTATTCATGAGGGCTGTTCAAAGCACCCGAGCCCTTGAAGTGTTGATGAATGGGGGGGAGGTGGAGGGGAGAGGTGTGAGGTGGAGGGGATGGAAGAGGGAGAGATGAGGAGTGGGAGGTGTTGTTCGTATGGTGGTGCACCTGCCCGCTCCTCACCCTCCTGAATTAGGCATGACCCACTTTTAGAGGGACCCTCGTCTCCCTGCCCCGCCGAATCAACCTCCTCGACACACACACTCACCCCATCTAAATCTTATTAACACGTCTCTCTGCCATGTGCAAAATTCCCAGCTGACTTGCGAGCAGAGTGCTGACGTTGTTAAATATCAAAGTGAGCTCTGAATCCCATCATTGCTTTTTTTGTCAGAGCTGTAGACAGTCATAAAGAGTGTGTGTTGTTCTGGATGCTGCAGGCACAGACACACGACACTGCTCTTTCCAGCATGTCATGGGATGTAGTTGGAGCAGAGACCAGCCATTTTGAAGTTGTTGAAATGCATCGTTAAATATCAAATGTCTTCTTGTTACATCAGGAACAAGCCGTCGCTAATGAATTTTAAATCTCTGTTTTTACTGCTAGTGCTGATGTGTACACAGTTTTAATAGGGCCGTAATTACCTACTGTGATGTAAATATTTGGATTAAGCAAGCTATTAAAGTTACACATGCTGTCAAATGATAACTCGGGTCCAAATCCAACCATGAAGATAAAGGTGACTAATTTGGAGCGCAAATACTGATAATAGTTCTGTCCAAGAATGTTTGGTAATTATCTCAATAAACATTTAAGTGTTTTTTCACTGGCCCCAATTTAAAGAGAAGCAATACCCTCTTCCGTTTAACTCTAATCCACTGTTGACTTGCTGAAAGCAGCTAAGCGCTGGATGTGTGTAGTTGCCAGGATGCTGCGATGCAGGAATGTTCTGGTCGTGTTTACAGAGTGGAAATAATGTCAGAGGCTGTGCTGTTTGTGGAGCCCTGATTTGTGTCCGCCTCTTCTTCTGCAGATGAGGCCAACGAGAACGAGTCTTCTGGATCGCTCAACAATCAGCTGTCCTGGAAACAAGGGCGTCAGCTCCTCAGACAGTGAGTGCACATGATTTAATCCTTCTGTGACAGTCTTCAACCTAGAAAACTAAATTGCTGCTCTAAAAACGAACTGTGTCGAGATTCCAGGCCCCTCGTTGCATTTCTCTGCAATGTTATTGTGACTTGTGTCAGCTTTTATGAAGTATACAACTGTGCCAGAAATGCTATGGCCTGAAAAAAAATTGTGGGGAAGAGCTCCCTCACTTGGACAGCAGCAGTCATTACCTGCTCTTTGTTTTGTTTTCTCTGGCAGCGTACCCAGCAGGCTCAGGGAAGTTTGGTTATCATATCATCCTACTCTACAGTCAGTCTGTGTAAATAAACCAGGCTCCGGCAGCCTCACACATCATCTGCCCCAACATGCTGGCTGATGAGGCAGCCAATTTATTTTTCACTCTGTGTCAAGGGACAGATCAATAATGTGCTAAGACACCCCTCCCTTTCAGCCAGTCGCCCGCTCACGTTGCTAGCACTCATCCCTACAGGGTAGGTGTAATATTTGATGAGTAGCTCATCTTGCCTCAGCAGGGCTGATGCCAACTGCCGGAGGACATGCCACTTTTGACAGTAACAAGTACTCAACTCTGCCTCATCTCTGATCATGTTGTAGTTAATGATCTTATATTAATGAGCAGGTTATCTAATGGGCTTTTCCAGCATTATGAAAGGCTCATTTGCAATGTCCAAGTGTATCCGTTTTGAATGGACTGCAAGTGACTCGTCTACATTTCAAGTTAATAAAAAATACACCTTATTTTGTATTACAGTGAATTTTTGGCAAATAGTTTTTATTTGTGCAGTCTTTGTTTATTCTTGCAATGTTTAAGTTCTTTGTCTTCTAAGCCAATGTGTTGTTTACATTTTGTAAAATAAAATTGGTGATGTGATCATTTGGAACATGTGGACCTTAAACTAATGACTAAAGAGAAATCTGGAGATTGTGATTGGACCAGTATGGAACCACTGGGTTCGACCATTTACATTAAGTTTTAATTTCATTGACTCTGTTTCAGGTACTTGCAGGAGGTGGGCTACACAGACACTATCTTAGATGTAAAGTCCCAGCGGGTTCGAGCGCTGCTAGGACTAGCTGGGGACGGAAGCGGGAGGACGGGGGAACGGACCAGCACTGAGCCTTTGGTCAATGGGACGGACGCGTCAACAAAGGGCACCAGAGGGTAAGTAGAACAATCTATAGACTGAACAAAAACAACAACATTACAAGTTCATTGCATGTAACACTGTGTGCGGTGGGGTCTATTCAGCTCCTAACAGTAACAATTTTTTGGGCACATGAGTGTGCAGCGAATATCTGGTGAATTGTTGCGGTACAATCAAAACAGACTGATATAAGCAGAGACTAGTGCAATCTGTGCTGCCCTCTCATTCATTAAAAATGTAGCGAACAATAAACAAGCTTTGGTCATGGTGTGGTACTTCTTTGCATCACAAAAACTCCAAAAGAGAAGGTGAAGCCTATCTTTGGCTGCCGAAGCTCTAAATCAGCCATCAGTGTTTCTGTCTGACAGTCCATTTTCCAATTTATGAATGTGAACTGTTGTCCGGGACAACCCAAAATCAAACAGCACATAGAGCTCTATACAATATTCAGAGCATTAAATATAGTAGCAAGATAGAGGGATAATGACGTCCTGAGCAGAAAATGATGTCACAACACCTCTCTGTGTCTTGTAATCCAAACTTCTGTGTTGTATTTGCTGGTCCGGCTGCACATGTGTGTAAGTGCATTTTTATCCCACCGGCTGGCTAATTGCTGCCGCTTTGCTCTGCGCTTATTCAATGGTTACTGCTGATATCTGGATGGTGTTGTTTTCACGCCCACATTCTGCTCCCCAGACCCCAGCTAGCCACCTCCGTGTTGAGAGCCATATGCAGACAACCTGTTCGTTCCCTTACCCATACTACAGTATTATTAAGTATACCAAAAAAGATAAAGTATGTCCTAACACATACTATGTCAAATGCAATATGGCAAAAAAATACTACAAAGTTTTCCTGCATCCAGTCACATTTTGCAGTATGCAAGTCAGCATGCTTTTCTGGGTATTCTGACCCACAGTCCTCTGCACAGCGGAAGATGCGTCACATTGACCAAGTTGTAAATATATCATTGACAGTTCACATAAGCTACAATGACACACGGCAGGAAATTCAAGTGACCGATGACTCGTCAAATAGGAATAATCGAAACAGGAATTGAACAAAATAATCCTAAAGATTACCAACAACAGAAGTGAACTAGGAAAATAACAATGACACGGGCACCTAGTAGCTCATTTGGTAGAGTCATTGCCTCATGTACAGAGGCTGTACTCAAACCTGCAGTGGCTACGGATTCGAACCTGCAGCTGCATGTCATCCCCTCTCTCTCTTCACCTTTTACGCTTAAGCTGTCCTATCAAATAAAGGCAAAAAGCCCGAAAAATTATCTTAAAAAAAAGAAAGAAAAAAAGAAAATAATAATGGCAGAATTTGTGATTTCCTGTGGTGAATATAATATGTGAGAATCTACAATGTATGCAGCAATAACTTAAAAGTAAACTCTACATACATTGCAAAGTAACAACAGCAGAGCTCACTGGGTTGACCTTCATCTTTGGTGAACTCGGCGAATGTCGTCTTGTTTTATCTCCAAGGTAATGGACGTATGAGCAAGAGGGTCAAAGTTCAGTGGTCTGAGCAAAGTGGTCCAACAAAGTAGTATGTCCTGATTGTGTGCATTCTGCATGCAACAGTACATGATTTGAAAGGGCAGCTGCAGCAAAAGGAAAAAGGAAAAGTGTGATTTTCAATGCTGCCTATACTAAACTATATCTCATAAATGCTCATACGTAGATGCGCTCTGACTTTAGTGTAGAGCTCCTTTTAAAGGGCAAATTACACAAAAATTTGCTGCATGTATGCTAATAACTTAATAACAATGTAGTGAATCAATACAGATACTACTGTTATTTTTTTATACCCTAGCCTAATATTTACATGTAATAAATGTGTCATTGTTCCCCCACAGGAAAGCTGAGCTCTCTGACACTAGCGCTGTACTGGAGGCCTTTAAATTCATCGAAAATGCAGCAGCTGAATTCAGCGATGAAGATGATGAAGAGGATAGCGAGGGGAGGCCTAATGTGGAATCCAGGACGGTAAGAAAACAGTCGGCCTTCATCTCCTGCTCTCACACAAAGTTAAGTAATAAGTTGTTAAAAACGGTCCTCAATATTTTCCTCAGATCTTAAGGAAGAAGCCCCCGTCGTCAACGACTCCGGCCAGTATGGACACCAGTGAGGATCCTGACACAGAGGAGGCACTGAAGGGCTTTGACTTCCTGTCCAGCCCTGACGAGATGGACACCTCGCCGGAGTCCAGAGGCAATGGGGACGGCACAGACTGGGGTGAGTCACCGATCAGTCAAGAGGGGAGCTGAGTTTGAATTAGATGACACCACATATACAGTTCTAGATACAGTTATAGTACCTACACAAAGTGTTTATTTTCTCTTGTACAATTTGGGGTTTGTTTTGTTTTTATCAACAAATATAATGTATAACACAAGTTCCAGAATCTCTGAGAATATCGCTAAATATTTTACGCTGTTATCTCATAAGTTGCCTGCACCCATAAATTTGACCTCGTAACAGATGTTGGTGACAGTTCATGGAGTACTCATGGAGTCATTCATATATCACTCTGTGGTCATAAATCATGATGTTTGGATGTTTCTCTGTTTAACCCATAGTTTGTGATCTCTTCCACTGTGTGTTCCCATAGCCAGCCTGTGACCACAATGTCTCTTCCACTCCTGTGTGTCGTCAAATCAGCCTGATTCCCTTTGAGGCTCTCTGGTCCTAAAGCCAGAAAAAATGGGCTTGGTGTCATGCTGAGGTGTTTCTTTGTATTTGAACGTGGGTTTGAGTAATTGAGTCATGTGTATACAACAGTGTGATTATCACAATGATTTCACAGTGAGGATTTCATGAGCAGATTTGTTATGACTCAGATATGTTCAAATGAAAGAATTCCTCCCATGGCATTAACTATCCTGCCATTACTCTCTTTTGATAGAAAAGAAAACAAATAAACAAGTAGTTATAATGAATATAATATCACTGAGGTGGTAGTGGCCTGCCAAAAAAAAAGACACTTATCTCAGGTTAAAGAGCGACTAATCTCCTGGTGGTTTTAGAAACCACCAGGCGAGTATGAGTCTGAGAGACGGCTCTGCTCCGTGCCCACCCTGCCAGGCAGCTCGGGCCTCGACCAGAGCAGTTCCTCACCAGCCTCTCGGTCTGGTTTTGTTCCCCCTGTGTAGAGAAGGACGAGCAAGGTCCCATTTCTGAGGCCTGGGACGTGGACCCGGGCCTGATAACCAAACTCAAGGAGCAGTACAGAAAGGAGCGCAAGGGGAAAAAGGGGGTGAAGAGTAAGTCTTGTCAGGCGCTGCTGCCTCCCTCCTCCTCCTCCTCCTCCTCCTCTTTCTGTAGAGCCTGACTTTCCTGAGTTCAGCCAAAAAAGCCCAAAACAAAACATCTTGGCTGTTTTTTCTCATCTCCTTCTTTAGCTGCTCCTTATTATGCCGTCTACTTGGCATTGCTCTGTCCTTTTGTCTATCATTTCATATTGAATGTCTCCTCCGTCTTCTGTTGAATGTTCTCAACATACAAAATCTGTCACCTTTATTTTCCTACCTGGACAAACTGTGATGCTTGGTGCATGTTTTTCTGTCCTGTTTTAGTGTTTTGATTTACACTCACATCACCATCTTGTCCACACTGTCAGATATCAGAGATTAACGTGAAATTTAGAAGTGATGACACGCCGTCTTTGTCCCATCTGGGTTAGCACTAGTCTCTACAGTCATGTTTCCTACATTGACATTTTCTCTAGTCATAATATAACAACATCACCGTCTCATCCTCATCTGTCAGCCATGTTGAAACTACAGTAATAACTAATTTTGCTGCTGTTGTAAATGGATTGCAATTAAAAGCTTTTCAGTGACTCAGTGAAGTGACTCAGCTGAATACTACAGCTCTCAGTGTAACAGCCCACTTCAGATGTAGCCTCATTCAGTGGCTGAGAGCTCTTAGATTTCACATTTGTGAGGCCCGAGCATTGCTGGTGTTTTTTCACTGGATAAATCATGAGATCAACAACTCGGTTCATCTCACTTTCTTCTACGTTTTATTCCAGCACCATTTTTCAGTTTTTACACTTGGTTCTCTCCGCCTCCGGTTTAAGCAGAAATCTATTTCTAATCTAAACACTGTGTTGGTACTTTTATCACTTTAGTGGGCGTGTGGAGGAGATCATCAGGTGATCTGTCAGGGATGTTTTTTCGGCAGTTGCACCTTTGGTATACTGTCTTCACAACAGGGTTGAAGGAATGCTTTACCCTGTGAATAACCATTTGTATATCAGTTACTCACTCCATATTCTGATTAATTTGTGAAGAAAATTTGTTTATCTCTTTTGCTTCTCTTTTGGTGAATGAAGAATACAAAAACTGTAAAAAAAAAAATTCTTGATTAATTCAATTCGTAAGGGTCCACATTTAACAATAGCAAAACTATACCAAATATGCATTTACACAACTCCTGCGATGTAATATATATATATAATTGGATATTTATCCAGTTGTATGCTTACTACTTCCCAAACAGACAGCCCTTCTGACGGGGAGCAGAATGAAAAGTAAAACTTGTCTATGCACTTTCATAACCAGACTCTATTTATAAAAACAATAATTTTACCTCATACAACACAGAAACTGCTGGTCTACCACTGCCTCAATATGTATTTTGTTTGTGTTGTTGTGTGACTTTACTTAATCCAAACTAACCCTTTAAAAGACCAGTCACAAGAACACAAACAAACTAACTGATCAAGGCTGCACTACACCAACAGCTCCTGTATTCAGAGAGGTAAAATAACTGTTTTTGACAATGAAGTCTAGCTATGAAGTGAGTATAAATCACCTTCGCTTTTAGTTCAGTACCCAGATGGAAAGGTATTGTTTAGGAAAGTACTGAGCATACAACTGGATAAATGAGACTTGGATTATACTGCATGAGTTGTGTGAGACTTTGTAAACTGATGTTTTGATGTAGTTTTGCTGTCGTTAAATGCGGACCCCTTTTACTTCATCCTCATCAAGGATTTTCTGTTTCGCATTCTTTGTTTACCATGGTGGCATGCAAGAAAAACAAACCTTTCTTCACAAATTCAATGTAACACAAGGAGAGACTAGATACACAAATGATCATTTTGTGGGTCTGTTGTTCCTTTAAGGTTTGACTCTTAAGGGTCCACATTTTTAAACGCTTGTAATCATAAAATAAACATCCATACATGGTTCACTAAATGATTCTACCTGGGCTGAGACCTCACAAAATCCAGCTGTATGTTATAATACCCTTTCCATACAGCCCACACTTGAAAGAAAGCATATTTCAGCACCTTTTCTGACTCTTAATTCATCTAACAAGGACTCTGGCACTGCCTTCCCTTCATTTTCTCTTCTGTTACATACTATATTTTATTGATTTATTTTCTTCCCTTTCAGTGCTGCTTTCTTTCCATCTTCTTTCTGTTCTCTTTTTCAGCTTGTACTCACAGCTTTTTAATAAAGATTTTTTTATTATTTTCGTACTTTTTGCCTCTCTTTTTTTTTCCTGTCCGCTCTTCATAACTGCGTGTCACTTTGGTAACACTCTTGACCTGACTTGTTAAACAGGGCCAAACCGGTCCAAGCTTCAGGACATGCTGGCTAACCTGAGGGATGCAGAGGACTTGTCCCACATGCAGCCTCCACCTTCAACCCCCCAATCCCGGCCCAACGCGGTTCGGTTCAACGAGCATGATGGGAACCGACCAGATGAAGGTACTGCTGCGATTAAGGGCTAACTCTTAGACTGGCTTAAACCCCCTTCATCCCTGGAGAACTGTGTCCACAGCGGTTATATATTCCTTTGTTTTTTCCCCAGTTGAGGCTCTGACTTTCCCGCCCACGTCAGGGAAGTCGTTCATAATGGGCACAGACGAGACCATGGAGAGCGAGCTGGGCCTGGGGGAGCTTGCTGGACTCACCGTAGCCAATGAAGCCGACAGTCTGGCATACGATGTGAGTAGGAGAATACATAATGGACTTCAAGGGCCATGGAAATATTTCTCTGGGGAAAACTATTTCTGGTTATGCTATCATTGGAGCCTTATGAAAAACAGCCATCCCACCTTCCTCTTCTAATCCTCAGCAAATTTACCAAGTCACATCACATGCTGAAAACTTGCCACCTGCGTGTCAAACAGCTATTTTTATAGGCAGCGTCAGAGAGGCTGCTTTGAAAGTGTAATATTGGAAGATATCAGATATTTTTTGAGATCACATTTACAATACTAATGTCAAACACTATATAAAAAAACACCTGCAAAGGTCATAGCATGTTTTTGTTTTTTTTTTAAGGAAAGACTGATTTTAGTGTGATGGCAGGCTTTTATAGAGAGAAAGAGATTAAACAATGTTCCTCATTATATACAAAGAACCGGCATCACCCAAACAACCACTTTTATATCACTGTCCTCATGTTACGCTGAATTTGTGAGGAAAGCTTTGCATTTCTTGCATGCTTCCATGGTGAGCAAAGAATACAAAAACAGAGAATAATTCTTTATGAATTCAAGTTATTAAATAAGATGAGACAGACTTTATTGTCCCGGTGGGAAATTTGCCTTGGACTTCAGTGTCTACATTGTAAAAAATGATAAAAACTACAATACATACATACATAGTAAAACTCTTAAACAAGACAAAAACATTCATCCATCAATTGTACATGTCCATCATGAAAATGCACATTTGTTACAACAGTACTTTTTTGGAAGCGGTTGTGTCTGCTAAGGGGGACTGTGTACTATCTGCCTGAGGGGTAAACATCTGTTTACAAACTTTCGCACAACTCTAAGTATGTAATCCAGGTACTGTAATCCAAGTCTCATTTATCCAGTCGTATGCTCATTTTACCTCGCTGAACACGTGTAGTTTGCGTAATTGTTTGACTTTGTTGAATTTGACACCAAAGACACACAATAACACAAACAAAATGAGTGATAGAGGCAGTTTCAAAGACTGCTGATTGTATGCAATAACGCAGTTAATTGGATTTTGAGCGTCTGATAAAGTGTCTCCTCCTCAGATTGGCAACAATAAGGATGCCATGAGAAAGACGTGGAACCCCAAATTCACTCTGCGGAGTCATTTTGATGGGATTCGGGCTCTGGCCTTTCACCCTGTGGAGCCCGTCCTGGTCACTGCTTCAGAGGACCACACGCTCAAGATGTGGAACCTGCAAAAGACTGCGCCAGCCAAAAAGTAAGTATAACTTAGCACAAGCTGAATATCTCCAAACACTATTCCAGTCAAACCCAGACCGATTTCTCATCAGTTCCTACTGTTAGTTTCATTTTTTCAGCCAAGAAAAGTAAAATGGACAGTTTTATATTTCCAGTTGTATCATTTATCTGTCCATTCCTTCCTTGTGGGCTCTGTTGGAGACACTAACACTCAGCAGTGTGTTTGGTTCAGTCTCTATACCTGCAGCAGCAGAGTGAACATCATTTGTAAGAAAAGCTCTGTGGTTGATACAGTCAGACAGAGATGATAGCTCATCTTTGTTGCTGCAATGTCACATGATTCGGCTGCACGAAACCATCCCCATGTGACACACAACAATCACACAAGACTCATCATGTCAAGTCACAACTCTGCAGCCCACACACACTCTGTATGATTGTTTTATTTTTAGAGGCTCAAGTCGTTTGAGAGTCAAGGATATTATTAGAACAAAAAACGGAATGATACCGTATGTGCAATTTGATCGCTGCTATAGCCGCAAACTGTAAGTCCTTTTATGGTTCCGTACAATCAACGCCAGCTATTTTGACTCTAATCATCGACACATGAAGTTGTCGCTGCTGTTTGGTTTTATGTGTTACATTAAGTAATGGATACATTGTTTGTTCACAGGAGTGCATCTTTAGATGTGGAACCGATCTACACATTCAGGGCCCACAGGTAAAAACACTGCACATGAATAAAACCTTTTTTTCCCATTTTAACGACATTTTGCTAATTTATTATTATTTAAATCCCAGGGGGGCTGTGCTGAGTGTGGTGATGAGCAGTACAGGTGAACAGTGTTTTAGCGGAGGAGTTGACGGCACTATACAGTGCTGGAACACCCCTAATCCCAACATCGACCCCTACGACTCTTACGGTAACGGCGCCACATGTTTTGTTTGAATCTGAGGATTTTAAAATGAAATCATAGCAACTGACTTTGATGGTTTGTTGTTGTCAGACCCATCAATGCTGCGTGGAGCGTTGTGCGGACACACTGACTCAGTTTGGGGTTTGGTATACAGCAGCGCACACCAGCGCCTCCTCTCCTGCTCGGCAGACGGAACTGTGAGACTGTGGGACGCGAACACCACCTCCCCTGCCCTCGCAGTATTCAATGAGGACAAAAGTACTGACTTGAAGCTTGCATCATGACTTTGTTTCTCTTTATTCATACGTAATTAATTGAATATTTAACATAAATGTATTTTTCTTTCTGTGTACAAGAGCTAGGAGTTCCCTCCTCAGTAGACCTGGTGTGCAGTGAACCTGCCCACCTGGTCACGTCCTTCACAAACGGGGAGATCGGCCTCTTCAACATGGAAACCCGTCAGCTGGTCCTCAGTCTCGAATCCAATTTGGAGCCGGGTAAGTTTGCTAGCTGAAGTGCTGTTAATTTCTAGGGTAAAGATAATAACCAGTATCTAACCCCAGTTGAATTCAACTATATTGATGAAGCAGAGTCAGTTAGGTACCATCGGGTAATATGGCTCTTGAGTAACATCTAGTGGCGGCTGTAGGGAAGTAAATCATTAGACACATTTGTCCTGATCCATAATGTTTTACTGTGCTATTACTTCTGAATGTGTTTTGATTTACAAATTTTTACAAATTAACTGTCGGTTAGGTCACTGATACAGTACTTCAGTCATAAGACATATTGTGCATTTCAGAACAATGTGAGGTATATCTGTCCTCTGTTATGAAGTTGTTTACCAGCAAGTGCTTCGGTCTGCATAAAGTTCAAACTGATTTTGGTAACCTGTTACCCAAGTTAAGTCAATGTTTAGCTTAAGTTAATATGCCACACATATTTTAGTCTATTTGCACAAAGGAAATGCTAAAAACAAAAGTATGTAACAACATAGCACATAGCATATAATGTGCTAGAGAGATGTTCGGTCAAACCTCCCCTCTATGATTTACAAAAATCCCTAATACTATGGATATTTGTTACCTTAACATAATGAAATAATAAGAAAAAAATGGAAAAATAGTAGTAATAGGGAAAAACAATGAATATGAACACAGAAGCACACATACTGAGTGAGCACATTAACTATGGCACACATGTTTTTTTTATTTTATTTAAGTACTACTAGTGATGATCATTTTTTTCCAAGACATTTTTCAATAGTGACTTGTTCGATTTCCATATTATTAAACAACAATTTAGCGTCTCCTTTTGGATAACTTTTATTTTTATTTCCGAAAATGACACAATTAGAGTTTTGACGTTTGGGAAAAGTTTGTTCACCTGGAGCCACTTTTTTCTCTGTGTGAAAGAAAATCATTGGCTTCCCAGATCAAGAAGCCCCAGTTTGCTTGTGATATGATCATTTTGTTCTGGTCAGCAAACAGCCTGGGTAATGCAGAATCAGACATGCAAATCAAGTCATTTGTATAGATGAGAAATAGAGGTGGCCAAAAAATCGATCCTGGAGGAACTCCACAATATAGTTTGATTCTGAAATACAATGGTTTCTAGATACATATTAATCTCTATTATTAAGGCACTCACTAAGCCAATATCTCCACACATAGAGCATAATATCTCCACAGGTTAGATCTTTAGTTACCAATGACTTTTATGCAGGATGATCATTCATTCAGTTGGTCTAAAGTCCCTCTCCTGCTTTGTGGTGCCTAATATGCTCGTCTGTTTGTAACCAGGCACTCCCTGTCAGATCAATAAGGTCCTCAGTCACCCGACTCTTCCCATCACCATCACCGCGCAGGAGGACAGACACATCAAGTTCTTTGACAACAACAGTGGGAAGCTGATTCACTCCATGGTGGCTCACCTGGACGCTGTCACAAGCTTAGCTGTAGACCCTAATGGACTTTATCTCATGTCAGGCAGTAAGTACCTCATGACCAGCGTCTCCTTGTCTCTGTTATTCCTTTATACATTAGTTCATTGATAGATGTGCTGCCTCAGACTCAACCTAGCAAGAAGTGTGAGTGTAATGTGTCTGTGGATTTGTTAAAAGTCTTTGCCCAGCTATGGCTACGTATCATTGCAATTTTATTTTCCAAGTGTTGATGGAGTTTGTTTTTTTTACCTGTGTGTGCAATGCTGTGCATCTGAACGTAAAAGAAAATATACCTTTTTAAGAATCTTGTAAAACGTTTTAGTCAAAGTACAATGTGTACAGTATTTGTGTAACAGCTGCAATTGTGTTTAGTCTTTGCAGCAGTTGTGCAAAAGAGATTACTCATTTACTCATAGATCATTAAGGAGCATTATAAATGGCAATGTGACTGATATTTATAGTAGTTTCCTGTACTGGTACAGTCAGATCTGTTGTAAGCAGTTACTACAAGGTGAGGCAAGTTTATTTATGTTGCACATTTTGGCAACAAAGCAGTTCAGAGTGCTTTACATAAAACTTGTACAAGAAACACATTATAAAAGGAAATTTAAATACAAATAGTAATGCCATCAAAAAGTTAGAGCAGAAAATAAAAACAAGCTAAAATATACTCATACACAGGTATAAAACTACACTCATCAAAGCCAAAATGAAGGCTGATGTCCACGATGATGCAAACTTATCTTTAATATCCCCTTTTGCATTCTCAACAGCGTTACTATAAACTACCACTTTTGGGGGGGCAATTTTGTTTTTCTTTTTGTGCATTTTAGCACTTTTAAAGCACATTTTCTTCTCTTTTCCCCCTTATTTTCTGGCAGTTTTCTTATTTCCTGTACTTTTTTTCTTGTTTCTTCTTACTAATTACTTGCAATTTTTTTGCCGTGTCTTATTGCCTTTTTTCCATGTTTTTGAAAGTAATCCGACCAATTTACTCAGATTTCAAAGGATTAAAGTACAGTAAAGTCATTCTATGATATTGCCTTTTAGATTATTAGGTAAAGAAGGCTTTTCTAGACATCAAATGTGCAAAAGATACAGGTTTGATTCCAAGTTTTAGGGGAAACTGTTTCAAGCTCACATTTTTGAATTGCTGTTCCCCGTGTATAGCTTGTAACTTGTCCCGTCCTCTGCAGGTCATGACTGCTCGATCCGTCTGTGGAATCTGGAGAGTAAAACCTGCATCCAGGAGTTCACGGCTCACAGAAAGAAGTTTGAGGAGTCGATCCACGATGTGGCGTTTCATCCATCTAAATGCTACATCGCCAGTGCCGGGGCAGATGCTCTCGCCAAAGTGTTCGTATGACGCGGAGCTGCATGTTTGCCTGCAGCCCTGCTCTCTGACTCAGCCTCCCATGATCAGGGACCAATAGAGACACAGGAGGGGAAGGACCTTCAGGCATGGGTCCAGTCCCACCTCTCACAGCCCACTGGTTTCCTGTCGGACTGGTAGACTATGTAGCCGCTAGCCTCAAAGGGGCGTGACTCTCCATAAAGAGGGTTGGCAGGGAGGAGAATTGCTCTCTAGTCCTCCATCTACCATCCAGGCAGGCCTGGGTGTGACCGGCCACAGCGCCCCCCCCCCCCAAGACAGACTAAAACATAACCTCCATAGCTAGGAGGCTCAGGACAAGTGTTAAGGAGTGTGGAGTGGAGAAATGAGGTTTCAAGCCGGTCTTCTGCCCCTGCGACTTCACGCTCATCCCACATCCTTCTGGCCCTCAACCCTTCCTCTCAGACGATCCCGGTCTGGGCCCGTTACTCCAAGTCAGGTTTGTGTTGTGTTGTTCCACAAATGTTGGGGTACTGAAGGCTCGCTGGAGCTGTCGTGGAAGCCTCTCACGTCTTCTTCTCTGCTTCCCAGACTGACTTTGCTCGCTGGCCTGCCTTTATTTTCCTTTTTAAAACACGTATTGACAAATGTGCCTTTGCTTTAAAAAGGTCTTGAAAATGTTATTTTAACAAGCTCGTTTCGGGGAACAGGGAGGGAGGGGACGGCGGAGAAATGGAGCCGGTTGTCACCATGTTGTCGATTTTAACATTGGATGTAAAATTACAAATGCTTATAATAAACAAAATATATATTCAGTCTTAAAATTTACTGTGCAGCGTGAGTTTGAGTGCTCCTTTTTGATAAGTGTGGTTGGGGAATCAATTTTGTGCATTTCAAGGCAAAGCTGGTAGAGTGATACAGACCATTAAATATAATGCCTGTTTGTTAGATTCAAGTACCTGTACACTTCAGAAGTAACATTACAAGCATATGTGTCCAAAGTAAACCATTTTGGTTAATAATTACAATTCAGACTTGGTTCTAGATGTCCATTTTAGGAATAACTAATTGATTTTTGGCCAGTTTGCTCTTGTGTGAATTGAATGGCTTGTACTGTATGTAGTTTTCCCCAACTGTGCGGACATGCTCGACTACAGTGTGATGTATCATGTCCAGATATTTTCAGTAGTCCAGTGTTTAGCAGGAAATTAGTGCAGTACTGTGGGGCTACTTTGAAATAATGAGTTAACCATCCAACACTGAGGGAAGGGAAATGTCCTGCAAGTTCCAGTTTACTGTAAACTGTGAGGAGGAAACGATCTTGGGTTAAAAAACAAAAACAAAAAAACAATTCAATCAAGATGTTGTACATGTAGAGTACAGCCTCAAATGAGCCATTTTCTCAGTCACTGGTTTGTATATGAAAGTATGTTCAAAATAAAACCTGCTGTAAAATGTTAACTGGGCTCCGATGCTGGTCATTTGACAAACGTGGAAGCTGTTTGCAACTTGGTCATCAGTGCCGTTCAGGGTTTTAAAGTCTTCACATCTTGAGCCCCCTATCGACCAAATCAGCCTGAAACTCTGTTTGTCATGCCTCCACGCAGCCAACAGCTGTGTGTTTTCACAGTGTTTGTCCATTCCTGTGAACGTGATATCACTGGAACGCCTTGAGGGAATTTCTTAAAGTTTGGCTCAAACGTCCACTTGGACTCAAGGAGGAAGTGATTACTTTTGAAAAATATGTGTAATTATATTTACATTGTTGAGACTTTTTAAATTTTTTTAACTAATGCTCTATTATCTCATGTAAAGTGTATCCAACATACAGGGTGCAATAGGGGTAATTCAGCCGGCCCCCTGAGGCTGGCCAGACATTTGAAGAGTCTTGGTATGTTCAGCCCCGACAAAACGTGGCAAAACATTTATTCAAACAGAAGCAGGAGTGCGTTTAACATCCTGTTGTGAGACATAAGCACACTGTCTTTTAAAGCTGCGGGACTTATTCTATTTAATTCAAGGGGCCTTAATTGGTGTAGTAAAACTTGTATTTATATTGCCGAAGTAAGCCTGGAGTATAACTTAAAATCTAAGTACAATATGTAAACATCTACCAGAATTTGGTTGCTTAATTTGGTTGCTGCTGGACACACCCACCAAAGGGAATAAAATGTATCTCTCTCTCTCTAAATATATATATATAATGTTTTACCTCTTGTACATCTTCTCACTGTTTTGAGGAAACACATTTTTCAACCTGGAAATTGTAGCTACATGGTGTACATAGTTTTGACATTTAAGATGACAATGCACTCGTTAATTGAAGGGGGCAGATGGACACTGCTCCCATCACAATCTTCACCACTAGCAAAACATAGGAAATCAAATGCAGGGGACTGCACCATGGATGAATTATATATTATTATATAGTGTATGGTAGTGCACATTTCAATTTGAATAGAAAGATCTGCAAAATAGCGATACATGAGGTAGGGGTCGTCAGAAAAGTTCAGACGATTCTAAAGGCCCATGTTTGACGGGGGCACTCAAAATATATAAACCTTAAGAATAAAAACTCAACAGAAAATTAATAGGAGATTTTACTTTCATGCGGCAGAGTAATTTTTTTTTATCCCTTCTTGTTTTTGACAACAACAAAAAAAGGAGAGCCTCTGTATTGCCTGCTCCCCCCTTAATTTTCGTGAAATGGTTCGGTCCTGCCCGTACACCTGGCGCACACGGAAGTTGTGAAACAGCGGAGTGAAGAGTATCAAAGGAGCTGATGCGTCTGTGTCAGCCTCCAAAAGAAAAGTCTGGGTACCGAAAACAAGACATGAGAGAGAAAAGAAAGAGCCAATGCTTCACAAAGAAAGGTGCGTCACCGTGAGTGGTAGAAAATAGCCGGTTTAGTCCAACGTGAAATAGGCAGCGTTTGCTCCCCTAAACACGAGCTAATATCTGCGCACAAAACTCTGTTTACATTTTACTTCTATTTTAACCGTTATTTAACCATTATAGCCAAACAGTTAGCAAATAATTCGCTCTAAATCGGCTGTCCCTGTCTGGTATCAGCCCAAATACAGATGCAGCTTCATCCTCAGCAGCACCTGTCTCTCCCCAAACACCCGCACCAAAGGACCGGCCCGGCTCCACACTGAAGCAGGTGAGCAGCACTCCGTCAAATCACGTGTTAGCTGATAGTCACTTCAGTCTTTGGTTATGATGTCATTTCCAGTGGTGGAAGAGGTTGTCAGAATTTTTACTTAAGTTGAAGTAGAAATACCACAGTCTAAAAAATACTCCTTTACAAGAAAAAGTCCTGGATTCAAAGGTTCATAGGTGTTATCATCAAAATGTGTCAAAGTATCAAAAGTAAAAAAAAAGTACTCATTTTGAAGAATGGTTCACCTCAAAGTATCATTACCTTAGCAAATATTGTTTTCTATGGTCATAACATGAGCCCCTTAGGTTATAATAAAATAACCTGATTCTTTTTGCATGTTTATGTTGTAATTTGTCAATGTGGAGCCAGTTTAAGATACTTACATATGAAATGCTTTTATTTAGTAAGCATAAGTGTCATATATATAGTGGTGTAAAAAGTGCAGTGCTCTAATGGTAGAGTCATAAGGCTTTGAATGGGTTGATTGGGTTCTGGAGGTCTGTTTATAGTATTTGTGCAGGATTCACGGGGCATATGGCGGTGGGGTCCAATGTGGTATCTTTTCATGGGTCCCAAAACCCCCCTACAGCCCCCCTGGCTGTGGCCATAACAGTTATTAATTGTCAAATTTTCCATTTATTTTTTTCAGTGAATGAATTCATTTCAGGGTAATCTGATCCAACCCTGCTGAATTAGATATTAGCAGTTTCTGCTTGTAGTGCACATATGGATGGACACCAAATTGTATACTTTGATACTGACGAAAACATAAAATTGTGATGATTCTCTGTCAAATTCTGGATTTATAAGGACTGCCTTTTTCCATATAATTTCTAAGTGAATTTCTGGACAGTTATTTGAAATGGACATATGTGATAATGATATCTATGGAAAGTGGAATTAATTTTGAATCTATGTGAATCTTGTCTGTGTTCAGATTTGACTCATTTAAAAGGCACAAAAGGGGTGTAATTTTGACCCAAACACAAATGAATGAGAAAACTGTCACTTTTAAGTTCTCTTCATTTTTCTTTATTTTATTACAAATTGCAAAAAAAAAAATATTGATCAATTATGAACATTATTATTAGCGAAAGGCTTTTAATATGCATATGTACAAACAGGACATAACAGGAAGAAAATCATAAATACTCTTTTTAAACAAAACTGAGAAATGCCTGCAGTGTTAGAAGCAGCCACGCTGTTAGAAAACAAGAGTGATGAGATGAACCGCTTCAACGCCAGAGAAGCACATTTGTGATCCGCCATCACTCTATACGAAGTTATACAAGCTCCTCTTTCCTCGCTTCTCGTCTTTGTTCATGTTGATTTCACGACTCGTACCAACAGCGACATCAGCACCATAGTCTTTGAGAGGAACTTCAACAATGTCCCTACTATCAAATCTCTCCTATTAGGAAGATTAAAATGCACCAATTCTAAGAAAGTATATCCTCTTTACAGAGAATTGTATAAAAAGAACCATATTATTAAGTTTATGAAGTATGTTAAGCCATAAGAGGAAGTGCTAGGCATGCTTTAAATCTACATTTCTCAGCAAGCACCATAACCCAGTAAGGCAGCCTTATGTTTGCTAATCTTTTTGGTACCGCTTCCTAATGCTGCACCCTATGCAAAGGTTTGTAAGTTGTACACGAGGGCTTTAACTTTTGGGTTGCCAAAAATCCCTGTGGCTCCTTCAGCATTTCACTTTTAAAAGCTTGTCATTTGGAATATGTCTTTAGTAACCACCGAAAAGTTTCAGATACACGAATTTCGGTGCAGATGTTCTGCAGCTCTTTCCCGGAAGATCAGAGGCCGAGGTGGGATCAAGTCATTGTTTTGCAAGTCAGAGGTTATTCTCAAGTCTTGACACTTAAGTATTAAGACAAGATTGACTCAAGTCCCAAGTCCTTAATTTTGAGCTGAATTTACAGAAATTCTGAATGATTTTTTAAAATGTGTATTTATATGTTCAAAAGAACTTTGATAAAACAAGTGTGACTGAACTTAATCAGAAAAAAATAGTGCTGACATGCAGTTTTATAACATATGGTACTATTAACCACAAAATTCTGATTTATGGCTTATAACTGATTTATAAAGAGTCAATTAACATAAATAAAACCCTCAGATACAACTTAAAAAACCATAGATAAAGGGTGACTTATTAGCACAGTAATTAAAAGCTTAGGAATACTTTTTTCTCATTATGGCACCAACAGTTGGCACCACAGCACACAAGATGTCGATACGTCACTGTGAATGCAAACCCTTTACCCTCAGCACCATCTGTATATTTGAGACCGAATTATTCACTTTAAGATTTGTTTTGTCCAAACCCTCAATCCTCACCTAAATTCAGATTCCTCCCTGATCAAACACGGGGCGCTGCAGCCAATCCAGCCCCACCATCTGGGCGACAGAGTGAGTAAATTTACAATCAGTGTTCTGTTGAGACAGCCCAGGATCACAGCATCCCCTCTCAGTACCCCCCCACCCGTCCAGTCCTCAGTTTCTGGGCTGGGAGTTGAACTCCTGGCAGATGTTGTGAATGATCTTGGGTACAAATTTGTAAAGGTTGTCGAACTCGTCCACGAAGAAGGAGTGCTCCTTGTCGGGGTCCGTGGCGATGTATTCCAGCTCGTCCTGGGCTGCCCAGGCGATGCCGATGGAGTAGGCGATCACACCTAGACCACAGGAAGGGACAGATTACACACACACATAGACCTCACGTGTGTTTGTCACATCAAACACACACTGCGTGACACCTCGCTGTGGACTGACACACACCAGGAAACGACTTTTTGTGTAAGTATATTATTGATTCTGGGTCAAAGCTTTTCCTTCAGAGTTGTTAACAAGCTAAAAAGTCTAGTTTTAGATGAGGTGAGTGTGTGTTTCTTGTATTATTCAGTGAATTTTCAAAATCTTCTGCAAATTCAAGTAAATAATCACTGCTTGACTTGACCTAAACTGCTAAAAATCTCCAAAATCTTGACCTCTAATCTCGGCGATGGACAGCCATTGCAGGAGTTTTTAAGGTTTTAAGCTAAAATGTTTACTTTGATATAAGAGGAATATGCATTTTGTAATAAGGTTTGAAAGTGTTTTAAAAATGCAAGGAAATAATCATAATCAGCTGGAAATCTCTTAAATCTTGACCTCTGACCTTGGCGGTGGACAGCCAGCGCAGGTGCCCTGACGTCATCATAGGAGCGCCCGTCTGTAATGACAATCATGATCTTGCGTTTGTTGGGTTTGGACTTGCTGAAGAGCTGCTCTGCGGCGTAGGTGATGGCAGCTCCGGTGCTGGTCCCTCCGCTCCAGTAGTTGATGCGTTTGATGGCGTTCAGCAGCTCGGCCTTGTTGTTGTACTGACCGAAGCCAAACTCCAGCCTCTGCTCGTAGGTGTACTGCACAGCTCCGACCCGCGTGTCAGTGTCAGAGATCTCAAACTCCCGTGTGATGTTGGCCACAAACTGCAGCACTGTGCGGAAGTTGCCGGTTCCCACGCTGCTGGAGCCGTCGATGACGAAGGCGATGTCGTTGGCGTTGAGGCAGGTCTTGCTGCACACCAGGCGGTCGGTGTCACACACTCTCTTCACCAGGGGCTGTACGGCTTTCCGCAGAGCAAACCAGCTGGCAACGGGCAGGGAGAAGAAGCCGTTTGTCCGACACACAGCCTGTAGGATGAAGGACACACTTTTATTCGAAATGGCATGTGATAAAACAGGCGTCCTCAGCGTTTTTCAGGCCAAGGACCCCTTAGCTAAAAAAGACCGTCTTCTACATTGCGTAAAATTAGCCAGGTATATACACACCTTTTCATGGCGCATACAATACTGTGCTAAAAAATAATAATTATTGGCAGATTCTTAGTTTTATACATCATGTTCTGATGTTAAACATAAATTTGGAAGGCACACTGATTTAGCGTAGGTTAACTACGTCAAATGATTGCAGAGTATTCATGGGTAACTGTTTGCCTGTCATCAGTGCTGTGTACTACAAACAATTAGCAGTTTATCTTTGCTAATGATATTTTGGACTTATATCAATGTATATCTTAATTTTTGAAGCAAAATAAAAAAGAACTGTCAAAAAATTATCAAACAATAACTGTGGATCTACAAGGGGTAATGATATAATTTGAATATTTAATAATTTGTTGTTAATCTTTGACCCCAGTCAATCAATAAATTAATATATTTACCTTGGAAAGACTAACTGTTACACAAATGGTCATTTTCTGTTTTTTTTTCCCGATACTATTGCAAAAATGATGCTTTTAAAATTATGCCATTGCCTAAATGGTGCCTGAGCCAATACTTTTTTCAAAATAAATCGCAAAACGGTAGTCTACGATGTGATAGAATGGCTTTTGGTTTTTATTGCAAAGGCAAACTTGGACCTTAAATTAAATATATATTACCTCTCTACAATCTAATGTACACTTGGATATGTAAATAGGTGCAAAACACTACTAACAATTTCACATAACAAATTTGCACAATCAATTGAAGTAATTGAAGTACTCCACCTTGTCAACAAAGTTGGTCTCAACCAGGTTTTGTTTCTCGTTGTCATCGGGGCCCTCAATGGTGACGAAGAATATGTTGATGCCGGACTCCCGTGCAAGCCGAGACGCCTCCTCCACCTTGTCCGTGGGCCAGCCGTCCACCAGCACCACGGCCACGTTCGGAGCTCCACCTCGGTTTCCGTTTGCATCACTGAAGTAGTGCTTGTTGATGTAGGAGAGGGCTTTTCCTGTCAGTGCACCAGGGGGCAGCAGGGAGACGGTTAAAATGATCCAACATTTGCTTTCTATACAAGTCTGTGGTTGAAATGCAGGAATGCATTCGGGAGAAAACATGCAGAGAGAGTAGAACCAATCTGTTGTTCACAAAATTGTGTCTCAGCAAATAAAAATACACATAGAAAATTAAATAAGAGGACAACTGGAAAACTAGACTTTTGAAAATGCTCATTATGTACATACAATAGGCATTTTTTTGGGAGATGTATGTATTTCCGAACCAATTAGCACAGAACTATTAAAAAAAGCTACTGTATGCCTCATAAACTTAACATAGTAGCCTGCGTACAAATATACATCCGAGAACTGTATAATCATCACAAAAATAGTGATATCCCATCATGCAGTCTGTCATATTCTAGGTGGTGGTCTGAACAATGGCCGACGGCTTAGTTGCGGATTATGGAAGCTTTTACAACCACTCTCACTGTCGTATGATTAGAGAGCACTGCTGGGCAAACACAAACAACACTAGTTCTACGTGAATGCAAAATTTAGCAAGTCATAAAGACTCATGTGGCAGTGCATGCATCATGCTGACGCACAAGCCAAAGCAGAAAAACAGCACCCGCACTCTGACAGCTGACCCCCATGGGCTGGTAAAACCAACTGCTTTTTGGTCGGAGCGGAGGAAAAACACGGCTTTCAGAAGCAGGACTATAATTTAGCAAACAGTGTCTCGCAGCAAATTTAGACTTAATTCTATCCTTGCATGTGAGAATGTGCCTGGATAGTAAACCATGCGATAATTGCATCCCTTTCACTTTCACACTTTTGTTCGGAGGCATTTACTGTAGCTGGCAGCGGGTCACTCACCTACATTGGAGAGGCCTCCCTTCTGTGAAATCTTATCTATGGCTGACTTCACCTCCCTGGAGCTGGTGTAAGACTTGAGACTGATCTCTGTCACCGGATCATCCCTTTAGAAAAAACAAGCAACTTTATTATCTTTTATTATCTAAAAATGGTACGTGGTTAGACAACAGGAACAGTGAGGGTACCCGTATTGGATGAGGCCCATCATGGGTCCAGCCACACCCACGTTGATGACCTGAGCCACCTCAGACAGGAAGTCTTTCTGGATCTTAAAGCGCCTCTTCCCAATGCTCCAGCTCCCATCCATCAGGAAGGCCAGGTCCACCTTACAATCTGAACACACCACGGGGGTTAGGGCAGATTCAATCATGTGTTTGGTCGTACATTTGTAGCTTTTTAAATTTGTGGCATTTAAAAAATTTAATTTTGGCATCGTGCAGCAGTATTAGCAAAAAGGTCAGTGTAGCAAACATTAAGTGCACCCTGTTAAGTTTTTATTTATTTATTTTTGCCGTTGGTAGTGGTTTAGAGTAATGTTTTCAGTGATTCAGCCAAGGATTTTTTTCCAGCAGTGGTGCTGTAGTTTGTGAGTTTTATTTTGGACTACCTGAAGATATTTAGCACTTCTACTGACACCAGAAGGGCTTCAGACTCATATTTGTCGCAGTCATAGATCTTTAATTATGTGTAAAATAAAATGGGTCTCATATCCCACATGGTGTTAGAATACTTTCTGCACGTGGGGGCATATGTAACATTTTACAGGTAGTGTTTTAGTCGTTATTGTGACACTAACACTGCTTGTAAAAACGATGAATAAAGTTGGGTGATGTTGTATTGTTTTTTTCCCGATACTATTGCAAAAATGATGCTTTTAAAATTATGCCGTTGCCTAAATGGTGCCTGAGCCAATACTTTTTTCAAAATAAATCGCAAAACGGTAGTCTACGATGTGATAGAATGGCTTTCGGTTTTTATTGCAAAGGCAAACTTGGACCTTAAATTAAATATATATTACCTCTCCACAATCTAATGTACACTTGGATATGTAAATAGGTGCAAAACACTACTAACAATTTCACATAACAAATTTGCACAATCAATTGAACCTAACCCAACATCAATAATTTAATACCAAATAGCAGTTAGAGTAATAATAAAAACAAATTTGAGTGGGGATCAGTAATGATCTCCTTAATTCAGGAGACACTCAGCGGACAAACATCTCTCTATTATCTGTTTAGAAGCAGCTTAGTTTGTCACAACAATGAGAGTAGCTTGTCCACCTTAAAAGTCCACATGTGGTTTGTGGAGAATCAACAAATGTAAACATTACTGTTTGTCATCCAAAGTAAATCTATAGGGTACCTTTAATGGGACACTGAAATGATTGTTCTGTACCAAATCTTACCTGGACTGGTAAAATCTGATTCACAATTTGAAAGACGCAATGATCAGGCATACATTTTGAACATAGTGGTTTTAATGAAGTGTGAGGAACATACTTGGGTCTCCCTGTGACACAGACTCAGGTGCTCTGGGAGCAGGTTCCTGCTCTCTCACATTGAAGCCTGAAAATCAAGAAACACAGGTTTTTAGAAAGAGATTCCTGCTATTCTGCTTTACACTTCAAACCGGACATTTCACTTGACATTATGTGTCCTTTAAAAATCATATGCATTTTCAGATTTATAGAAATCCCATGTCTTTAATCACACAGCATTTATATGGAATAGTGGAAAAGAAATCTAACTGATAGCCATTGCCTTTAAACATGTAAGGTAATTTAGTCATGTTGGAAATAGATCGTCCTAAATTTTCGACTTCCCGACTACAAAGGAATAGAAAAGGTTTACTTTTGCAGAATTGACTTGAAAGTTTGGCAAAAATTTCCATTTTCTGCAACTGTCCACTTTCCAGAGCTCGCAAACGTAAGCAAGTATTTGTTGTGGCAAAGATCACACCATACAGGAACTGATTTTATCCTGAAGCAACCATGCCATTTGACTTTGACTCACAATCCCTTCAATTACAGACTGAGAAGAAACCCACATGCTTTTCCTCGGATGGCCTCAGTTTGGTTTGTGTGTACCGTCCGTCAGAAATAAGGACATACTGGCAAAGCGAGGGGCAGAAAAAGGAGCAGTGCAAGTTATCTCACCTGATTCATAAAAGTTTGCGTCTGGTTTCCAGGCATCCACTGGCTCCACTGCATAGATGATAACGTACAAGCTCAGCATTAGCACATTTCTACCTCAAAGCAGCAAGTAACTAATTAACAAGACTCACCATGATAGCTAGCCAAAAAAAAGCTGATTTCTTTGTTGTGAAATGGAAAATATTCAATTGTATTTTGTAAGCTCATTATTAGAAAACTAACGCAGCAGCAGTTAGGAAGAATCCCACAACTAACTGAAAAGCAGAGCAACTGACAGAAAAAAAATAGGATTGCTTCATAAATAATAAATGAGATGTCCATGCTTTCATATAGGTGTTTGCAGCCATGGCAACCACCGCTCACCTCTAGTATGGGTATCCAGTGGCACTTTACGGTTGACATCTGAGTCAGTGGAGCGAGGTGCTAAAAGTGAAGACATTATCAATGATGACAGACTGTGACACGTGAAACAAAGGCAAACACACCATGGCCGTACAGCCTGCTCGCATCGGCTCCATGTCTCATTTGGTTGGATGTGTGGTGGTGTTTTTGTGGTGCTTGCTGGAAATGGCTCAGCCATTCGGTTTTCCAAAACCGTGTCCCTTCTAGTTAGATTTGGAAGCTCGGCTGTGTCATCAAACAGACGGAAGCGTGGCCTGTAATCTGAAAGTGAGGGCTTTTTGCATGCCCTTTTGTGTTTTGTCAGTGGGCCATATTGTAAGTGGTTGTGTTAAGGCTGTGACTAAAAACAAATCAAATGCGCTGTCTTGTCGAAACACTTAAAGGAATAGTTAAACATTTTTGGAAAATATGATTATTCGCTTTCTTGCCGGGAGACAACTCAAAAATGACACAGAACATTTAATTTAAACACCAAATCAAACAAAGAATTCAATGTAGTCCTGTGTCTGAAAATAAAATGAGAACATGAGGTCATGTCTGAGAAGTTTTGTCACTAGCCTCTTTAACACTGCCTTTTCAAGGCGGAAATGTCCCACCTTTATGTCGCCTCGCTGTTTTGTCTAAAAGCTACAATCACGGAGTGCGGGGGCAGAGTGGTCTCGCCTTTTAAGCCGCCGTGGGAGGTAATAACGGCTCCGAAACAGTGTTTTGTATAAACAGGACAGCTGGCAGGATGAGACCATGGACATGATGGCTGTGACATTTTGACAATGTGAGTGCTACCCACTGCGAGAGATGTAAAAAGCAGCTAATAGCAGTTAGTGGCTAGTTAAAAAAAAAAAGGACAACGACTGTAAATGACCACCTACTGGGGACAAAATTAGGAACTTTTCGAATACTTCCGCTTTGTCAGTGCTTTCGGCATACAAGCATGATGCTAAAAGTCACCTCCTAGCATCCGCTGAGAATGCGCCCGGACAGAACTGGTGGCATTGTAATTATACACCGGCAGATTACACCATGTGTGTCCACGAAACGTGCCCAGGTAGCGTCACTTGAGAACACAGTCAGCCAGAACCGGGCAGAGGCAGATGCTGTTGTGTTAAATGTCACGCTTCTTTTGGTTCCATGATATCGGCATGCTGTTTAAAATCACACATTGGAGCTACATGATGCCGTCATTGGTTCTGTGTAAAAATTCGAAGGCGGCATAAAGAGGGGACATTGTAGTGGCATTATAGCGTGATCTCTGTGTAAAAAGGGCTACTGAGAGAAAACAAGTTTCACATCTACAAAATCATAGTCCGTACACATGACAATTTAAAACCTGCACCCCAAGACTTGTTAGTTCCCAGTAAATGGAATAGAAAAGCACTTACGGTACGGTCCATAGTTATAAAACCAGCGCTCATATTCAGAGATATCAGGCCTGTGATCCCGAGCTAGAGGAGGATGTTTTGAAACCCGTTAGTATTCCCACAATGAACTTAAGACGGAAAAGCACATATTTCCATGGTTGTGATTGGTCACATATTCTTCCCAACCAATCCCAGACCAGTGAAAACAACGGCTTTGTGCAGAATTATCTCTCACAGTGTCTCTCTCTTTCTCACATGCACAAACAATAAACCTTCCCTATGCTCTTCTCCTCCGCACTTCACAGGAATCTCTCATATGGCAGGCAGATGGCATGTAAAGACAATGTCCTGAGAGACACATTGCATGTACTTACAGCTGGAGCCAATTCAACACATACATGGTCAGCAGATACCTCACTGTATCAGTCACAGCATGCTGTATTTGCACATGCAACATAAACGCAAACAAGGTGTAGTAACCAGTCCCAATGAAGGGGGGCAGCACATACCAAACTGTAATGTTAGACTATGACTTACCTGAAATATCAGGTGTGTCTGTCTCAGTCCACGTGTATCCTGAGTCTGGAGCTGCATAACTAATATCTGAATGTACAGCAGAGAACGTAAAGGCATCAGCAACTACAAGGGTTACATTTCGGCAATTGCCTTAAACCATCACCCTCTACTGCATTTAGTGCTAATTAGCAAATGTTAGCATAGTAAAATAAGATGGTGAACATAGTAAACATTATACATGTTAGTGTTATCTCTGGAAAAGATGGATGTATTGTAAGCAGAAGACTGAATACATCCACGTTGTGAAGGTGTTATTGCACTGATGTTAGCATTCAGCTCAAGTTAAGTCTCACTGAGATGCTAGCATGGCTGCAGATTTTTTTTTTTTTTGACAGACATTAAAGTAGATTTTAAATAAATGCTTCACCCACAATATGATCATTTGTATATCAATTACTCATCTTGTGTCATGTTGAATTCATAAAGCACACTTTTTTTTTCTCGCATGCCTCCACATTCAAGGAAGAAGCCAAAAACGGTGAAAATTCTTGATGAACTGAAGTAAGGGGGGGGGCGAGTCTAACAACAGTAAAACTATATCAAAACATTCATTTACACTCTCTCTCACACAACTTGTGTAATATAAGTCTCATTTATCCAGTCAATGCTTCCCAAACACATGGACGTGTCTAACAGCATGAAGAGGAGCGTACATGGGCGAGTGTGTCTGAACGTCACTCAGTGGAATGCACGTGAAGAGTTCAAACACACGTGCTCGCCATGTGCGCTGCTTGTATGCAGAAGTGTGATAAATAATAAGGTTTTAGTGAGTATGCATGTGTTTGGGAACTTGTGAACATTTGACAAATTTGCTGATGTTTCTAAAATTCAAGGGCGTAGGTCCTTTGTTATAAAATTTTGGGTGTCAAACTCTTATTTTTTCACATTCTGGTGGTTTTTTATGTGCCAGTTTGTGCCTTTTTTTGCATCATCGGTCAAAATATCCTAAAAGTTTTCTACTGCTTTGATGTTTTTAATATGGGAGACAAATGCAAATGTCTAAATAAATGACCAGATATATGATAACTTGTCATATTCAGTAATTTGTTTACATCCAGAGATGTTTTTTTTCCAAAACTGACTTCAAAAGTGTCTCTTCTCCATTTCCCTTTTATTGATCTCTATAGAGTAGACTGCAACATTGTTACTGACTATAAGTGAACTCTAGAAATATCCTATAATCATAAGGTGATACACTTGTCTTTGAATTAATATATCAAAAGCTTGTGTATATCTTTAATATTGCATCCACAACCAGTTTTACTTTGGTCGGTTTGAACATTAAAGAAACCATTTACCTTCAAATCAAAAAAAGCTTATCAATTGTTAAAGAAGGATGTGCTATTTTTTATTTGGTACCTGTTGTGCGTCGAGCTCCGGGGAACCAATCAGGACGAGGAAATGAGGGAGGCGCCCAATCCCTTCTGGGAAAAGCTGTGCAGGGGAAGATTAGAAAGCTGTGTTCAGGACAAGCATCAAGGAGGAGCATACTTGTGACCTCCACTAAACCTGCTGCGTTACTAGTGGGGTATGCACAAGATGTTCAGCCTTGAGTCAGACACTAAACACACAGTAGTCCCTCAGACAGACAGTGACTGAGCGACTAAAGGTTGTTTTAGTGAAGATTGGCCGTAGGCTTTCTAGGGTAGAGAGAGACAGAGGAAGCCCAACGGAGAAAATGTGTTTCTCATTTCTCTATTCTTTACCTGCTCTTTTTCTTGGCATCACAATTTGTTCACACAGACTCAAAGTTTTGACTTACAACATGACAAAAAATCAAGCAGTTAGTTTGGCCAGACTCTTGCATGGCGCGAGGTTAATTGAAATATGATTGAACGCCAAATGCCCAAACAGCTGAGCAAAACCACAACATTGCATCGCATCTGTCTAAACTGACTGCGCCATGACAACACACTTCAGTTAACCCCTCCCTGCGGTGGATGGTAGCTTACACAAACACACAGCCGGGCTCTGAGGTTCCCATCCAGTGGCAGCTAGTGAGCAGGGCCTTTGTTGACCAGGACGGGCTGGGAGAGCCCAGCCAGCGGCCCAGCGAAGCGTGGGAGTATTATTCTAAAGTTGGTGTCAAACGAGGGACAGTGTAGATAGTAGGACGCAGAGATTAGCTTAATCTGCTGCTGGTCAAAGGCCCAGTGCTATACGGCAGACAGGAGTGTTGTTTTTTCTGATGAAACAGGTGCTTTAAAAGGATTGAGTTTAACTCTCCTGATCATAGCCACTTCAGTTGTCACTGCGGTCAAAAGGTCACAGCAGGATCAGAGATACTGAGTCTTATTTTTTGGTTGTAGCTTAGTCTGCTATACACACTGTAAAATCTGACAAGTTGATTTTACTTCAACAAATGTAGAAAACCAATTGCCTTGAAAAACTAAATATAACTATTAGTCTTAATTTATGTTTACTTTACATACAATTGCTAAGTTTGCTCAAAATGTAGTTATATATACTTGATTTTGTGAAGTTGATGCAACTAAAAATGACAAGTTCATTTAAATCAGCTTTATTAACTTAGGTAAACTAAGTTTACTGAGCTATATATTCTGCTGCTTGCAAACTAGTCAATCATATTTGTATGTTCGTTGACATGTTAAGAAAACAGAACTTGCAGATCTCCTAAGTTCATCATTGGCAAAATCTTCTTTGTCATGGTCAAGTTAAGTCAGACTAACTTAGTTTACTGGAGTTGCTAAAATGTAGAAAGAACAAGATAATTCCACTGGTCATTTTTAAGTTGCAACACCTTCACAAAATTAAGTAAATACAGCTAAATCTTGAGGTAACTTATCAAGTAGATACAAAGTAAATTAAGATATAGTTATATGTACTTTCCATTTTAAAGGCAATCAGTTTCTAAGATTATTTTAAGTGAGGTGAACTTGTCAGATTTTGCAGTGTAGTATTTCTGTAGAAACACTGGTAATATGCAATTTCTCTGAAAGTCATAAAATATATTTGGTTGCATTTTAACACCAACAACCAGAATCCTGGCACTTTTTGAGGTTTTTCGTGAATCTTTGTTGTTGTCTAGTGGGCATATCTCATTACAAATGCAAGGCTAAACTGGGTCGTAACGTTTCCAGAAAGCTGAGCAATAAATTCAAACATCTGGCAGCTGGGTGGCAAAGTGCGAAAACCCTTCAACTCATAAACTCCAAAGTCGTCAAGCATCCACCCTGCTGGAGTGTCCTTGAGAAAGACACTGAATCCCTGCTGGCTCCAGGGGCGCTGCTGTGTAGCTGATCCTGACCTCTGTCCTCTGACCTTAAGCTTAAAGAATTTCCCTAAGGGGATCAATAAAGTATCACTTTATTATCTGAATAGCTGCTTGCTGCAGTGATCAGACACATGCTCAGCGCAAACAGGTCAGTCAGATAAATGATGTACTAGCTTGAAACAGCTCAGGCTGCATTTTAGAAATCATTTCATACAATCCGGCATCATCTAAATGGATATAGCTTGTCTAATTTTAGGGATCTTTGGTTTTGCATTCCACAGAAGCTAAAAGAGAAGCACATTCTTCAGCGAGCCAAACCTAGCCTGGTTTGAACGGCGAGAGCTTTCTATTCTTGACAGGCTGGAGAGTGGACCCAGATCCTGCAGCAGCGCTGTGGATTGGGTCATGCGTCTCTCTCTGGGAGCAGCACCAGGCCACTTGGTACTGCTGCTTTCATCCGTCTCTCCCTCTCTGCAGGCATTTACAAGGTAGGCGAAGAGGCCAAACCAGATGGGATCTGTCATAAGATGTTATTACAGTACTGACAGAGCACGTTTCTCATCGAGGTCTTATCTAAAAGAGCAAGTTCTCTGCTGTCTCAGTACTGGAGATATGGCACAAGATGAATTCATGACGATGATATCACATCGTCGCTCATCTCTGAGCCGTATCGACATACTCACTTGCTCCTTTTTTTCATGTTGAGTTCAGGAAAAGTATGTATTTCTCCTGGACGTTTATAGAGGACTGGCCATGCGTTGAACCACAGCATCCCACAGAGGGTAAACATTAGCGCCGCTTTATGAAACATCTCACCAGGGCTTTATTGCCCCACTTGTTCCGCTGTTTGATCAGACCTGTCTACTTCCTCTACGTCAGTGAATGTGTCTACTAGTGCAGTTTGAGGACTCCCACTCAGAGTCTGGAGATACTTACCGGGGTTTGACTGGCTCATGGTTGGAGTCCGCTCGGGTGGAGCCGGCTGAACCCTGTTAAAAGCTGTTTGTAGCAATGAGAAACAGGCAGATAGAATAAGAGTGGAAAAGGAGTGAGAAGGGGGGCAGAAGAGAGCTTCAGTTCGTGTGCTTCATCCACAAATGCAGCCCAGCTGTTTTGCTTTGGGTGAAGTTGAAGGCATTTTCTCCGCAGCATGATATCAAAAACAAAAGGATATATGCTGGGTGTGTTTACAGGAGTTAGCCCATAGCTTCATTTGCCTCTTTTCATCTCGGAAAATGAAAATAAGAGGATGTGCCTGGTGACAGGGAACAGCGGTTATCGTGAAAGGAATGTTAGCTGAGATGGCTGATGGAGTGGATTAGTGGTGACCCAGGGGTGAAGATCACAGGGGCTTATGGGTTTAGAGACGAGGGTCGGACTTACAGCGGTCTACGTGTCCAGGATTCTTGTTCCAACAAAGACATCTGTCCCCCCTGCTACCCTTGACCTGCATACCCTGTCAGTCCCACCATGTCTACCTGTTACTCTGTGTGTGTGTGTGTGTGTGTGTGTGTGTGTGTGTGTGTGTGTGTGTTAATGAAGAGGCTGACCTGGGCCGACTGGAGAGGATGGCTGTCTCCTGATAGCCGATCCTGCCTCTGGTCTGCGCAGACCTGGGACCAAGATTGGGAAACAAACGTATTACGAGACAACATGAAATAACATTTTAGGCTAAAAGACAAATTGGGCTACAAATTGACCTTGACAGACAACAGAACAGAAGTTTTCTTCTCCAGAACAATCTGGTCCGGCCCTATGTTAGAAAACTCGTAAAAGTCTTTTAAAGCAGCTGCGCACATACAGAACGGCAATGGCATGCAGAGTTATATCAGTACAGAAAAAAGATGGAGCAAAGAGCAAATGTTGAGACAATCTCTGGTTAAGTAGAATGAACAAGACACATCTGGAAGATTAAAGTTTTGTTTACCTGCGCTGGCACGTTGTGGGTATCTATTCGGATAGCCACTTCCTCTGAATACTTTGAAGAAATGCCACGGTTTAGTCAAATTGTAATATATGGTGTAAACGTCACTGCAAGAGCTGCAGAATCAGTGAGATTATTGACGTACCTTGGCTGGGACTCTTTCCTTGACCATTCTGTGACTGTCCTATACCAGTGTTGAGAATAACAGAGTGTGGGCAAATTTAGACAACATTTTTATGGATGTAAATTAGATGCAAATGTAGTAAATTCAACATAGTTTGAGATTTAGTAAAAACCTACAGCCCAGGTCCACCACATGTAAATGTTACTACTCGATTGAATGGGTGTTATCAGTTATCAGCCTCATAGATATGTGTTAGAGGAGTTCTGCTGTGCCTACTGGTAGGTTCAGAAGGCTGTTACCAGCCCATTAAGTTACTTTTTTAAGTCATCAGGAGCATAGACTGCTATCTCTAGTGACTTAAGTAATTATGACGAGAACAAAGGGAAAATCAGCAGTTGCAGTATAAATAGCAACAAAGTTTGCATAAGAAAGAGGTTGGGGTGGAGTAATGGGTCAAACAAACATAGGACCCATGAAACCCCTGTTAGTGCCTGGTATAAAACCAAAAGTCAATGTTGGCTTATTTTAAGTGAGCCACATAAGTTTGTCACATAAAAGGTCCAGTTTGTAGGATTTAAGGGGAAAGGTTGGCAGGAATGCAATATGATATAATTGTGTTTTCTTTAGTAATCACCTGAAAATAAGAATTGTGTTTTCTTCACCTTACAATGAGCTGTTCCTATATCAATGTAAGGATGTTGCAAGGCCATGTTTGTACAGTAGACCAGAACGGACAAACCGAGCCAAACAGCACTGGAAAATAACAGATTTTAATGTCAAACTGCTTCTTTCAGTGTTCTTACTAGTTTTTATCACCTGGTCCATTTGTTTTGGGGAGGAGGAGACCTCTGTGACTAATTCAGCTCCCAATAAACACCTCCTGAACAATGAAAACTGAAGAAATTCAAACCAGAAGTTCATACTTGGCACTTGTCAGTATTCAATAGGTTGCAATCTGCAAACCTCACCA